>NC_133650.1:207495699-207820699 GCF_009905375.1 Apium graveolens | reverse complement strand
CTTTGCCAAATAGGAACCTAGGTAAAAAAGTTGAAGGGAATGAAGCTGCTAGACGTGCTGCATCGTTGCCAATCTTGCTCTGTCATGGAAGAGGTATATAAATGTATTTCTGATGTATTTGTGATGTAAATAGTCGTCAAAATAGAAAAATCTTCTTTATCTGTATTTTTTTAACTTCTGTCCTGATTTTATGTTCTTTGTAAAATAAGCAGAAAGAAATATTAAAAAAGAAAAATCATGGCATTCTTAAACCACTTTGAAACTAATCCACTATTATTAAGAAATGAACATGGGATACTCGTGAATTATTTAGCACACCTTCCCTAGTATACCCAATTACCCATATATTGTTATTTTATTTTACCTACTTGTAATTTATATAAATATTTTTTGTAGTGTAGAGCTAAATTGCTTTGAAAATAGTGTTTGATGATTACTTCCTCTTTTCTTGCCGCCTTTTTATTTTGGGGTGATCAAATGATTGGAATTTTATTTAATCTGATTGTCAAGCCTCTTCATGTGGACACTTTATTTACTTTCACCTTGTAATTGAAATGTGACACCGTAATGAATTATTGATCAATGGGTCATATTATTATTAGTTTAAATAATTGTTTAGTACTGTTTGGTTCCTAGTTCTTCATTCATATCATTTTTAAAATACCATTTGATGGGAGTCTAGCTGAGTGAATTGCTTTTTCTCCTTCCATCTGACAGAATATTTCTTTTTTGCTAAGTAACAGAATATTCATTATAAATGTTTGAAAATTTAGAGTATTGTAGGTTGTTTTTTGCCACATAATTTAGCAGTGTCGAAAGATTACATTATACAGTTAAATAGTATATGTTTTTTTTACATTTTCGGAGGATGATTTAAACTTCAGTCTTTGTGGACTTCAGTTTTTCCTTCTTTTTTAATTTACAACTATTTGGTCGGTTGTTTTGCTGCTGGTGTCTACCCAATTCGGTTCATTCTGGTTTACTTTTGATGCAGCTGATGAGGTTGTTCGGTTTAAATTTGGTGATATGTCTTCGCAGCAATTAAGATCATGTGGCTTTCAAGATTGCACATTTAAAGCCTACAATGCGTAAGTAACAATATTTTAGATTATCACCATCATTTAGGTTCAATCCGTTGAGGTCTGTTGCAGTTCAAAAATATACTAGAAACCAGATGGTATCATATTTTCAATTTATGTGTGTGTGTGTGGAATTAATTGAAAGGGTATATAAAATCTAATACGTGATAAACTGATAATTGGTATGCTATTTTGACACAATCAATGGTACCATATCTGATATAGAAGGCCTGTTGAGAAGGCAGCTAAAATTACCTTGTATTTTGATCATCTAATCTCTGGCCCTCTTTTTTATTCTGTAAACATTGAACAGATAAATCGTCTTGACAGCATTTATTTTTACCATGCAGACTTGGCCATTATACAATCCCTGAAGAGATGGATGATCTTTGCGCTTGGTTAACCTCAAAATTAGGACTTGAGGGCTAGTTAAATCGGCAACAGATTTCAGCTTGTCGTTGAGACCATTTATTTAAATATTAGAAGCAGGAGGATGATATGGGAGTGCTGGTCAAGTTTTCATCTATGTTTTATCTATACTGAGTTTGAAGTAATAATTTGATATTTCAGATATAACTATAACATATGATTATCGATTCACATGCTACTATGAACAATTCATAATACGTCTAATATAAGCAAATCCGAGTGAAATTATAGTAATCTTTAAGAGGCCGAACTAAGAACTATAATATATTGGGAGAAGACGATAAATTTGAGAACTAAAGAGTGATTATAATGACTTTGTAGAAATATTGAAGCCAAGCAAAAACCCTCTTTAATTGTGGATGACTATCTTCCCTTGATATATGATTATAAATCCTCTATAAAAATATTAAATATAATTTCTAATTTTTTGTTCATAAAAAAAAAGAATTTAACTGAAGAGTTCAATAGGACGTCTATAGATCCATCGACCCCTTTTGACCCAAACTTCCAAATGTTAATATAATTGTCAGAATTATGTTATAGTTTTGTTTTCGTCCTGTCAGAGCAGCTATAATTATATACCCTCCGTCTCCGTCTCAAAATGATCTTCCCGTTTTGATTTTTTGTACTGTTCATGGTAAGCAATTAATTACTAATTTACGTCTAATTTATAATATCAAACATAATTATGAGTGATTTTGTTGAATTTGTATTTATGAGTATTTTAATACAATGAAATTTTTATATTTAATACTAATACGAAATTAAAGATATTAACAATATTGGCAAATGTGTCAAACACAAATGGAAAACATTTTTAGGGACGGAAGAAGTTGATAAACGTGTCCAACACAAATGAAAAACATTTTTAGGGACGGAAGGAGTATCTATCGATCACTTTATTAATCCAAATGTACATGTTTATATTTCTATTGGTCATATATACTTCTTATCAAAAAAATGATTGACCCAAGCCTAAAAATCATTCCTTTTGAACAAAACTACTTTTTGTTGTTTAAAAATTGTATGTACTGAAATAATTTTAGTACTAGATCTGATTTCAAAACTTGGCTCTGATTCAATTCTATAAACCCATGAACAATACTTAGTTTCTAACCAATAAACAGTAATAGTTGATTAGACATAAAGTTCTATACACCCAAGAATAATACTTAGTTTCTAACCAATAATCTTGGCTCTGAAAATCACTACTTCTGAAGACATGCAACCAGAATTGGAAGACAATCTTAAGACCTGCCACTTTAAATGTTTCTAAATTATAAAAATTAAGCAGATACAGAAAAATAACAAAAGAAATCGCAGAACAATGTGTTACAATAAATTCAAATACAACCCTCCTTAGCAATGAAGCGAAGATTTCAAGTGCTCCAAGAATAGTCTGCAAACGCACACCATGGGCAAACAGAATATTTCAACAAATGAAGTAATTTCCTTTTGCATAATATACTGCTTAGAGTCACCTCTGGACCTCTTTAATAAATGCTACTTCTCCGTTTCTTGATAATGGCGACAACAATTGCTTATTGTCTTTATCTGAATCTTCACTATCTGATAATTCCTGGGACATGTTGATTGAAGGAGACCCACTCACATCTTCATCTATACATAATAAAGAAATGAAACAAGCAAATCATCAATTTGTATATTATATTTATATCTTTATACATATTTAACGTATGAATGATCTTTGGTCGTCAGTTGTCAGTTGTCACCATATTTGATTGTAACCAGTGATTATATCGCATACTCCCTTTTGAGGACTTTTTAGTTTTTACACTAATCAAGGAGAAAGTTGAATTTGTATGTATTACAATATTGTTTTACATTTTACCTTTTAAGACTAAAACTGTTTTTATAAGATAAGTAAAATGTGATTATTGATGAGATAGCAAGGGTAATCAAAGATACAAAACTTTAACAATGCACAGAAAACAGTGGGCATATAATCCGAATAATTCACCAATTTCTATAACGTCCTATATATGCAGAGGGAGTAAAAGTTAGAATTTTAAAATATATAAAAGATTATTAAATTGTTGAGGCAAGCTCTACTGAAATACTAACATTTATGGGGCTAGATCTTATTTCAAAAGTAGAGAGAAACTTCCTGCTTTGAACATTGTTTTACAAATGTACAATTATGGTTGTTACATGGGATTGAAAAATCTTGGGGCTACGGCATATGTCCTATATTTATTTAACAGATATTTAGTTATATATAGTTAGAAGGCAGTACTGAATTGTTGAGGCAACCTCTACCCGGAAAGCATGCATGGGACTAGATTCTTTTGTCAAAGGAAAGGGATAAACTTTTTTCATTGAACAATTGTATCATACATGTACGTCTATCTTTGTTTCATGGCTAATTATCCTGGGACAACAGCATATTTGCCCTCGATTTATATCTAGTCATTGAGAAGATGAGATGTCCTAAGCATCAACTTAAGTCATTTTTTGTAGTTCATTACTTTAGAATTCATAGAAGTTCCCCTCAAAATGAAGTATCATAGTTAAAAGGTCTTTGCAAACATATTGTTGTGATGGTTTTCTTTGACGAAATGGGTAAAATTAAAGGAGAACCAATAAAAGGAGGCACACCTGCACAAGAATGGTACTCGGGCAACTGTTTTACTGTTGTTTCTTGAAGACTTTCTGGGAGCAAACAATTGCAAAAAGCACCTGCAATTTACCAGAGCTTAGTCAATGAAACATTATTAAATAACTTCATACGCTTTAACTGGTGTCAATTAAGCCATAATTTAAAGAAACATTGTGTGCATACTACACTGAATATAATTACAATGAAAGAAAATTATTACTCTATGGTTTTCTATTTCCTCTTTACCACTTTAAAAGTGCATTGTTATCTCATAAAAGATAATTCCCCAAAACAATCTTAAACTCTTTGATACAATCTTAAAGCACTCTTATGCATTATAATACAGAATATAAGTTGATAATTGCAAATAATAATAAAAAAAAAGTGGTTAAAAAAATTGTGGGAAAGTATCTGCGCACCTAACTTTGCAAGCCGATTCACCCACCCAGGAATATTTTTTCCAGTTAGTCTTGTGGACATATCATCAGTAAAATGGTTGCAATTCTTGGAAATAAGGTGATATGTATCACCATGATATTCAGACGCTACAGTCTCAATAAATTGCCGGAATTCTGAGGGAGGCATGTCTATATGACCCAATGGGACAGAACATCTGTAAATGAACCCTGGACAGCTCTTTGGTTCCACTTCAAATACTCCACTAATGGGATACTCATGAGCTCCAAATCCATATTCCATACCATAGACTGAAAATTATAAGCAACAATTTCATACAAAATAGGATACAGGAAACTGATGTTTAAAAGTTTGTCAAATACGTTTTCTGCAAATTATCAGTTAAAGCAATTGCATCAAACGAAACTTTGGTATAAACTTTATTTCAATTTAACGAGAAAAAAAGAATTGTATTGCATGAGGTTATTGAATAATTTAACAGTAAATGGCAATTTTATTTTACAACTTTTAATATTTCTTTATAGTTATAGTGGAGATGTTACAGATACACTAGTAGAACTGTAGAAGTGTTCTATTTTGATCCCTAGCAACAGCATACAGATCCCCTCAAAAGTATAGACATCTGATTTCAAATTCCTGAAAAGAGTCGATTCAAATAAAATTTAACCTTGTCCCGACCTAATGGGTTTGTTCACATGTATGTTTCTATGTTTTCATCTATATACATTAAAAACGAAAACATGTCCAAAATTAATCTCTCAAACTGCAGGGAGGCGGACTGATCCATTTGCAAAAGTAGCAAGTAGTCCAATGCAAAAGGCATTCTCTTTATCATCGTTACAATAACATCTATTTTTCGGTGCAGCACTTATTCTCCATAAAGAAAAGAACAGACACATTCAAGATTCAATTAACTTTTATTCTAAATAATGGTCCGATACATTCAAAGTGAGCTCTATTAACATTCTGACAAAACAAGAGAGTGGACAATTTAAACAAGATAAAAACAGCATCATATGCTTTGGTTGGGTGGTAAGAAATAAAGGCCGCAATAGACACGTGCTTAAAGTGAAAAAAGAGGTCGACGAGAACGATGGAGGTAATGGTAAACAAGATAATAGTGTGAATTATTGAATTATTTGCGATGATATTGGCGATTGATCTAGGTGAAAGGAAGGAATAAGCATTCATTTCTGAAATGGAAATAATTATTCCAAGTTCGAAGATTGAACATGTGGACTGGAACTGAGGCAGGATAAAACTTAGGCATAGAATTCAAGTTGCACTCCAATCTCACCTCATTCTATTTGTTCCAACCAAACATAGAGTAATTTGCTCCCATCAAAGAATTTGAATCAATATGCATGAGGATCCTGATTCTTACCACCAACAAGATAATAGGAAACATCTACAAGATACAATTAAATTATATCATTCTGATGATACTTTCTGAATTGTACCTACAGTTAGACCGGAAGTCTGGTAATTTTACAGAAGGGAGGGTCAGTGACATGATTTAAATAACTGCTTTAGCATTCGTGAGTTCCATACTCGATTAAGGTTTTCAGTTACGTGGAGAAAATATGGTCTTGCCTATGTATTTTTTCTTGTGTTTATCTGAACCCTTATATGGAAATAGCAGGACGATAAGATTATCCTTGCAATATAAACATATGGATAAGAAGTGTGACCATAATGTTTAAATCAAGGGCGTAAATTTTTCCATTCACATGCTTATTGCAGGCTAAATGAGCAGTCATGGGGCATTTCAGTATGAGAGTTGTGAGTATGAACCAGTCCCAAACTCATGCAACTAAAATCCCAACAGAGTTCATCCACAATTGAGAATGCAGAAACAAGGCTATGACTAATACTACTAACCCTGAACTACGAAGGAGTATGAAATACATGTAAGCAGATCTAGGCATCTAGCAACAAACTATATCATTATATAGCAATTAATTCAACAAGAGAGTGTACTAGAGTCAGCAATAGGTTCTATGGAAAGAAAGGTTAAGAGATACTTATAATGATACAATAATTCTATTCCCCTAAAAGCCTAAGGTTTTGGCACAACTAGCAACTCAGCATGGTACAGAGCTATTCTAATCCTACGGTCTCCGATTCAAATCATGGGAATCCTCCATTAACCAATATTTAAGGTTCATTATTGCACAAAACATGAGATCCTAGTGTTCCACTCTCCAATCCTAAACCAGGCACTCGAACAAAGTAGCATATCAGTCATAAGCACAATATGTACATTAAGTCCTCCCAACACCTAGAAGTTTTAAATAACCTAGTAAAGGCAATGTAAAACCACTTGGTATGAACAAAACCAAGTTAAAGATTTAAACTTGCAAACTTAGGGGTCATTTGTTAACCCATGAATGAAAGGAAATGGACTGAACCATCCAAAAATCTATCGTTCAGATTGTTTGTCTGTACTTGTTATAGCTGGACGACCCCAAATTCTTCTGGACGACTGCTTCTTTAAAATCCAGCTGAGCCATCCAATATTTCAATTACCTGGTTTTCGTGGCTTTTACATATTCTATATCAATTACTTTTACTTTCAAATAATATAATGCTTGAATAGATGGACTAATAATAATTTTATTTATGTTCATACTTTGAAATAATAACCATTTATAAATGTAAATTCTACTTTTAGTAAATATAAAAAATATTTATGCCAAACTAATTGCAAAAATTTTATATAATGACTGTATGACATTTGCACACATATGCGTAATGCAGACATCATTAACTATGGATTAATATTAAACTATGTCCTCCTCCAAAAATTATCATAATCTATTAATCAAATAAATTATTTATTAAATAATTAGATCTAGTTTTATGATTTTTATTCATAAATATTGTTTTAGTATAACAAAAGAGTAATTTATAATATGTAAAAAAAATTCTATTTTGTCATTCAGAAATTATGCTTAGTTTATCAAACAACCCAATACATTCGAGATTCAGATATTCATTCGTCCAGATATTTTACCCATTCAAAAAATTTCATTCATATTTAACAAATGAGGCCTTAAACACTCCCTTAAAGTACACATCCGACCAACATCATCAAAATCATTTGCCCACAAAAGAACGGAACACCATTGCAAACTTAAATACTCCCTCAACTACCAAGAAAAAAAAGGCACATTTTTTAACCTTAAACTCAAAAGATGAATGAACAATAATCCACATCACACTCCAAACTCTAATTCTACCAGCTTAATCAAGAAATCTAAAAATACCCGATTAAGAATTAAAAGAAAACATAACACAACACACATATCAACTAAATAAGCACAATATGTATACTAATTACTAAGTCTTGAAGTCTTAAATTACCTAGTAAAGGCAATGTAAAACTACTTGATCTGAACAGAACCAAGTTAAAGATTTGAACTTGCAAATGTAAATACTCCCTCAAAGTACACATCAAACATCATCAAAATAATTTGCCACCAGAGAATGGAACACCATCGCAAACTAAATACTCCCTCAACTACCACACAAAAAGAAAAGGCACAAATTTTAATCTTAAACTCAATAAATGAATGAACAATAATCCACATCACACTTCAAAC
Organism: Apium graveolens; assembly: GCF_009905375.1. Lineage (NCBI taxonomy): Eukaryota > Viridiplantae > Streptophyta > Magnoliopsida > Apiales > Apiaceae > Apium > Apium graveolens. The sequence goes on along the minus strand of NC_133650.1, from coordinate 207,812,549 downwards.
TCTAATTCTATCAGCTTAATCAAGAAAACCCAAAAAAACCCCAATTAAGAACTAAAAGCAAACATAACAAAACACACACATCAACTAACTATAAATCTATAATAACAAAAAGCAAAGAAAAGAAAGGATTTTGATCATACCCTCAATGCCAGAATGAAATATACCAAAGCCAAACCAAGCAACATAATTATTAACAGGAGTAAGATCATATATATTCAATATAACTTCTGATTCATTGTTGTTGCTGCTTGAATCACCACTGGAACTCTCTACCCCCATCTCCAAAATAAAAAAAAATATGTGTGTGTTTGTAGAGTACTTTGTATTAAAATTGTTGAATGAAAAAAATGAAATCACATTAAACCCACAAGCAAAAACTGTGTACAAATTGTGGGTTAAGGCCTAAGGGAGGATTAGATCAAGGGGGGCTGTTGTGTAAAAAGGTGTAAACTTTTGGTAATGTACGTTTTAAAAGAAAAGAAAAAAAAAAGAGGAGAAAAGGGGAAACGTTGTTTTGCAAAAATAGGGGGATGGTGATGACGAGGATGATGATGGTCTGTCTGTCTTAACGAGTACATTCAAAATTGACAACTCGATTACAGTTGTATATAGTAGCTTAATCATTTTCGAGTAAAGTTCAACGGAGAACGTGTGTTCTCCGAGTTCATCTATGTTTTGTAAATAAAATATTTTCTAAAACATGTTATCTTGCAAAATATATTTCACAAATATTATTATTTCAATAAAATCATGCAAATCTCATATATTTACAACTACAATATGTATGTTCTGCAACATGAATATTTATGTTCTGCAAACTAATCATATTTTGTAGAATAATATATTTTGAAACGTTCGACTTGTAAAATCTATGTAATCTGCAAGATTTTCAATAAAATTGTGATATTTGTAGAATATTATTCGAAAAATAATACGTGTTGCAACAATTTAAGCTATATTTTACTTGCAGAACATATATGGACTCCAAGGACTCCAACATAAAACCTAACCCAATCATTTTCGTATGAAAATAATTATTTTGGGTAGTGATATATGCACACCCCGGTCCATGGTTGCACACCCTAAATCAATTATTTGACTATAACACCCTTACTTATCCTCCTTTTATTCTAACTCTTCGTCGATTCATTATTATTTTGCTCCAGTATGGTATTAATTAGCATTTTAATCATTATTATTATAAATTTATTATTTATATAAATACCTATAGCTATTATTTATTAGAAATTAATATTTTGTGTCCAAATCAATATAATTGATAAAGATAATTCAAGAATAAATGTTAGTTTAAATAAATTAAAATTATTGATTTCTTATATAAATATTATATTTAGAGTAAATACAAATTGAAATGAATGATGTATTAATAAAATGAAATATTTTGAGAATAAGGAGATCTTAGTACTCATGACTTGTACATAGATAAAAAATATTATTTCAGTTTATTCTTAAAAAATATTTTGAAATCATCGTTAATAAGCTTGGGCCATCAAAAAAATTCAGAAAAAATCTGAGACCCGTCCAAAAACTTTTCATTCGTATATGAGAAAACATGAATATTATATGTATCCGAAATAAAGTAAGATGTTATCTGTATCGGAATCCGACAATTATGAATACGGACATAGGCATATATTCGTATTCGAATTATGTGTTTGACAACATTGACGTATGGTTACATTAATATAGTAATTCTTTCGTATACATTTCGAAAAAAGTGTTCAACACACATTTTAAGGCATATATAAAGTATAGTTGCATAACTTCTTTTTAAATTTATTTTTTTTGAATAAAAATTTAAAAATTTAATTTTTATTTGAAATCATAAAATCATAAAGAGTAAGTTATTCAACCATATTTTTTATGCATCTTAAAATTCGTGTCAGACACCCTTTTCCGTAAAGAAATGAGAAGAACAGAGAGAGTAACCTTTTTACGTATAATATAAAATATATGTGAATATAGGAGCAAATGAAAACTTCAAAGTAAGTATTCATGGAATGCTTGAGGAGTTGAGGTTAGTTTTGTAATATTAAAAATTAGGGTGTGCAACAATTAATTTGGGGTGTCAATATATCACTGCCCTTTATTTTATTTTCTTTTGATAGACAGAGCCTGTTTGGCACCTTACTACCTTAGAAGCACTCGGTGTTTGCTGAGGTAAAGGGGATAGAGAATAATTATTAGGAATAAAAATTGGATATATTATAATATTAAATTATATTTATTATATTATTATTATATTAGTTATTTATTAATAAATATATATTTTTTATATTATAATATCTATATTTATTTATATTTAAATAAATATAGTATTATAATTTAAAATATATATATATACACACACACTCCAATAAAGTAAAATTCGTAAGGATTAATCAGATTTCGAAAATTGAATCGACTGGGTACCTTGCAGTGGATTAATCAGCTGAATTGATAATTTTTTAGAACATTATATGTAACCAATAAGTAAATTTATAATTTATAGTTACTTATATTATGTGCCATGTACGTATTTTTCTTAATTTACTTATATTTTTGTTTAAATTATATATGATTTTAATATTTAATATAAATAACTAAATACTAATTTAACAATTGTATAGTTTTGATTTGAATGTGTACAATTTTAACATAACATCAAATATTATAAAATAATATATGATTGACAATTGCACTATTAATTTTATTTATTATTTTATAAATAATAATATAAATATTTATTGTTGATTTGATTCGAACCTGATAAATTATTATCTTAATAGTGTATTATTTTAATATTTAGATAATATCAGATGTTGGTGAAAGTCGAACATGGGAGCTTATGGGCTTATTTGGATAGGGGGTTGAGAAGAGAAATGTTAGGTTGGGATGAGTTAGGCTAGGTTAGGTTGGGATGAGTTAGGTGAGGTTGAACTCTTAACTCATTTGGATGAAAGGGTTCCCTACAAATGATATTGTAAAATTAAAAATAATATCTACTTTTTATCAAAAAAATTAAATTAAGTTTTAAGTTAAAAATCTTGAAAATTAAATTTGAGACAGTTTAATATTTTGAAAATTTCCAATTTTTTTTTTCAAAATCCTAAAATCTAACCTTTTGAATATTTTAAAAAATTAGAAAAACTTAAAATTTTGAAATTTTCTTTTTTGTGACAATTAAATTTATTTTATTTAACATATGCTTGAAAATACATGAAGCTCGAAATGTGTATGATTAAATTGTCCAACATTCCTAGATTATTAAATTCGATAACTCGGAAGTTAGTTAATTGATCTAGTTAATTTAAGACAATAATATAATTAAGGAAAAAAATAAAATCTGAAATTAACAGTCAGCTAATATTTTAACATTGGAGCAGCAGTGTTGAACTCTAGTAATTCAAATTATACATGATAGTAAAAACTTAAAATCAAAACAGTGCTGTCCAGATGAAAGCATGTAAGAACATGGTTGTAAGCGACCCCTAGAATTCTACCTTCGGACACAGACACGTCCAGATGAAAGTAGAGTATCCGACTGTTGTGATGGCACCAGCAAGGGACACACCAGCTATAGAGTTCAAGTTCGGGCAACACTTGTGAAAACCAAGTACCATTCGACTGAGGTTAATGTCTTGCATGATCCCCCGATGATAACCAGAGCCACGCATGTACCTATCGATAGGTATCTGATTGGAAATAAGGCTAGTAACTTGCTCATTTTCTCCCTTGCACATTCATTAATCAATAGCTATTATTACTAACTAATTGATTAATTCATTCAATCATGTACTTATATCTGATAATTTGCTAACAAACATTTACTTTCACATATCAAGAAGTGACCAGGACATTAGTTTGATCAATTACCGAAAGTTGCAGCTGCTAATTGCATATATCTGCTATAGCGAACACCTTTGTCCAAATCTTCGTGGAGTTCAACCAGTAAGTATAGGGTGTAAAGTTGCCATACAAACGCTATAGTTAAGAGTATAACTCCCATGCCCTGCAGATATTATGTAAAATTTTTAGATTTACATTTATTGGTCTTTTCATTCTTTCATACTATAACAAGTCTGGTGGCAGTAATAGAAGAAGGAACTATGGGTATTATGCATGCATGATGACTTACCAACCAAGGATGGTGAAGGCAATTGGCGAAACAAGGGCCTGGATTCCAATACCAAAACATAGAGTATGAAATGCCGCATAGTATGCGTTTCCATTTCGTAACTCAGTGATAGGGAGCCAGGCGTCTTACGGGTTGAGTTTTGTTAAGTGAAGTGCTTTCCTTAAAGGGCTTCCTAATGGAGTCAAGAACCGGGGAGTTATATTCCTGGAAATGAAATTAGGCGTACTGCTCGGGGTTTTAGCAGTAGGAGTTTTAGATGGAATTGGATGGTCTGGAGTATGATAATAATCTCATCATATCAACAACAAATACTGTCAACTTGCATTGCCAAAAAACCACAGCAACATTAATCACTCAATCAACTAATCAATTATGACTATGAGTCATTACATTGACCTCGCCTATTTCAAGCTAAAATTTATACTCTAAAAGCCAATTAAAACTACAAAAATGCCAAAAAATATATAACATGACAATAATTAGCCAATATCTGCTACCTCCACCTATACTTAACAATCTGGCAGTCAGTATACACTATAATTACTAAAACTAAGCAACATCTAATCAATTCAACTTTCCATACGAAAAAATCTATCAAGCAGATTAGGCATTACGTCTTGAATAAACAATTATAAGACATAAAAGAATTCATATAATCATTCAACGACTAGCATCCAGAGGTAACCTTGACAAATTAACAGATAAACATGGTTTATTATTAGACAAGAAAATTATTACTAAACAACATTCCAAAACTGTAATTAAATTTATGAAAATGATAACTTCAAAGAATAGAAACAACCCACGAGAGAGAGAGATTGGGCGAGAGAAAACATAGAGAGATGGGGGCGAGAGAGAGAGAGGTTGGGAGAGAACTTCAAAGAATAGAAACAACCCACGAGAGAGAGATTGAGTGAGAGAAAAACCAAGAGAAAGGGGGCGAGCGAGAGATTAGGAGAGAGAGGGGGCGAGAGAGAAATAGAGAGAAGGGGGCGAGAGAGAGTAGGAGAGAGGGAGATAGAGAGAGAGATATCGCGATGGAGAGAGATGGAGAGATATACCTTTGATATGTTTGTCAGAGATGAGCGGAGGAGATGAGCGAGGAGAAGGGGAAAAAAATAAACGCCGAACACCCTGATTTGGGGTCTTGAAAATGTCGGCATTTCTTATAGTATATCAACCTCCCTCCAACCCTTCATAAATACCCCCACAACCCAACAAAAAATGAATCGTAAATAGAGTTCGGGTTCAAAAAAAAAAATCTAAAATGAGAATGTTTCCCCTCTTAAAACAAAAAATTTCCAAACATGGTTTTTGAAAACCCAACCCAACCCAACCCAACCCCCCTCAACCCTCAAACCAAACAAGCCCTATATATTAGGGGTGTACGCGATTCGGATCGGATCGATTTTGGGGTAAAAGTCGAACCAAACCGCGAAGAGCGGTTTTAAAAAATTGTCATCTGCAATCGCATTTGCGGTTGCGGTTAACCGCGTCATTTGCGGTTGCGAATTTGCGGTTATTGCGGATCGGTTTGCGGTTCAACCGCTTATTTTAAAATAATTAATAATTTGCAAAAAAATAAATTTGGAATATTAATAAATTGAAGTTTAAGTTACGTGATAAATTACATTCAAAAATAAAATATAAACTAATGCTCCGTGTGGAGTAAGGATATTAAAAACATACAAAAATGTGGAGGCGAGAGAAAAAAAACAGAAAATGATAAAAAAAATTACATGTTGATTATATTTTTCATTTGTTTGGTTATATATCTTATAATGATTGTGAATTTGATGAATGAAGTCTTAACATTAACCTAAGATTAGTTGATAAATGTGTATACTTATTAATTTATATGATATCAACTACATTTTTGGAAATATATTTTATTATAAATATATGTTGCGAGTTGCGGTTGCGATTTTGCGATTTTCAAGAATTTAAAACCGCATCCAAACCGCGAATGAGCGGTTTTTAAAATTTAAATCCACAACCAACCCGCGTTTTGCGATTATCCGCAAATGCGGTTCGGTTGCGAGCGGTTGAGCGGTTGGATGCGGTTGAGCGGTTTATTTCTACAGCCCTACTATATGTATATCAATATAAAGAATAATATTAACGTTTGTTGTTGGAGATATTCGAACCTTGCAGTTAGGGTATTGCATTATTTTAATATTTAGATCGAATGATTCCAAAATGGAGGTTGAACCAAATTATATTATATTATAGTTATTATAGTTTAGTATAGATAAGTTGAACGTTAGTAACAACGTATTTTTTCTCAACTTATTTTGATATTTTATTTTTTATTAATTTTAATTTTGAAATATATATTTTTAAATATTAATCTAATTTAAAATTTATAAATTAAGATAATTATATTTAAAATAATTTAATTTATTTCATTCAAGTATAAAAAATGTATGACTTATAAGAACAATTATCTATGTAACTTATAAGTATTAATCTTTTTTTATAATACTCGAGTTAACCACATCATACAGTTAACCAATCATGTATTCTTTTATTCAATTTTAACCAAACAGAAGCCATATGTAAAAACTAGACCAATCAAATAACAAGTCTCCTATTTCCTCACATATTTTTCTTCTATTATAAAATCTCAGTCTAACACAGTTAAACATTCAGAAAAATCCTAAAATGTATACCAATCACATTATATTAAAAATTTCCTTATTTACCATTTTCATCGTATTATACTAAAAATTTCCTTATTTACGACTCCCATCATATTATACTAATCATTATTAATTAATAATTCTAGTTTAAATACTCTCATTTTATTTAAAAAAATTATTGGGTTATGTTTAATTTTATTTCATCTCTATTTTGAGTTCTAAAAATAAGATTTTGACGAATTTGCAGCTCATACGAAACTCGCGAAATTATCTTTAATTTAGCGAGTATTCACTTATCACATATTTTTTATTCAATTATAATAAATGGTAAGCTACATATAAAAAAACGAATCAGATTACAAACCTACTATTTACATAAATATCCTTCCTCTATTATAAAATCTGAGTTTAACTAGGTATGCAGTTAACCAATCAGAAAATTTTTAATTGCTTTAAACCAGTAAAAAAAACTCCTAAATTTTAGACCAATCGCATTACATTAAAATTTTCAATTTTATCATTCTCATCTTATTATATAACCATTGTTAGTTATTAATTCTAGTTTGCATATATTAGTTACTTAATTTAACATACTCATATTTTATTTAAAATATTATCCAGTTATGTTTAATTTTATTTTATCTCTATCTTGAGTTCTAAAAATCAGATTTTAACGAATTTACAGCCCATGCGAAACTCACGAAATTATCTTTAATTTAGCGATAGTTTAAAAATTATTACTCAACTAAAGTTATCAAAAACTAAAGAGAAAAGATAATTATGAATTATGCATTAAGTATTCAGTTATCACATATTTTTTATTCAATTTTAACTAATGGGAAGCCACATCTAAGAAAGAGACCAATCAAATTAAAAATCTACTATTTTCATACAAATCTTTCCTCTATTATAAAATCTTAGTCTAATTAGGTATAAAGTTAACCAATCAAAAAATTTATATTACTTTAAAGTAATAAAAGAGAACTCCTAAATTTTAAAACAATCACATTACATAAAAATTTGCATATTTATCATTCTAATCATATTATACTAACCATAATTAGTTAATAATTCTAATTCTAATATAGTAGTTACTTAATTTAAAATATTCATATATTTCATTTTAAAAATCATCGGGTTATGTTTGATTTTATTTTATTTCTATTTTGAGTTCTGAAAATCAGATTTTAACGAATTTATAGCATACACGAAGTTAACGAAATTATCTTTAATTTAACGATAGTTTAAAAATTATTATCAACTGATATTATCCCAAAATTAAACAGAAAAGACATGTATGGATTTTGTATTCAGTACAAGTTATTATTTAAAATACATGCTTATTTTTTGTTTCAAATTAAGAAAATCTAGAATTCCGTTTTAGATCGAAAAGCTATTATCTATTAGTTTCAAAATCCAACGACCCTTTGAAAGAGTTCAGGAAAAAATAGTCAAATTGGAGTTCAAACAAATAAAAAGAATAAATTTACTTATAAAATATTTTTGATCTGAATTCGTTTGATTTTATTTTGGCTTTAACAATGATTATGATTTGACGAATTTACAGTACACGCGAAACTCATGAAATAATATATATTCAAGTGATGATTTAAAAATTAGCATACAAGTAAAATTATTCAGATATCGAAAAAAAGGTAGTTATATATTTAGTATTATTCAACTTAAGTTACACAACTGAAGTAATAATATAGTTGCGAATTTTGCATTAAGTTGTGTTAGGTCCCAATGTGTTTGTAGAAGGGGGGTTGAATACAAACAGTACCAAATAATCGAATAAATGCGGAATAAAAAATATGAAACAAAATTCAAGTTAAATAAGAATATTATTAAACTTGAAGGGTGTTACAACAACTGTATCGATTACAAGGAATTAATCTCAAATCAATTATCACAAATCTAGAATAAATTCGACATGAACTTTTTCTATTTTTGCAATAATTAGAATCAAATGCTAAACGCGATTTGAGATTAAGTTCTAGGGATTTTGATCCGCTAGATTGTTACACAAGAACAAGATAAAGATTTCTAGTTGATTGGATTTAACTTTGCAATCTAGAAATTGATCTTTGAAATAAGTAGATGAAAAATGAAATATTTGCTGCGGCTGCTGTGTTCTTGTTTTTTTTGTTTGTTGGATGATTGAGTTGTCTTTCTGCTGCTTCTTTGTCTTTTTAAATCATTCACCAGAATTGAATTGAACTAGAAAAACAATCCTATAGCTGGCAAAACTTTCGGTAGGACAATGGATTGAACTAGCAAGACAATCAGAATGAACTAGCAAGACTTTCGGTATGACAATCAATTGTCATACCGATTGTCATAGTAGTTCAAATAGTTTGTCTTGCTGAAATTAAATAGATTTAAATCCTAATAATAATTCTGATAAGACAATCCTTTTGAATTAGCATGACTTTCGGTATGACTATTGATTGTCATACCGATTGTCATACTAATACAATCAGTTGTCTTGTTGAATTAAACAGATTTTAAAACCAATTTAAATTCTGAAAATTCTTAATATTAATTCAGAATTAATTAATCAATTAATTCAATTAATCAAATAAATTAATCTTTGCAGATATAATTTATTTTCTTAATTAAATTATATGACTTAATTAATTAATAGAGAATTAATACTAACCTTGAGCATCAACCAATCTTCTGAATATCTTCTGAAAATCACTGAAATTATGAATCAATTCCACCACTTCAATGTTGACACTCGATGTACTGTCTGGTTCATGAGTGACTAACTTCCGTGACGTTTCTTTATGTCTTGACTTTGACACTTTGATTTTCTTCAGATTAAATCCTTGTAATTAATGATACTCTGACGAGATCTCTGTCACTTGATTAAATCTACGATCTTGATTTATATCACTCAGGCATGATCAACTTCTTGAACTTCTTCCAGTGAATTAACTCCTCAAGTCTGTAGATGAACCTTGTTTCTGAATCCTTTGACAGATATTACTTTGCGAGATCTCTGTGACGGTAGATCCACTATTTACTTATTATATTCTTATTTGAGTTGAGTTGAATCCTCGAATATACAAATAGGCCTATGACATATGACTTACAATCTCCCCCTATTTGTTTGTTAGGCAATAATACACAAATACCTAGAGGATAACTCAACTAACAAATAAGAAAAAGATATAAACAGAAATGCAAAGTAAATAGTAGAAAAGTTCTGGACTAGATTTAACATTTTCCAGATTCCAAGTAGATGTTCCTCTAGACCGAACATATCTTCAAGTAGTTCCATCTTTATTTGTACAACCACATTTCCTGTTGAGAAGCACATATCTCTCTTGCTTCTCCCCCTATGAGAATCAACTGATTAAGGAAGATCACCTTCGTTTACCACCTCTCCCGTACAATAGGATCCGCAGATAAAACCAATGGTACTCCCTTAACAGCTTCTTCCCTTATCAGAAAATCACCTTGTGTTTACCACCTCTCCCGTACAATAGGATCCGTAGTTACAAACAACAATGGTGTGGAGTAGTGTACATATGATCTTTTTCTTCCTCCTGCTATTTCTCCCCCTTAGTTGAGGAATCCTCCAAACTATTACTTAAGCTTTTATCTCCCCCTTAAAGAAGGAATATATGCCGTCGTCTGAAGGAGTTCTCATATTTCACTTGGTTGGAAAAGAAATAACAAGTAGTTTCTCTTTCTTCCTCACTGTGAGTGTGTGATTGTGTTTTAGTGTACCTCACATATGTTTCACTCTTCTCTCCACTCGTGTTTACACTCATTCTCACAAGTGTATCACTCCTCTCATAGCTCCAAAAATCAGCTGTACCTGCAAGGAAAATCACCTTAGCCATCCTTAAGGAGGTCACAGGTGGTGCAATGGGAGTTCACAAATCCCCATCCTTGTTAAACTCGTCAGATGAATCTGAGTCATTATCTACAAATTGCTAGTTTCCCTTTTAGGGTTCCAGATTTGAATTCTGGGAAGGTAAACAATAATCCAACGAATTTAGCATAAAGATCAAAAGTTCCCTTCTAATGCCTGTGAAGACATTTCCTTATGACTTATCAGGTAATATCTGAATCATTGTCAACAAGTTGTCAATCTGCGCCTATGTCAGATCCACTATCCGCAGATGCATCCAGGGGATTTAAGCCTGGGGAGGTAGACACTGACCACTGACATATGGCTTTTGGATCAGTATCCTCTCCTAACACCTGTAAAGGCAATTGGTCCATTAACGAACCTTAAACAATCGAATCTGACCTTAAAATGGTAGAAACTCTTGTTTCCGTCAACTCATCCTTTGTGTGTGTAACCTTTCCCTGTGCATCAAGAATTGTTTATGTTTGAGGTGGTGACACTACATCGGATACCCTGGCAGACAGGCAAAATTTCAATAGACGCACCCTGTTGAGAGAATGAATCTAGTAACTGTTTTTGTGCCTTTTCAGCCATTACATCTTTTTGAGAAGATGTATGGGGGCTAGCAGTTATCTCGGTTTAAATACTACTCATCTATGTAGGAGACAAAGCTACTGGGTTGACTACAGAACCTTCCTTATGTGGTGCACTAAGGCACTATCTCCCTCACGCTCATTCATACTACATTTATTGGTAAGAGAGTGTTGGTTGGTTCTGTTTCTATGTTTGTCTTTACAGTCTGGGATAGATGTTGTGGGTTTTCAACCTCATGACTGTCAATGAAAGAAAGTCATTGGAGACTGAACCTGTAATACAGAACATATGGTAATAGAGAGAAAATGATTTACAATAGTGATTTCAAAGGATTTTACATGAAATAAGAAATCACTAATGTAGAAAGAAGTTTGATTTTGTTTTTCAATATGAATGAGTTTTTGATAAAACATTGATCACTTAGGGTAAAGTCTAAGTAATTCTCATTCATGTCAAAAGCTTACAAATATCTGCAACATAATGTTAACAACATATCATTGACCGATACTTGTCAAGTACTTTAGATACTAATTGTTATGTTGCATAATATTTAAAATAAACTAAAAATAAAATAATAAAAAAAAATAAAATTAATACAATACAAATAATAATAATAAAAACAAATATTAATGAATTAAATACCAAATATCTATCAACAAGATATCAACATACAATTTCATATATCATACAATATTTACAATTACAGAAAATACAAATAAAACTTATATAAATATAGCAAAAATATAGAAACTATTTACAAGTTCAATGATAACATTACCAGCTTGCAAACAACCATATCCCTCGGATAAACCTTTGCTGTTATCTCCAAAGGTAACCAGGGGGCCAGCTTTCTCAATCCACATTTGATAGCAGGGCTCTATCTCCGGTCATATGTCTTGATGATCCACTGTCAAGAATGCACACTACCGGTTACACCTGTATACTGCCCTGCACTTCAAATGGATTAGACCTTCTTCGGAACCCAAACTTGGTTGGGCCCGACATACTTGTAGAATTGTCCTTTGTCAGGCAAAACAACATTTTTAATTTTAACGATCTCAACATTCTCAATGACTGAACATTTGACCTTGTAAATAGCCTTAACAAATTTCTGGTTAGGCTTAGGCACAAATGTCTCCTTTCTAGCCTTAGAAGGACTAGCAGTCTTAGACCTATCATGCTTCTTGTTATTCACATGCTGACAAGGAGTAGTCCTATCATTAGACACATGCTTACCATTAAAATATGCATACATCATATTAAAAGCACAAGACATACAATTAGCAATACTACATGCTCTATGAGAGTGATTAACAGCAGACAATTTATGCATGGTAGACATGGCATTATTGTTATCCAACTCATGTGTGTCTGAGTTAATCTCAGTTGCTTTCACAACTTTGATTGGAACTTTCGACTCACATGACTTGGAAACAATCTTCTCATAAGCATGATCCTCATCACGTATTTCTTCTTGAATAACAGAAGAGGTCGCATCAAATGGTTCAGCAATTGATGCTTTATAGAGGGGTTCATCAACACCCTTAAGCACATGTGGTACTTCCCTCCCTTTAGCACAGACATGAGGAGGGGAGTTTATGCCTAATTCTCCAATAGCAGCATTGTAATCATAACCTATTCCAGATGTTTGATTAACAGCTTGCTTACTGTAGAACTCTTTAGCCTTCGAACAAGAATTGAAGTAGGCTCTAACCTTAGTCTCAAGACCGGTGATCTTGTCTTTGAGAATAGTTTCGAGTTTTCTATAACAGTCAACTCTATTCTCTAGAAAAGATACCTGTTCTTTTAATTTGTCTTGATTAATGTGCACAAGTCTTAATTCATTGACCTCTTTCTCAAGGTCTGTGATCTGTAAACTTAACAGTTCATTATCACGACGTGCACAATCTAAGTTACCTCTTAGATGATAAATCATTTCAGCATCAGAAAGTTTTACCTCTATTCTTGACGATGAAGCTTTTCCATCAATAGCCATAAGAGCAAGATTTCCTTCTTCTTTAACTTCACTGTCAGTATCATCCCAGCTTCTTCCCTTTGCCAGATAAGCCCTTTCAGAGTTCTTTCTTACTTGCTTTGGCTTCCTACATTCTGTGGCAAAGTATCCCAACTCATTGCAGTTATAGCATCTAATGGTGCTTCGATCAACCATCCCTGTTTTGTACACACCACTGCTGGTGTTAGAGGATGAAGATCCACCTTTCTGGAATTTGTTGTAGTTGGACTTGTACTTAAGCTTGGGATTCCTCCTGAATCTGACATTAGTGAATCTCTTGACAATTTGGGCCATTGATTCATCTTCCATTTGCTCCAGCTCTTCCAAGGAATAAAAATCATCACTTGATTGATTTGTAGTAGGAGGATCATATTCTGCTACTAACTCATTTTCCTCACCCTTGGAAAACTGTACCATTCTTTCTAACTGTTGAGATTGTTGTTGTTGTTGACCTTCAGCTACAAGTGCAGTAGATGTGCTGACCATTCTATCCTTCCCGTAGACTTCCTTCTGTTGAATCTGCTCCAACTCATAGGTTTTTAACACTCCATAGAGCCTGTCCAAAGAAATCTCACTCAGATCTCTAGCTTCTCTAATGGCAGTGATTCTATGTTCAAGATGAGCTAGCAGTGTTAAAAGGAACTTTTTGTTGACCTCCCTGATTGAATAATACTTTCCATTGATGTTCAGGTTGTTGATCAACGCATTGTACCTCTCAAACACTTCAGTAATTCCTTCTCCTAGATTTGATTTGAAATGTTCATATTCAGAGGTTAGGATTTCCAACTTGTTCTCCCTAACTTCCTCTGTGCCTTCATTAATTACCTCAATAGTTTCCCACATGTGTTTAGAATTTTTACAATTCATCACATGTCTGTTCATCAAAGGATCAAGGGAATCAATTAATATTAATTGAAGGCTGGCATCCAAGGAGGCTTCTTCCTTCTCAGCAGGAGTAAAATCTTCGGGCTCTTTTGGATAGGTTCTAGCTTTAGTAGTCACCACACCATCTACTATTACCTCCGGTTCAATAAGCATCGGAGTTTTTATACCCTTCTTTAACAAGCTTGAATATTTGGGATTTGCAACTTGTAAAAATAAAAGCATCTTCTTCTTCCACATAATATAATTCTCTTTATCAAATTGTGGAATTTTAACGGTTCCAACTTTATGTGAAGTCATTATGAATTTTTGAATGAATAAAAATTCAAAGAGTTGAAAAATCACCAAAGTCTAGGATCTTGATTTCTTCGTTAATCAGAAGGCTCTGATACCAATTGTTAGGTCCCAATGTGTTTGTAGAAGGGGGGGGGGGTTGAATACAAACAGTACCAAATAATCGAATAAATACGGAATAAAAAATGTGAAACAAAATTCAAGTTAAATAAGAATATTATTAAACTTGAAGGGTGTTACAACAACTGTATCGATTACAAGGAATTAATCTCAAATCAATTATCACAAATCTAGAATAAATTCGACATGAACTTTTTCCATTTTTGCAATAATTAGAATCAAATGCTAAACGCGATTTGAGATTAAGTTCTAGGGATTTTGATCCGCTAGATTGTTACACAAGAACAAGATAAAGATTTCTAGTTGATTGGATTTAACTTTGCAATCTAGAAATTGATCTTTGAAATAAGCAGATGAAAAATGAAATATTTGCTGCGGCTGCTGTGTTCTTGTTTTTTTTGTTTGTTGGATGATTGAGTTGTCTTTCTGCTGCTTCTTTGTCTTTTTAAATCATTCACCAGAATTGAATTGAACTGGAAAGACAATCCTATAGCTGGCAAGACTTTCGGTAGGACAATGGATTGAACTAGCAAGACAATCAGAATGAACTAGCAAGACTTTCGGTATGACAATCAATTGTCATACCGATGGTCATAGTAGTTCAAATAGTTTGTCTTGCTGAAATTAAATAGATTTAAATCCTAATAATAATTCTGATAAGACAATCCTTTTGAATTAGCATGACTTTTGGTATGACTATTGATTGTCATACCGATTGTCATACTAATACAATCAGTTATCTTGTTGAATTAAACAGATTTTAAAACCAATTTAAATTCTGAAAATTCTTAATATTAATTCAGAATTAATTAATCAATTAATTCAATTAATCAAATAAATTTTTCTTAATTAAATTATATGACTTAATTAATTAATAGAGAATTAATACTAACCTTGAGCAGCAACCAATCTTCTAAATATCTTCTGAAAATCACTGAAATTATGAATCAATTCCACCACTTCAATGTTGACACTCGATGTACTGTCTGGTTCATGAGTGACTAACTTCCATGACGTTTCTTCATGTCTTGACTTTGACACTTTAATTTTCTTCAGATTAAATCCTTGTAATTAATGATACTCTGACGAGATCTCTGTCACTTGATTAAATCTACGATCTTGATTTATATCACTGAGGCATGATCAACTTCTTGAACTTCTTCCAGTGAATTAACTCCTCAAGTCTGTAGATGAACCTTGTTTCTGAATCCTTTGACAGATATTACTTTGCGAGATCTCTGTGAGGGTAGATCCACTATTTACTTATTATATTCTTATTTGAGTTGAGTTGAATCCTCGAATATACAAATAGGCCTATGACATATGACTTACAAGTTGTCAATTATATTTTAGATACCTACTATTTATGTTTTAACTTTTAATTCATGAGAATAGAGATATTTATGTGGATCGAACATCTATTCATCTATTTAGTTCAAGATCTAACGATCCTTTGAAATAGT
Source organism: Apium graveolens (assembly GCF_009905375.1). Taxonomy (NCBI): domain Eukaryota; kingdom Viridiplantae; phylum Streptophyta; class Magnoliopsida; order Apiales; family Apiaceae; genus Apium; species Apium graveolens. The sequence continues at coordinate 207,796,534 of NC_133650.1, read as the reverse complement.
TTAAGAAATAAAATTCATAAATCTGTTAATTTTTCCTTTCATAATTTGATTAGGTAGACTTTTTTCAATATATGATGAGTTCTATAAATCAGAGTTTGACGAATTTGCAGCCGATATGAACCTCACAAAATAATTTTAGATTAATGGATGGTTTAAAAAATGTTATGCAACTAAAATTATCCAGAAACTGAAGTGAAATGGAAGTTATGAATTTTGCATTAACTATTTATTTATATATATTAAACCTACTTATTTTTTGTTTAAATCATGAATATATATATATTCCATTATTTTTAAGCAAATAACTATCTTCTATTTATTTCAAGATCTAATGATCCTTTGAGATTGTTAAACAAATAAAATAATCAAATGGGAGTTAGAAACAAAATAAAAGAACAAATTTGCCTATTTTATTTTTTATTTTTATCAATTTTTGTTTGATTTTATTTTGGTTTTATTTTAAGTTATATATACGCGCGCGCACACCCACACACACATACACATATCACCAAACACAAGCTGAAATCACCATAAAAATCACAAGACTCGACAAAAATTGAAAACAAAAAATATGTGTGGAACGGAAAATAATTAGAAAAGATAACTTGGAGGAAACAAATAATTTTTTCACAGAAGCATGAACTGGTGAACAATCGATGTAATCGACATGACATAAATAGATATGAAAAATAGGTAGATAAAAATAAGGAAAAGAAGAAGCAACAATCAAAATTTAGTTTTCACGAGTTCGTTAAGAGATGAAGATCGACAGAAAAGATGAAAAGAAATATATGTATATTATTTATATGTGGTACAACTTAAGAGTAATATTAAAATTACTGTTGCCCACTAATGATACAATTATTTAAGGGGGGTTGGATACAATTATATAAACGTTTCGAACAAGTATAAAAATATAACAGTTCTTTATATTTCTGATAAAAACTATTACAAACTCTCTCAAGAAATACTGATGTTCTTGAAAGCTGCTAGGTCATATAATACTCGAGTTAATCACTATGTGATGACCTAAACTGTGTTTATATAATACACAACTGCTACAAATCAGTCTAGGATATGCATTATCAATTACTAACATAAAATGATACATATCTTTAACTGAATAGACAAAGTCCTATCACTCAGAACGAACAGATATTCATCCCTCAAAATAAGGAACATACTTAATCTTCACAACAGTCTGTCTTCATATGCTGATGTTCCGCAGATACTGATGATGCATCAAATCCTAATGGCAAATCAAATCCTGATGACATCTAAAACAGTCATATATATCCTGAGCTCCTCCTGATCATTGAGAATCAACATGTAACAATCTCCCCCAATTTATGCTTAATGTAATGAAACACAAATTCCATTCTCAATGATGCCAAAACCAATTACAAAATGTACAAGGAATAAGGCTTACTTCAGTATCCTAAGATAACTGATAGTTGTTTCCAGAAATCTGTTTAACCTTTCTTCCTCTTTATCTTAAAGGACTTTGATAAGCTTTTTCTTCAACTCTTTCTTCTCTTCAATATCTTCTCCAAGCTGATAAATGGCTGATCTTAATTTAGAAATCGAACTCTTAGTTATTTCAAGATCACCAATTACCATAAAGCTTAAGCTGGCATCTTCATGATTAGGACTGAAAGATAACTGAGGATTGTTGAGAAAAACTTTCAAAACTGCAGCTCCCTTTTCCATCTTCATTTCTTGACCAGTATAAATTCTGTAAATAGGAACATAATCACCATTTTATTTGTCTTCTTTGTTCATGACTCTTCTTATGATACTCTCAAGTATCATAGAAGACCAGTTTCTGGTGACACTGTCCTCAACTCTAAGAATATAGTGAATATATTTCAAATCTATCATAGTCTTCATCAAGAGTTGCTGCAATATAAAGCTTTTCACCTTACCATATCTCAAGAAGTACAGAATCTCTTCTCTGACATCACCAAGATTTATCTTCCTATTAATAATCTTTACAGCTTCAACTTTCTCAAGATGTGAAGGAGTAATTCTCTCACCAAGATTGTCAGTCAGAATATCTGTGTCCAGTAAATCAGACCTCAGAGTTTCCATTCTAGGATGACCAATACCTCCTATAGTACGATTTTTGATAAGTTTTAGCTTTTCATTATGTTCCACCCAAGAAGGTTTCTTGATGGACTTATCAATATCCTCCTGTTCTAAAATAAAATCCCTAAGTCCTGCTGACACAAATTCAATATGCTTGAATTCTTTAGGATAACTAAATGTATAAACATCTTTCCATCTTTTATCCTTCTTGCTGAGAGGAGCATACCCTGTGGATAAATCATGAATCTTTCCTCTTGTTTTCTGCCACAGCTCTCTTCTTGAATTTAGAATTCTTTGCTCATAGTCACTGCATGCTCGATCAGCTTTTCTTCTGTCAATTCTTTCCTGTTCATCAAGAATTGATTCATCCAATACTTTGATCACCTTTTCATCAGTTCCAAAATCAACTATCAGATTCACAACATCAGGATCTGCTTTTATCTCAGGATTTATGTCTGCTATAAGAGACATATTTGCATTAGTTATATCAACTTGAGCAATGTCAGCGGTTGATTTCTTCTTTATTTGGACAATCATTTCTTCAGTATCCTCAACTTCTTCTTTTACATCATTTCCCTGTACAGGAACAAAACCTTCCCTGAACTGAACATTCAGAAATACATAATCAATTGCAGAACCTTGACTTGAATTAGAAATTCTTCATCTTCATCTTCTTCCTCTGGCTCTTGTGGCTCTTCCACCTCTTTTTCCTCTTCCTTTAGAGGTGTTTGCTTCAGCTTCAATTTGAGCCATTAGCTCCTTCTGTTGCATAACTGCTTTTACAGTTGCTAGATCAGGAAATTCTTCAGTTATCAACCCAAGAGCACTTCTAGCATTCTTTTGCTCAAACCTCTTATCCTTGTAGTATAGAATAATCTCTTCACATGCTTCCTTGTGTCTGTAAGGAAAGAATAATCCTTTAGCATCTGCTATGTTAGAGATCGTAACATCACCAGTTTCAGGAGCATCAGCATTTGTCTTGTGCTTAACTTTATGAGCACCAGTAGACTTTCCTTGTCCTGAAAAACCAGATCTTTTAGAATGTTGAGGTTGTTGAGCAACAAGAGAAATTTGAACATTTGCAACTGGATTCTTATCACCATCAACATCAGTATCTTTATCTTTCAACTGAATAGAGTCATGTGTACATTTTGTGACAGCTATCTTCTCCCCCTTTTTGGTATCAGTATTTGAAAAAAGAGAAAATATAACATCTAGTTTATCAGCCATTGAAGACACTTTATCTTCCAAGGAAGAAAATCGAGTATACATGTTTTTTTAAGATTGAACCATGGCTTTAACAGCCTTTTTCACACTTATGAGTTTAGCTGAAGTAAGTGGATTAATCATAAAGGCACCAATCTTGTTCTGTAAATTTGCATGAGATGTCTTCATATCAGCAAGTACAGAGAGAATTCCTTTCACATATATGGTAGACACCTTGAGATACAATTTAAGGTCAGGGTTTTGAAGTCCATCATATGTCTTGTGAACATGTTGCATACCAACAACTGAGGAGATAGAAGTATGAGCATCTGTCCATGCAAAATCACATTCAGTCTTTCGAAAATGCTCAGCATCAACATTGTAATAAAAGGATCAGCATTGAAATTTGAAGAAGAACCAACATTGGACTTCTTAGATGCATCAATGGAAATCTTAAGCTGAGCTGTGTCAGGATCATCAGGATCACTGTCTTCATCATAATCAGAGCAAGAAAGACCCTCAGAAGAATTTGCAGAGCTCGGCAGAATTGCTTTGCCTTTAAGAGGATCCTTAGCAATAATTATTTGTTTCTGATGAGATCCTGAAGGTGAGTCTTCAAGTGGCAGTGATGACAGTGGAGGAACACACAACGCATCAGGATGCTTTGACAAGCTAGTTAGCAGCAAAGAATCATCAGTAGAAGCTACTTGAATGGACAGTTGATCAACATTAGGATTTGTTGTAGCATCAGGATTTGATTTGTCAGGAGAATGAACTAGGCCAACATCAATACTTTGAACTGATGGTTCTTGTGGGGCCTGGGGAATATGAGTTGCTTCAGCAAGAAGTGATGAAGGTTCTTGTGTACTCTCCTCAAACATCAGATCATTAATAACTATATCCACCTTTGACAATACATCCTGATGAGCCTTCTTTTCTTGCAGCAGTTGTTCAGAGTCAGCAAGAAGATCACCTTGAGCAAAATCAACAATTATTTTTGCAGCCTCTTTGTCTACATCTTCCCTTTGAGAAGATGGTTCTTGTGTGACTGGATGTGTCTCAGTTGCTAAATCCCTTTGAGACTTAGGTTCTTGTGGACTGACATCCATAGTAGAAGAGTGACTCATTTTCTTCTTCCTGATGTACCTAACCATATCATCATCTTTTCTTTTCAAGTTGCTCTTGTCAGTTTTCTTGAGCACAGCAGTTTCTTTGATTAATCAAATATGTTTGATCAGAGCACTAGCATCAGTAGTTGGCTCCTTAGTTCCAGTTATGTCAACAGAGTCATCAAAAATTGCAACTGTTGATTTCTTTGTCTTCATCCTTGGCCCAATGGGTAACCACTACAAGAAAAATGTCATCAGACAACACCCATCAGACAACGCTTGACCAAAAAAGTGTTGCCCAGAAATTTTACACAACAGTTTTTTAAAAACCAGAAAACAGGTGTTGTGTGAATCCCTTTACTACAATAGGTTTAAAACTGTTGTCTAGCATATCGTATCAGACAACCGTTTTATGAGATAAGGTGTTGTTTAAATAAAAAGATTTCATCATTCCTACAATGCTTTAAAAACTACTGTCTAGGTAATCGACACAGACAAGCCTTTCTAAAGATATGTTGTGCAAATGAGGTAGTTTGTACAACAATTTAATTTTGCATTGTCTGAAAGTAATGGAGACAATGTTGTGAAACACCGTTGTTGGAATGAGACAAGTGTTTTCTCAATGGATTAGTTAAGCTGGAATCAAACAACGTACTTCCATTGTGTTGTCTAAATATCACTTGACATACAAGTGTTTTTATTCTGTTGTATGTCACGACATCACACAAGCGTTTTGCTCATAAAACCATTGTCACTTGTATTGGTGAGCTGGTATAATGAGAGACGTTCATTAAGAGGAGATGAGGTGGCACCATGTGATTGGTGAAAAAACATTCACTTGGATTGCTGAGTTGGTGTAATAAGAGCAGTTGATTGAAAGTATATTTAATATCAGCCATTAGATTAAAAAACGATGTTACGCTTACACAACAGCTTTTGTTCAAATAAATGTTGTCAATGTTCATCTAAGACAACCTTTTTTCATAGAAAACCGTTGTCTGTAAGTCTGATTCTTGAAATTTCTGAAGCATTGCTTGTGATGAGGTGGCACCCTGTGATTGGTGAAAAAACATTCACTTGGATTGTTGAGTTGGTGTAATTAGAGCCGTTGATTAAAAGTAGATTTAATATCAGCCGTAGGATTTAAAAAAGTTGATCATCTAAAACAACGGTTTTTTTTTCAAAAAAACTGTTGTCACTATTTATTTTAGACAAGACTTTTTCATAGAAAACCGTTGGATGTTGCCTCGTACTAGATTTTTTTCCATACCCAATTAAAGAGATAAATTTTTAAAATGATTTTTTAGATGATCCAACCGTACGGATGTTAAGAAATACTTATTTTAGTCACATGAAAAAAGTATTAAAAAATTTCAAATTCATCTCGAATGTCAAGATTAGAAAAATCTGGTAAAAGCACTACTTCCCAACACGGGATTCATTCCCGATGAACAAGATAAATTTTTTAAATGATTTTTTTGACGATCCAACCGTACGGATGTGAAGATATACTTATTTTAGTCACATGAAAAAAGTATTAAAAAATTTCAAATTCATCTCGAATGTGAGGTTTAGAAAAATCTGGTAAAAGCACTACTTCCCAACATGAAATTCGTTCCCGATGAACAAGATAATTTTTTTTAAATGATTTTTTCAATGATCCAACCGTATGGATGTTAAGATATACTTATTTTAGTCATATGAAAAAAGTATTAAAAAATTTCAAATTCATCTCGAATGTCAGGATTAGAAAAATCTGGTAAAAGCACTTCTTCCCAACACGGGATTCGTTCCCGATGAACAAGATAAATTTTTTAAAAGATTTTTTCACACTTGTTTGTGATGAGGTGGCACCATGTGATTGATGAAAAAACATTCACTTGGATTGCTGAGTTGGTGTAATAAGAGCAGTTGATTGAATGTATATTTATTATCAGCCATTAGATTAAAAAACGCTGCTACACTTAAACAACAGCTTTTTTTCAAATAAATGTTGTAAATGTTCATCTAAGACAACCTTTTTTCATAAAAAACCGTTGTCTGTAAGTCTGATTCTTGAAATTTCTGAAGTGTTGCTTGTGATGAGGTGGCACCATATGATTGGGGAAAAACATTCACTTGGATTGTTGAGTTGGTGTAATTAGAGCCGTTGATTAAAAGTAGATTTAATATCAGCCGTAAGATTTAAAAAAGTTGATCATCTAAGACAACGGTTTTTTTTAAAAAAACTGTTGTCACAATTTATTTCAGACAAGAATTTTTCATAAAAAACCGTTGGGTGTTGCCTCGTACAAGATTTTTTTCATACCTAATGAAAAAGATAAATTTTTTTAATGATTTTTTAGAGGATCCAACCGTACGGATGTTAAGAAATACTCATTTCAGTTTCATGAAAAAAGTATTAAAAAATTTGAAATTCATCTCGAATGTCAGGATTAGAAAAATCTGGTAAAAGTACCCCTCCCGACAACGAGACTCGTTCCCGATTTACAGGATTAATATTTTAAAATGATTTTTCGACGATCCAACCGTACGGATGTTAAGTTATATCGATTTTAGTCATAAGAACAAATTTTTAAAAAAATTGAAATTCATTTTGCATGCCAGGATTAGAAAATTTTGGTAAAAGTACCCCTCCCAACAACGAGACTCGTTCCCGATTTACAGGATTAATTTTTTAAAATGATTTTTCGACGATCCAACCGTACGAATGTTAAGATATATCTATTTTAGTTATAAGAATAAATTATTAAAAAATTTGAAATTCATTTTGCATGCCAGGATTAGAAAAATTTGGTAAAAGTACCCCTCCCGACAACGAGACTCGTTCCCGATTTACAAGATTAATTTTTTAAAATGATTTTTCGACGATCCAACCGTACGGATGTTAGGATATATCGATTTTAGTCATAAGAAAAAATTATAAAAAAATTTGAAATTCATTTTGCATGCCAGGATTAGAAAAATCTGGTAAAAGTACCCCTCCCGACAACGAGACTCGTTCCCGATTTACTGGATTAATTTTTTAAAATGATTTTTTGACGATCCAACCGTACGGATGTTAGGATATATCGATTTTAGTCATAAGAAAAAATTATAAAAAAAATTGAAATTCATTTTACATGCCAGGATTAGAAAAATCTGGTAAAAGCACCCCTCCCAACAACGAGACTCGTTCCCGATTTACAGGATTAATTTTTTAAAATGATTTTTCGACGATCCAACCGTACGGATGTTAAGATATATCGATTTTAGACATAAGAAAAAATTATTAAGAAATTTGAAATTCATTTTGCATGCCAGGATTAGAAAAATCTGGTAAAAGTACCCCTCCCAACAACGAGACTCATTCCCGATTTACAGGATTAATTTTTTAAAATGATTTTTCGACGATCCAACCGTACGGATGTTAAGATATATCGATTTTAGTCATAAAAAAAATTATTAAAAAATTTGAAATTCATTTTGCATGCCAGGATTAGAAAAATTTGGTAAAAGTACCCCTCCCGACACCGAGACTCATTCCCGATTTACAGGATTAATTTTTTAAAATGATTTTTCGACGATCCAACCATACGGATGTTAAGATATATCGATTTTAGTCATAAGAAAAAATTATTAAAAAATTTGAAATTCATTTTGCATGTCAGGATTAGAAAAATCTGGTAAAAGTACCCCTCCCGACAACGAGACTCGTTTCCGATTTACAGGATTAATTTTTTAAAATGATTTTTCGACGATCCAACCGTACGGATGTTAAGATATATCGATTTTAGTCATAAGAAAAATTATTAAAAAATTTGAAATTCATCTTGCATGTCAGGATTAGAAAAATCTGGTAAAAGTACTCCTCCCGACAGCGAGACTCGTTCCCGATTCTCAAGATTAATTTTTAAAATGATTTTTTTGACGATCCAACCGTACAGATGTTAGCTTTTGTCATATTAAAATATTATAAACATTTAAATTTATTTTATTTTATTTTATAAAAATAATTTCTTAAATCTATTTATAAAAAATTTATAAGTATACAATATTTATTTATCGAGTTTTCTTGTTATAATTGGTTTCCCTCCTTCAACTTTTCATTTCCTCCTTCTTTTCTTTTAATTACCCGCTTCCCCCTTCCACTTTTCATTTCCTTCTCTGTAAACATAAAACACTAAAGTACACAAATCTAAATCTCTCTATCTCTCCCTCCTAACCCTCTCAATCCACCTCTATTTCAAACACTAATTACACTCTGAATGACGAATTAACTTCATAGCCGTCTGCTGTTTGTGCTTCCATTTCCGATCCGAAGGATCTCAGCTGCTTGAATTGAGTTGGTATTCCAAAGAAGATTGTGGTCCTATTGAGTTTTGATTTAGGTTGTGGTGTCTCCCCTTCCCTCTCTCCCTCTCTTTCTCCGCCTCTACTCTCCTTGTTATGAAAAATCTATACATACATAAATATTTGCTTTTTTTTGAGCCTCCTTTGATTGATTTGTATGTTTCTTTAATGGAGTATGGTTCCGTTTAGGGATTCAATTCGACTTCAATTTGGGGTTTTAGTTTGTGTTCAAAACTAAGGCTTTAGGGCTTATTTGTGGATTCAATGGAAGGTGCTTGTCTTTAATTTTGAGGTATCTCTCTCTCTCTCTCTCTCTCTCTCTCTCTCTCTCTCTCTCTCTCTCTCTCTCTCTCTCTCTCTCTCTCTCTCTCTCTCTCTCTCTCTCTCTCTCTCTCTCTCTCTCTCTCTCTCTCTCTCTCTCTCTCTCTCTCTCTCTCTCTCTCTCTCTCTCTCTTTCTCTCTGTCTAACTCTCTCTCTCGTTTTAGTTCTTATTTTGTGCTGATTTTAGTTCTTATTTTGTGCGTACAAGTAAGTGAACCATTTGCATAACATAGAACTTCTCATCCTGAACTGAACCATTTGCAGTGAATAATGCATATTTGAATCGCATTAAGTGTTGTCTCAAAGCTATATTTCGTAATTAATATATCTTTTCGAAGTGTAGTTTGTTTAGCAGGCAATGACTTGTTCACTCTCAGTATCTTTACTTTCTTGAAAACTAAGAATATTCACTTTTTGCAGTTTCAGGATTTTATCTCATATTTAAAGCAGAGGGAATGTGCTGGAGTTATTAAAATTCCAGCAACAACGCCCATGTGGGCGAGGCTCCTTTTCATTCTCCCGTACTCGCCCGAACTAGTGTCCATGCTCTCTATTAGTCCAAGTTCACCTGATTGCCTGGTTGCTCTAGTTTTGCCAAAAGAAACAAACTTTGAATGGGTATGACTTCTGATCATCTAGAAATTTAGTGGCTTCTTGTTTAGCAATTATTTTGCCATTATATCAGCAATGCGGCAGCTTTGGAATGGTGGTAGATATGTACATTAGAATGTTATCATGAGTGTGGAGAATATACAAGTCCTGTGCTTTAGGAGCTCCATGTAATTTGTACTTCCGGCTCCTAGATAGGATCTTTTTTGTTTAGTTTAGTTGACCGAGAGAAGCAATAGTTTTGTGTACTAGCCGTAATGGTATTTGTGTAGATTTAGGGAACTTTATACCAGAGCGTGACCGTGATTGTCCCATCCACAACTTATAATCCTTGCTGCCGACATGCCTTTGTACAAATACAAATAACAAAGATTCTTTATGGACCCTCATGATCTGATCAGGTGTTTATTTTATGTAGCATGTCATCTTTATCCTTAATCGGACATACATGAACTGTATTTTTATTCCAATGCAAACAATTTTTTTTGCTTCACCTGTCAGCAATGCATCAAACTTTTAAATTGCAGTGTGGTTGTGTAAAATCATTCATACTTCTTCTTTTGTTAACATACATTCTCTGCGGTGTGTGTGTGTGTCTGTGTTCTTTTCATACATAGATGGGAGAATTGAAACATTTTTTTCATGAGCATAAGCTGATACTAAATGAAGCTGAGTCTGTTGTCAGCAAGGATGTTGATTGTGCTAGTGCAGACAGCCAATAAACAAACTCATTGACGCATTTTATACGTGCAACATTACCGCTACTGATGGTTGTTCATCAAGTAACTGTGCAGGTTTCTTTTTACATAAAACTTGTTCTGAGTTGCCCTCAACATTTACACACCCTATGATCCCCCAACACCCTCTAAGCCTCATTGCGCGTCCATATAGAAAACAACTGCTTTACCCTTGTGATGCTTGTGGAGGTTTATCTCAGGGCTTTATGTATGTTTCTGAAAACCGATTTTTTTGTCTGAAATGTGTAGCATCCCAACTTAAATTTCTAGAGGACCATATCCTTCTTCATCAAGGTCACAAGCACCCATTAACCCTAGTCCAAACAGCTGCTTTGTTACTGTGTCATGCTTGTAACACTACATCTATAGACTTGTCCTATATTTGTACCATATGTTCTTTCTGGATGCACAAGAGTTGTGCCGATGCACCCATCACCTACCAATGTAAATATCACAAACAACACACTCTCTTCTTGGCCTACTCTCTTCCCCAAGTATATCGTAAATTTTACTGGAACTGTGGCATCTGCAGTAAAATTATAAATCCCGTCTACTGGGTTTATTATTGTGCAAATTACAGGTTTTTTGCTCACTTGAAATGTGCTGCTTCATCAAGTGTAATGTTGAGGTTGATGTACAGTTTTCTCCTATTATTTTTTATATCTTTACTATTGATTACTTCTTATATAAATTTCTTGTTCTACTTGGAGTTATTCTGACAGAATTGTGTTCTTTCTTTTGCAAAAGTAACGATGATGCAATTTCCAGCACATGATAAAGCATCACTATATAAAATGATGCAGCAATGTATAATGAAGGCAACAAATGCTCTGCATAATTCTGCCACTACCGCGGAAACTTCACCTCATATAGACTGTTGGGGCCATGAACACCAGCTAGAACTCGGAAACTTCGACTTTCTCTACAGATTGTCGGGATAGATGATTTGAAAAAGGAGGTTGACAAAAGAGGAAAAGATGAAGCTGTTACAAGCAGGACCTCCCAATCTTCACCAAGAGAAACTGCGAGGAAAGGTGGTATCTTTAGAAAGTAGGACATTGACAGTCTCTTCATGGAAGTGAGCCAGGTGACACTATGGGCATTTGTTTATTTTCTATTATGTCTTGGTTTGATTTCACTTTATATTAAGAGATCCAGTTCTTTGTTTTTCTTATAATGCAGGAAGGAAAAGAATATTAACTTAAGAGTGGTTGTCGATTTATTTTGAAGATTGTTTTCTCCAGATTGGGAAATTGCCTATCACATGTTGTAATGATATTGCAAGGACAACATAGCTCTTGCGGAAGACGTGAAGAGAACCTGAAAAGGCCAAGTGAGCTCTGAGTAGCCAACATCAAATCCTTGTATAACTATGTTGTTGTGATTTTCGATCATGGATTAACTTTAGAACTTTTGTTTAGATTTGCAAAGTTAATTTCATTTGATTACTTGTTATATTTTGTGTAAGACAACGCTTTTAAGAACCAAGCATCATTAAAATATCATGTCTTTAATACTAAAACAATGCTTTCGAACACAAAACTTTGGTGCAAAATTAACTCTCACAACACTAGTAAACCATTGTCTATATAATATTAAGATATTGTATCAAAGGTATTCATGCAATACGTTTGGACAAATAAACAGTTGTATGTATCTGATCATGCCATACATTAAAATCCAAAACTGTTGTGTGTAGAAATTTATTACAAGAGTTCTACGAGCTCAATTTCATTTTTGTTGTCTATCTGAATACACAACAACATTTATACAACAATAAGTGTTGTAGGATTGGTTTTAATGTTATACCTTACACAACGGTTTTCTGAGTTTGTGAGAACCCTTGAGTAATGTCGCTTGTTACGACGAAAACAAGCAAAAAACGTTGTCTTTTCTGGATGTAATACAACAGACTTAATCCATAATCATTGTCTGTATAATCTCAGACAATGTTTTTTAGCCGTTGTCTGATCCAACTAACAGACGGTGGCTCAATAGTCAACGGAAAAATAGGGTATCAGACAACGGACATAAACCGTTGTTGAAGCTTGTTTTCCTTGTAGTGAACTGATCATCAGAGTTAGAATCATCCTGCATGATCAGCCTTCTTTTCCTGACTAGAAAATATTCTTCTTTCTTTTCACTCTCACTCATTGAGGCCTGTTGAGCTCTCTGTTTAGATTGAACAGATTTCTTAACCAGCCTTTTCTTTAGTACAACTAATGCCTTTTGAGAGACGTCAGAGGAGGCTAATTTAGGAGCTAAGTTGGAGTTCTGTTTAGTAGAAGAAATGCTTGGGTTAGAAACAAGAGGGGTAGTGTCTTGTTCCACAGCATCAGGAAATTTAACAGAGGTGCCAGCATCAGGATTTGCTGGCACTTATGAAGGAGTAGGTCTATTTCTCAATAGAAATTGCCTGACCTCCTGAGGCAGGAAGGGAAGTCCTGAAAACTTATTATTTTCATCTCTTTTGATATAATTTATAATAGCCTTCTCAGAAATTTGAAATACAGGAAGCAATTCATCATCATCAAATTCAACATTAGGGCATAGAAAATTAAAAATTAGTTGAACAAATCTAGTATACCCTATTACACCTGATGCATCTGTTCTCCTAGCAATTATGAATTGAAGAATGGTATTACCATAGTCAAAATTACCAAAATAGAGAAGAGAATACCCAATTTTCAGAGAAGTGAATGGAAGAGCATCAAAATTTGTTATCTTATTCAAGAAACATCTGCTGATGCAATCAAAGAAGAAATTCCATTCTCTCTTTAACTTTGTTCTTGTCAATTTCCCAATTGTTGTGATGTTACCTTTGTAGTTCAGAGTTCTGAGCATATCAAACAGCTGCTCAGTTGCATAATTATTAGGAGCACCATCAGAGGCAGGAAATCTTAATGCTTGAACGAGAACATCAACATCAACTTCATGCTTGTGTCCCTTAAATTCAAAAAAAAACCCAATATTTGTTGCATTAACTAGAGTTGTTTCCCATACCAGCATTACAGCTCTGTATGATACCTTAGTAGGATTTGTGAGAGCATATCCAATTGAACATTGGAGTAAGAAATCTTGTATATCATGAAATGATTGAGGAAACTGCTGATGTGTAAGTGGAGCCATGTAGTTATTGGTTCCAAAAGTGTTTCCATGAATAATAGTGGTTTGACTGAAGAAGGGTGAAAGCTCAGAAGATGACATGATGTTTGTAGGTGTTGACAAAAGATGTTCGTTAGATGTGAATAGTGAGGCTGTGTGTGTATGATAATATGTGTCACAGAGGTTCTTACACAAATATAAGTTTGCAAAACTTTGTTGTATGTAACACACTCGGAGAAAGAAGCTTAGTGAATTAGACTTCTGATAGAGGATAATTACTGAAGAATTGGAGTGGAAAGTGGAGTAATATGCGGAATCAGAATCAAAGGACGCACTGCTCTTTTAGTAAAATGTTGTGTGACTTTGTTTAACAGTTTATCCACTTTTAGAAAATAACAAAGAAGACAATCACTTTTTTAGCATTAAACAATTCAGAAATCATTTGTCAGTAATTTTCTAAATTAAAACAAGCTAACCTGTCATCAGTATTTGGTACCTCTTATCCGTCGGGATTTGACATCGTCAGGATTTGTCGATTCAAATTCATCAGTGTTTGTCAAAATAACTCAAGCTTATCAGAAAACCACAATTTTAATCTCAAGAATCATCAAAAGATAGATGTTAATAGTGTGATGTAGAGATTAACGGGCTACAAGAAAAGAACGAGCACATGCATACACAACTAAAGATCAAAGTCTTGTAAGAAAAATAAACAAAATTTCATTAATAATTCAAGAGAGTACATTTCATGAAATTTTCGATTACATGCATAGATGGTTACAAGAAAAACCTAGTCTAAGAGAAGAAGCTGATGATTTTTATTAGTTCCTCCTACTCTCCACGAAAAGCACAGCAAGACGGATGATCTATTCTTGCTGACGTAGAACTTCTCGTCTTTCTTCCTCCAGACGATCGAGATGGAGGCTATAATCCATCTCGAAGAATAGGAGATTTATCAGAACCTCCTGTGGAACCCAGTTCCACACTTCATTGGGAATGGCAGTGATATGCCATTCCTGCTGCCAGTCTTCACAGCTAAACTCCACACTGAAGTTTTCGTAGTTCATGAACATATTGCAGAGAACCATTTTTGTGATGGAGAAGAAGAAATATGAGAAATGAAAGTGAAGAGATCATTTTGTGTTTGGAAAGAGATGATTAGACTGAATGAGAATGACGGTTTAAATAACCGAGGGAATATCAAGGGACTAGGAGACTGATTGATTATTAAGTGCAGAGTTAACTTAATGATTTAACCAAAAGATATCTTATTAAAGCGCGTCTCCCTAGACTGATTTGCAATGATGACAATGATATATATTCATACAAGCACATTTAACAAATAAATTCACTTAATTTATCATCCATATAACAAAATACACCAAAAATTCCTAGCTTAATATCTTGAACAGTATTTAGGACATATCAGGATTTGATCAACATACATCAGGATTTGATCAAATATAAATTTAAAAGAATTTATCTTTCCCAACTAACCATACCAAGTTCATTGACAAGCTTTGTAAATGTTGCTTCAGGTAATGGCTTTGTGAAAATGTCAGCTAGCTGTTGATCAGTAGGAACAAAATGAAGCTCAATTGTTCCTTCTATGACATGCTCTCTTATAAAGTGATATCTGATGCTGATATGTTTAGTAAGAGAGTGTTGCACTGGGTTTCCTGTCATAACAATAGCACTTTGATTATCACAATAAATAGGAATTTTAAAAAATGATAATCCATAGTCCATGAACTGGTTTCTCATCCATAACAACTGAGCACAACAGCTCCCAGCTGCAATATTGTGGCGCCCCAAAATTCGGGGTCAGGGATCTAGGAGGCCACGCCATCTTGAACACTACATACCACATACCTCGCATCACATTATATAATTACTCACACTTTACGATCCCACACTTATCACACACACGCGCACACACTTATAGGTTATTGTCTTGGAAACGAACCATTCGTTACTAGAGTAAATCCATCCACAAAATGATAATTATTACAACCCAAAAGTAATTAAGTCTTACCGGGGAATAACCTTTAAATAAGGCTAGTCCGTCGGCCAAATATTTATTTCTTATTCGTTACCTTACATAAGTCATACATGTAAATAAGCCGAACTAAAAACAACTGAAAACCAATCCAACTTATTCGGTCTACCTGTGGTACAACACCAAACAACCTACGGAACAACTGGCTGTTTCCTACCCGTTTCCTGGATGTGAGTGTCATGATAGGCATCTTGATTACTGTTGTGTTGTGTCAATTTAAGAAAATAAGTGTGAGCTCTAATGCCCAGCATAATAATGTACAGTATGAAATGACTGTATGATAACTCAAGTAAAATGTCATATATGATAAATATGCTTTATTCAAAAATAGTTTTCATTGGTGATACACGCCTTCTTTTGAAAATAATTCTTTAGTGGATTTATTATCCTACAAATACCTTAATGGTAAACCCAGCACTAAGATCGGGTTATGGTATTGCATTATAATTCCAGTTGGAAAAATAGTAGGACGTTAATTGGAGCCGCCGCATACGATGATCAGTCGTACTATGGGAACTATAGTAACCTTTTCTACTAGTAGAAGGACGACACCTTATCCCGGTTATCACCCTTGCTGCATTCGGGCTACGTGTCCCATTTTTGGGTATACACATACTTCACAAGTTCCTGAGTACACAGAGTACCTTCGCCTGCGGTACCTTTGGTAGTCCATCTAGCACACATAGTACTAGAGTCTACCCCTCCCTTGTCCTTTAACAGAATTCTATCATATCTTGAGAACTCGAACCACATCGAAGTTCCCCCAAGCGTTTTGCTTGTTGATAGAACAGCTTGTTTTATTAGCGTATATATGTATATGTATACGTACTTCCGAATTTCTCGAAGGAAGTACTAAGGATGTGAGTTGACCGTTGTCAACAGATAATTAAATAAGGGGGAGTTTCTTTTGAAACTATATTCAAAATATTTAAAAAATATCGAGATAATATTCTTCGACGATCTGAAATTATTCGAATGATTTTCCAAAAATCAGAAAGTATTATAGATCGGGTTTTACGATTTTTAAATCATAAATAAATCATTTAATAATAATTAATAATTAAATATCAATCGTTAAATAATTAAACCTCGAATAATTATGCTTTTAAAAGAATATTGAAATAATATTCCTCAACTAATTTATGTTTAAGTAATTTAATGATCTTTAATATTTAATCGGGTTTGAAATAAATAATCGTTGGAGAATACTTCTCCCATAATAAATGAATAGTTAATTACTATTTATTATTCGAACAATAAAATATAGTTAAGGGAATACGATCTTTGGAAATCGTTTTAATAAAAGTTCGAGGTATTTAATGTTTCGCAAGTGGACGTTGAGTTCCTTAATACGTAACTACTATGGACCTTAATCATCCTATAAATATCACCGGAATGATTTCCGAGTTTTTATTTTAAAATCCCGACCGACTCTCGGTCTTATAATATACGTCACACTTATGGCGGAGTTAAACATTTTGTAAAAATATACGTATCATACAACATCGCTACATTATGCGAAACTCAATACTAAGTATCATGGCAAGCATGGTATTTATGCATTGATAATAAAAAAATCCTTTCATAACACAACATTAAATGGTAGTTGGGTTCGTAAACTTGCCTGGGTATCTCGAGGTGGAGGATGCTCTAGGTTCCGCTCGGAAATCTATAACCATAAACACAATTCGTTTTGTTAGGTCCCGCTCTAATTTACGGCGACTCGCACTTATATGCTACTTATTATGCACCCTCTAAAATTCTATTACCCTTATAATTTCTTTAAGTCCTTATTCACATTAAGGTCGCTTCCTTTTTCAAAGTATCTTAAATCCGTTTTCATTTTCATCGTCGGCTCCGCTTATGGATTCTACGATTTTCTAATCGCGCGGTCTCGGCTCCGAAATTTTTATAAAATTGAAAAATCGTTATTTTCACTTGAAATTTTTTATGGAAGTTAAGGAACTCAATTTACTACTTTATGCAAAAATTACATGATTTATAAACAATTTTATGTCGTTCCTTTTTATTTAAAAGTTCATAATTCGTAGCAGTTTTTTGTCGCAAAAATCACTTTTAGTAAAACGGCCATAACTTTTGATCCGTAAATTGGAATCACATGATTCAAGCACCTAAACGATCCTCATAACATTTTCTATTATAATCAAGTGTTTTTTTCAAGAAACTACAGTTTAAATATTCGGGACTTTCTGCAGAAACTTAATGTTACGTTTTGTTCGTTTTAGCGAGATTACGGTTACGATCCGAGTTTCGTTTATACCTTAAATCTTTATACTTTAAATCTTTATACTACCACCAATAATCAACATATCATCATCACCACACTAACTCCTCTCAAGAACATTATTTTCTTGAGGCAACAATCATCAACCTTAAATCTACTTAACTAAACATCAAGATTACAACAACACTTCCACCAAAACTAGGTTTACAACTATATTCTAAAAGAATCTTGAACTTAAATCTTAAGTAAGGATGGGTCCAAGATTTTTAACTTTCTTGAGAGCCTGAGATGTATTCTTGATTATGGTGAAGTCTTGGGAGTGCTTGGTAGGGTTTTTGGAACCTAAAACAACCATTAAAATCAAGAAACCAAAGAAAAGTTACGATTCATACTATTTAATATCATCTTTCTTGAATTTATTCACTCATCAAACCTTGATAAAAAGAGCTTAAAGATTTATCTTACCTTAGTTTAGGAGGTATGAAGCTTGAGAATAAATGGGGGAATTTTTCCATGGCTAGAGCTTGGTGATTTGAATTTAATTTCCTTGTTTTTTTAGAAAGGGTCGAATGTGATGTTCTTGGGAGAGGGGAGAAATTGTGTTGTCTTCTTGGTTGCTTCTTGCAATAATTCTTGTGATATCGTGTTTATTCTCTAGTATAATTCCTAGGATAGATTTATGTTGGCAAATCTTTGGACAACACTAGCTAGCCTTTCTAGATTACAAGATAAGCTAATTAGTTTACCATTAGCTTTACTATTCTCTTAGCCCTTAGATGATCATCCTACTTTCTTAACTTACTATTTAATAAAGTAACCATGGTTACTTTTCTACCATGGTTAGTTAGTGCGATACGTTTATTTAATCATTTCCGTGTTCGTTCGGTCGCTTAAACGTTTTTGTAATAATTTCTCGTAAACGGTTCGTGACGTAAATCCTTTCGTATTTATTCCTTATGTTTTGAAGTATCATCCTAAGATATAAATCCATAGGGTTTTAAATTCGTAATTATATTGTGATTCCCATAATTCTCGATGATTCGTAAATATGGTCATTTTTCAAAGTTCATTTTCTTCGAAAACTAATAGCGTTTACATACACTCATTTGGTACCTTCGAAACTCATTTTCCCATGCACAACATAGTGTGGGCTAAAAAGTTTTCCCCATCCGTCAGGGTTACTATTCATGAAATGTGTTAGGAATATGTTGTGTACTTGATGATAAGCTAAACAAAACACCTTAGTAGATTTAACTTAGTGAATTTTGTAGCACCCGACGGATGATCAATTATAGTCCCAACGGATAATTCAATATAGTCCCAAAGGATGACTAATTATATCCATCGGGTGAGTAGCTTATGTAACAATAAGTCATGTTGCACATTTCTGCAAACAACTTTGTATAGTTTCTATAGTAGCTTATAAATCATGGAGACTGCTAGTAGATGTGCAGAATAGGTTGATTAAATGTAAATATAAGATGTCTTGTAATTCTGCACAAATGAAATAGAGTCAAGTGATAAATGGCTACTCGACGGATGATTAACAAAGCTACCCGACAGATGATCAACAACGCAACCCGACGGATAACAGGTATGTACCCGACGGATTATCTATTCAAACATCTGTTGACAGTGACAACACAGTCACATGCGTTGGGTGTTTGCAAAAGGAATGTGGCAACCTGTTTAGCAGGAAAATGAGAACAAAGAAGCATTACCATTTGCATGCAAGCTATGAAGGTTTTCAAAGATGCTGGAATAGAGTAATGAAGTAGCATAGAGTTAGACTTGATAGTTTTGTTTTATTATCTTGTCTTATTGCTATGTAAACTTGGTGATATATAAACCAAGTGTAGCAAGTAGAACAACAAACTAGACTAAGAAAACACATTCTCAGAGAAACATTTGTAAGCTGTATCCTTTAGCATTTCTCTACAAGTTTTAGTTGTTCATACTTGTAAGCATCTGTGAGCTTATTTGAGCTACACAGAGTTCTCTCGATATATATGAAGGGTTTTTAGCACATAAACGCAGCGAAAATGTAAATTTAATCTTAAAAAAAAACCGAAACCCTCTGCAGGATCCATGCGAAAAATAATATTTAATTCGTAGTTCAGTATGTTTACCTTAAGAAGCTTTACGTTAATGGAAAGATGGAGGTCTTTAATAGCGATCCAAGAATGATGAACGGAGATCCTTAGCAGCTACTCCTCAAGTGTGAAGCACTCCACCGGTATCCACCAAGAAAATGATGTAATGAAGGAGGAGGAGATGGAGAGAATTAGGGTTTTGTAAATCTTTTTGGTTGAGGCAAAAATAGGGTCTATAATAGTATATTTATAGGCAAAATTTTCAGCTGAAAATTTTCCCATAAAATATTATTATTATTAACCCTTTATTATTCTCATTAATAATTAAAACACCTTTTAATTATTAATCCTTTTTCTAAACAATTTAGAAATAATTCTCTCTCTTGATTTAATTTCCAAAAATTAAATTCTTAATTAATAATATTAAGAACCTTTTCTTAATTAATTTATAATCAATTGAATCTAATTTAATCAATTATTAAATTTTCCAATTAATTATTTATTTCATAAATAAATAATTATCAGCTATTATTAATTAATTCCTCCACCATTAAATCATTCTCTTTTATGGTGTGACCCTGTAGGTTCAATATTAAGCCGGTAGTAGAAATAAATAATAATAAAACTATTTTATCATTATTTATATAATTTTCTAATTCATTAAATATGATTAATTAATTAATCATATTTATTCTACATCGTGAGGGATACTTCTCAGCATATCGCGACTATCCGGATAATACGAATTCACTGCTTAGAATACCAAGAACCTATTCAGTGAGTAGTTACCGTACAATTAATTCCTTCTACCCTGCAATGTCATGATTAAATACAAGGCATGGAACTTGTGTCAAGCCTATCTTATTTAATCACTTGCTTTCCCATTCACTATGCTTAGTTCTATTTAATGTAAATTAGAAACTCCTTTCTAATTTCATTAACTCTGGCCAGAGATTCCTGAACTAACATAAGTGGATCAACATTGAACATTCTCTTCCTACACTGGAAGGGGTAGATCCTTTATTGATCATACACTATCTTCGTGTACAAATTCCTATACCCAGTAGAACCCTTATAATTGTCCCTTGAGACTAAGAACTAAACCAAAGCATAGTTCAGTGTACACAAGATGACTGTGATGACCTCAAGTCTAAGGATACTTGTAGAACTATCACTATGTGAACAACTGCTGACACGTGAGTGAACTCCATCAGTTGTTCAGCTGTGTGAGTCATGTTCAGTGAACTTATTCTATAATAAGCACCTACATACTAGCTATAGTGTCACCACACAAATATCTATGAGAACAGACATCCTTCATAATGAAGCAAGCATAGTATGTACCGATCTTTGCGGATTATTAATTACCAGTTAGTAATCCTACGACCAGGAACTATTTAAGTTTAGAGTTATCATCTTTTAGGTCTCATTATTATGATCTCATCATAATCCATAAAAAGCTTTACTCTAAACTGTGGTATATCTTATTTAAACATTTAAATAGATAGAGCCCACAATAAAAACAAAACAAGCCTTTTATTAATATCAATGAAATCAAAACAGATTACATAAAAGTTATTCCTAAATCCTCATACATGATTGGACTTAGGACATATCTCTTTCAATCTCCCACTTGTACTAAAGCCAATCACTCTGGTATCTAATACCCATCTTGTCTTTATGACGATCAAAGTGACTCTGAGAAAGTGGCTTTGGGAGTGGGTCTGCTATGTTATTATGTGTGTCAACTCTCTCGACGTTGACATCTCCTCTTTCAACAATCTGAATTGCACCACCATTCAGAGTAAACACGTACCCTGACATGGATTTGCTATCACTTTCTGATTTAAAACTAGAGTCAGTATAACCCTCTATTTTCAACTCAGATTCACCACCAAAAATAAGAAAAATGTCCTGAGTCCTTCGCAAGTACTTAAGGATGTTTTTCACTGCTTTCCAGTGGTCTTCACATGGATTGGACTGATATCTGCTCATCACACTAATTGAATAAGCAACATCAGGCCTTGTACACAACATCGCGTACATGATAGATCCTATTGCTGAAGCATAAGGAATCTTACTCATACGCTCTCTTTCCTCAGGTGTCTTAGGAGATAATTTTTCGGAAAGGGACACTCCATGGCTCATCGGTATGAGACCTCTTTTGGAGTTTTCCATGCTAAACCTTTTAAACACTTTCTGGATGTATGTACCCTGGGTAAGACCTATCATTCTTCTAGATCTATCTCTATAGATCTTCATACCGAGAATGTAGGATGCTTCTCCCAAGTCCTTCATGGTGAAGTTCTTTGATAGCCATACTTTGACTGATTATAGCATCGGTATATCATTTCCTATAAGAAGTATGTCATCCACATACAATACAAGAAATGTTACCGCGCTCCCATTAACCTTCTTGTAGACACATGGTTCATCTATGTTTTTGATAAAACCAAACTCTTTGATTGTCTCATCAAAATGGATGTTCCATCTACGAGAAGCTTGCCTTAAACCATATATGGTTCGCAGCAGCTTACACACTAGGTGTTCATTTCCCTTGGAAAGAAAACCCTCTGGCTGTGTCATATACACTTCCTCCTCAAGTTTCCCATTGAGGAAGGCCGTTTTCATGTCCATTTGCCAGATCTTGTTAGTCCCTTAACAATATAGCAAGAATTACAAAAGGGGGGTTGAATGGAATTCTTGAACTTTTTCTTTAAGATAAAAATGTTCAACTCGATTATAGATATATTTGTTTTGATTAGCACAATACGGAATATAAACTTTAATGAATCAAAACAAGAGTAATTAAAAACAAGAGTCTTTAAAACTTTCTGGTGGATTTAAACAATTCCACCAGAGATATATTTAATATATCGAGAGAACTCTGTGTACAGAAATGCTCACAGCTGCTTATACAAAATAGAACTACTAAGAACACAGGAAATGCTAAAGATAGTGCTTACAAAGATTTCTCTGTTTTTGTTTCTTAGCTCTCTTAGTTATTTTTCTATTTTCTACTCTCTTGGTTTATATATTACCAAGATTACAAAGTCAAAAGAACTGAATAAATATAAAATCTAACAGTCTTGATCTTTGCTGCTTTTCGTCCTCTATTACCCAGTTAATGGGCTTCCACAGTGTGTTTGTATCCATCTCGACGACTGTGTGTCAGCTTTCACTGTTCAACTGATGTTTGAATCTTGATATTATCATCCGTCGACTTTCAGATCATCCGTCGATGACTTACTTGATCATCCGTCGACTGCTATTTTAAACATCCGTTGAAAGTCATTTGATCATCTGTCGAAGCTTTGTTAAGCATCCGTTGATAGCTATTTTGGCACTTGACTTCATTTCACTTATACAGAATTACAAGACATTGCTTATGTACAGTTAATCAACCTATTCTGCATATCTAGTTAAAGTCAACATGACTTATATACTACTACAGATTCTATACAAAGGTGTATACAACACTGTGCTACAAACTCATTATTACATAAGCTATTCACTCGATGGATAATAAGTTACTCATCCGTCGGGACTAAAATGAGTTATCCGTCGGGACTATAATTCTTATCCGTCGAGTGCTACATTATTTCACTAAGTAAAATCTACTTAGATGTTTTGTTTAGGTACTCATCAAGTGCACAACATATTCACAACAATCTCCCCCAATTTATGTCTACTGGAATTGTAGCCATAAATTAAGAGATACTTGATGATAACAAAACATCCTAAATATATATCTTTAAAGATAAGTAGATAAAACTGAAAGTGCTTCAATTTAAACAAGATATACAAGGTTTGGCTCACAGTTAGTTCAAGATGCTCCTCTAGCCTGAGCAGATTTTTCTAGTTTCTTGAAGGTCTGGATCTTCTTCCAAGCTTTCTGTTATTTTCTTCAATTTGATTCTGGAGCTGTCTGTGGAATTCTAATTCATCAGATTCTGAGAGATCTAACATTTCTTGCATTTCCAAGAGAGTCTCATTGCTAGAGATACTCAATTGGTCTTCTAATCTGAAGAATCTTCTCACACCATTGTCATCCATGAATTCCATCAGCCAGTAGGGCCTTAGATGCACTCTTCTCCCTGTGTATGGGATGTTAAGAGTTTTGGGTAGTGCATCTTTGGCTCTAACACTCCTTAGCTCTTCAATCTTCTTCAATACTAATCTTCTTGCAGTTACATTAAACCCAAAGTTTTTCTTGAAGGATGAATAGACTTTGATCAACACAACTTGGCTTTCTTGAAGTATCCTGTGAAGAGGCCACTGAATCTCCCTTCCTCCTTTGTACTTGAATACCAACCTTTCAGGTAGGTTTCTATATGCATCAATTGCCCTTACCTCATCCAGCTCCTCCAGATAAAGGTTTAGGTCTGAGAATTCTTTGATGTCACACAAGTACAAGTAGTCTCCCTTGTTGATCTTGGGTTGAGCTTTGACTACTGCCTTGGATTTGAGAGGTGACAGCTTCACTTTCTTGACTGCCCTTGATTTTGTCCTTCTTGGCTTGGTGAGAATTGGCAAGTTGAAGTCAGGAATTGGTAATTTATCCCACTCTATTGGCTCATCCTTTGGCACAATAGGCTCTCCATGTATGTTCCTGTAGGGGTCCACCACCCTTATGTCTTCAAATACTACAGAGGGCTTTGATGCTTGAGTTTCAGCTTTAGTGGATTCCATTGGAAATTGATCTTCCAATTCCGTGTTAACAATATCCAACTTTCTTTTTGTTCTTTTAGCCAGTTCTTTCTTTCTTGGAGATTTCTTCTGTTCTTCAATCTTCTTCTTTGATTCAGTAGCTTGAGAGAGAATTTGTTGAGAAGAGTTCACAGCCTGTAGCTTGGTCAAGATAGCAAACTGTTCTTTCTTTTGTTTAGACTTCTTTGCATCTAGAGCAGCTTGCCTCTTTTCCTGCTTCAATCTGGCTTTTTCTTCTTCCTTTGCATGAGCAAATTGTGGATGTCCAGCTACCACACAAATTTCCTTCCCATTTCTGAATATTTTTGCAATTCTCTTTCTTGAGGCTGAATCAGCTGGATCTTTGTAGAGGATAATAGATCTTGACAGAAGTTTCTTTTCATCAGGCTTGGGTGTCTCATACACAGTATCCATAGGGTTCTTCAAAGATGACTTTGGATAGTTTGCCCTTGGTTTAAGAATTATCTCAGCCTTTGTAGTCTTGATGCAGGAAGATTGTCCTTTCTCTAGATAGTTCATGCTCATCTCATTTACATTGATTGGCTTGACATGAGAGTGATGGATGGCTGACTGATCTGGTTCCTTGACTAATTGAAACTTTTTCTGTATTTCCTCATCAATCTTTTTCCAGTTGATCAGAGTCAACTCTTCTTTATCAGCATCTTTCAAATTTGCTGTTGCTGCATTTATAAGATCTATACCATCTGCAACTGTTGGCTTGGAGATAGTAATTGAAGGTACAATTACTTTGCTGATTTGAACTACAATGTTCTCCCCCTCAGTTGGTCCTTTCTCCCCCTTACTTGATTCTCTCTCCCTTTTTGTTATCATCAAGTGGAGGAGTTAGGCCTTGTGCTTTAGCCAGTTGTATGAGAAGATTTGTCTGAGTTTGTTAATTTTGAAGAAGTAGAGCCACTGAATTCTCAATAACCTGGACTCGGGTCTCCAGCTTGGCTATCTTCTTG
The DNA here is from genome assembly GCF_009905375.1 of Apium graveolens. Lineage (NCBI taxonomy): Eukaryota > Viridiplantae > Streptophyta > Magnoliopsida > Apiales > Apiaceae > Apium > Apium graveolens. The sequence goes on along the minus strand of NC_133650.1, from coordinate 207,770,954 downwards.
TCAGAATCTGATTCTCTTCTCAACCTTAGTAAAAGATCATGCATGGTACCATATGGCATTATTGAATCCAGCTTCTCAGAGTTGTATGTCTTTAAGTCAGCTATCTCCTTTTTCAATTCATCCACACTGATATTCTGTCTGGAGTGTTGGATCTTCATTAAGTGCAAAGAGTCTAGATGAGCTTTAAGAACAGCCTTGGTACCAGCATCTGAAGCTTCCTGAAGGGCTTGCTGAATAGCTGTTACTTGTTTTACCAAAGACACCTCAAATTGTCCTGGAGTAAAGTCCTTTGCCCATGCCCATTCAGGTAAACTTAAAGCAGAACTTGGGCCTTCAGCTCCCCCTAAGTTCATGCTTCCATACAAAGAACTAGAGTCATCATCATCAGAATTTACTTCAAATTCTTCAGATGGCTCTCCAGCTTGAGGAGGCATCCTGTTTACAGCAGCTTTATCTCTTTGAAGAGATTCTGTGGTGTGCACTAAGTGCAAAGTCTGCTCTGCCTCCATATTGCTCTGAGCAGCCAACAGTTGATAGGCTGAAACAGGGTGAGTAAAAGTGTCAGCATCCAAGGAAATGTTATCAATTACAGCTTTGTAATGTTGCTGAAATTGTCTTTCCTTTTCAGCATCATCCACAATCATTGACTCACTAGCAATGGCTGGTTCCATCCTTATTTCTCCAGTACCTGCTTTTCTCTCATGTTCTCTCTTTTGTTGCATCAGGGTCTCACCCTGGCTCCCCACCCTCACACCCTCACCTTCACCTACTAAGGTGGGACTCCTCTCACTCACTTTTGCCAATCCTGAATGAATGGATTGCTGAGATTCACTCTTTTCCTCTCCTTTTGCCTGGGAGCAACCCAGCTTCTCACTCAATACACTCTCCTCTCTCAGTCCTAAGAGTGATTGTATTACCACCAAATCTTCTGCACTTGAAATTATTGAAGTTTGAAGTTGTGCAGAGACACTCGACGGATAAGTGATATCCGTCGGGTGAGTGGTAAAGCTATCCGACGGATAACTGCTGTTAAGCTTATCCGTCGGGACACAATCACCACTCGACGGATGAGCAATATCCATCGAGAGAGTAGAAATGAATGAGGTGGGAAGAGAAACTATTGTTGACTCTGTGTTGATTGAAGTTATTTGAGGCACAGATGTCACAATAGAATCAGAAAGAATTGGCAAGTGAGCCAACAAATCATCTAAAAGATGATGCTCACTTGCACTGGATTTTGGCTTCCCCAACAGAGTTAAAGAAGGAGAATCAGGAATTGAAGTGTTTATCATGTCCACTTCCAGTGAGTTGGTTGGTGAGTATTGTGTTTCAGTGGCTTCTATAATGAGAGATTTTGGCTGTGACTCCACATTTATTGGAGCCACATCAATCTGAATTTGAGAAGGTGCAGGGACTGTGTCTTTAGCACCAGTTTGCACTAAGTGTGTGCCCTGTGCATCCCCAGTTGTTTTGGATTTCTTCTTTCTAGTGTAAGTTTGGTGTGAGCTTTTGTCCCTAACCCTCTTGGTCTGTGCTCTTGGATGAGAGCTTTGTTCAATAGCCACATACTTTTGGGAGGATGTAGCTAGTAGTGAGCTTCTGTCCTTTTTAAGCACTGCAGTTTGTTGGGAAACTGCATTGTGGCTAGGCTGAGATTCACTCATCTCTCCAACCTTATCCTTGGGGTTTCTTTGATGTTCACCCCTTCCCTCACCTATCTTACCCTCCTTCACACTCCCCTCTTTGGCTTTGGTAGATTTTTCAACTGGTACCTTTTGATTTGGATTTAAGAATTGCAGTTGTTTTGGCAACTTTGGTAGGCAACTATTTGGTCATTGTCACAGTTTCCATAGCTATGCCTGATGTCAAAGAAATAGAAGGGATTGGAATAGTTGAGGGTGTAGATGAACTTACCTCACTTACCTGAGGTGTCAACATTACAGGAAAATAGAACATTGGCACATCCCTGTGATGGTTGGCTCTGTTCAAATCTGCAATGATTCTTCTCTCTTGAACCCAACAAGCTAATTTGTTGGTTGGGTTCTCAAGTACAATCTCTTCACAAAGATGGTTAGCCAAAAGCATAAAAAATCTAGCATAGTAAATATTCTTTCCTCTTTTGGCTAAGTCACCTAGTTTAAAACCTAACTCATACACAACCAGGTCACTAAAATTGTAATATTTGTCTGTAACTAGCATGTATAGCATGTTAAGCATGGAAATGTTCACAGAATCAAAATTACTGATTTTTCCAGAAAAGACCTTAGTTACTACATCACACAAGTAACTCCATTCCTTCCTAAGACCTAGTCTTCTAATTTCACTTAGTTTTGCAGTAGGAAGTGCATAATGAATGGAATTTAGCATATTGACAATATCAGTGTCAGTGTGTGGTGCAGTAACATTATCATCAGGAATCTTGAAACATGCTTTTATTACATCACTATTGATACAGAAAACATTACCTTTGATGGTCAGAGTGATGGTTTTGTCAGTAGAGTTGTAGATTGCTATTGTCCACATCTCCTCAACAACTTCACAATAGATTGTGGGTGATTCCAGCATAGCAAAACTTAACTTGCAGTTCTTCACGAAGTCCATTATCTTATGATAGTCTTCAGATTGCTGAATCCCCTTATTGACCAAGGCAGTGAAGTTGTTCTTCTCATAGATGAACCCAGTTTGTGACATGATCTTTACTACGGGTGCCATTGTTAGAGAAGAGATGCTTGAAGAGAAAGAGGATTTTTGCTTGAGAGAGAATGAAATAACACAGTTGAATTTGAGAATGATAAAAGAAAATGATTAGAATGAAATAAGCTTTTATACTCTACTCAAAATCAACAGATAAAAATAATAAAGAGAAGTAAATTACCCAATAGAAATTGCCTAAAATAACCGTTTTTAAAATAAACTTTAAACATTCCACCCATTATCCGTCGTGTAATGCTTACAAACTGTAAGTATACTCGATGGATAATGTTCAGGGAATTAACGGTTAAGATTTAGACACTTCGACGGATGAGGATAAGATGTTATCCGTCGAGCTTTAAAATATTCCAGAAAAGTAATTGATTTTTATTTACAATTTGTATATCGACGGATGACTCAACCTGATGGATAATGGTCATCCGTCGAGATACAAATTTTGACTTAGCCAAAATTTCATCCAAGACCAAAAATTAACTAAATTTCTGGCTCCTTTTCAACTTGCAAGAATAATTCAGATAAATTCAAGAGTAATTAAGCATACCTAACTCACTTACCAACCTAGAAAAGGTGGATTCATACAGTGGCTTGGTAAAAATATCTGCAAGTTGCTTCTCACTTGGAACAAAATGTAACTCTACAGTACCATTCATTACATGTTCCCTTATGAAATGGTACTTGATGTCTATATGCTTTGTCCTTGAATGTTGCACTGGATTTTTAGTGATGGCAATTGCACCTGTGTTGTCACAGAAAATAGGAATCCTTTCAACTTGCAAACCATAGTCTAGCAATTGATTTTTCATCCATAAAATCTGTGCACAGCAACTGCCAGCAACAATATATTCAGCTTCAGCTGTAGAAGTAGAAACTGAATTTTGCTTTTTACTGAACCAGGACACAAGCTTGTCTCCTAAAAATTGACAGGTTCCTGTTGTGCTTTTTCTATCAATTCTGCAACCTGCATAATCTGCATCTGAATAACCAGTTAGATCAAAACCAGAATCTCTAGGATACCAAATGCCAAGGTTTGGTGTTCTTTTGAGATATCTGAAAATTCTTTTAATAGCTATCAAATGAGACTCTCTAGGATCAGCCTGAAATCTAGCACACAAACATGTAGCAAACATTATATCTGGCCTACTGGCTGTTAAGTACAGAAGTGAGCCAACCATGCCTCTATAACTTGAAATATCCACAGTCTTTTCAGTAGTGTTTAGTTCAAGCTTAGTTGCAGTGGCCATAGGAGTTTTTGCAGATGTGCAATCCATTAGATCAAACTTCTTTAAAAGTTCAAAAATATATTTAGTTTGACTAATGAATATTCCATCACTAACTTGCTTAACTTGTAAACCAAGAAAGTAAGTTAGTTCTCCCATCATACTCATTTCATACTTGCTTTGCATCAGTTTGGCAAACTTTTTACAAAGTTTCTCATCTGTAGAGCCAAAAATAATATCATCTACATAAATTTGAACAAGTATGCTAGAGCCATTCACATTTCTGAAAAATAAAGTTTTATCTACAGTACCTCTTGTGAAGTGATTTTCCAAAAGGAACTTTGATAAAGTGTCATACCAGGCTCTAGGTACTTGCTTCAGTCCATAAAGTGCTTTCAGTAGATAATAGACATACTCTGGGAAATTTGGATCGTCAAAGCCAGGAGGTTGACTTACATACACTTCTTCCTCTAAATCTCCATTCAGAAAGGCACTTTTGACATCCATTTGATAGACTTTGAAATTGGCATGGGCTGCATAGGCTAAGAAGATTCTGATGACTTCAAGTCTTGCAACAGGAGCAAATGTTTCATCAAAATCTATCCCTTCTTGCTGACAATAGCCTTTAGCAACCAATCTTGCTTTGTTCCTTACTACTATGCCATTTTCATCCATCTTGTTTCTGAATACCCATTTGGTGTCTATTAGATTCTTTCCTTTAGGCTTGGGTACCAGCTTCCATACTTTATTCCTTTCAAATTGGTTTAGCTCCTCTTGCATAGCTAAAATCGAATCAGGGTCTGATAAGGCTTCTTCTACCTTCTTTGGTTCTTTCTTAGACAGGAAGCTGCTGTATAGACATTCTTCTCGAGTTGCTCTCCTGGTTTGAACTCTGGAAGAAACATCACCAATAATCAGTTCAAAGGGGTGATCTTTTGTCCATTTTCTTGGTTGAGGTAGATTAGCCCTAGATGAAGAGACCTCAATGTTGTCTTGATGTGTGATTGAGTTTTGATTGCTAGAAACTCCCCCTGAGTTTTTGGATCTTTGATTTGAGATTGGGGTGCTTTCTATGGGTGATCTGCCTTGACTTCCTGCTCCTTTTGATAACCCGACGTATGGTAAATTTTGAGTACCGACGGATGAGGCAGGTTGTCTTCCGACGGATAATACAGATTACCTTCCGACGGATGAAGCATTATGTAACTCGACAGATGTTGAGTTTTGTGCTTCATTTGTAGTAAATTTGTCTGCATTATCCTTAGACACTGTTTCTTGATCACTCTCATCATCACTTTCATCACTGACCATCTCAACATTGTCGAATTTGAGGCTCTCATGGTAATCTCCATCTTTTAGTCCTTCAATCTTTTTATCATCAAACACAACATGTATAGATTCAACAATAATGTTGGTTCTTAGATTGTAGACTCTATATGCTTTACCAACAGCATATCCAACAAAAATTCCTTCATCTGCTTTAGCATCAAACTTCCCATTTTGATCAGTTTGATTTCTCAGAATATAGCATTTACAACCAAAGACATGAAGAAAGTTCAGAGTTGGCTTCTTGTTCTTGAACAATTGATAAGGTGTCTTGCATTTTGCTTGATTAATCAGAGAGATGTTCTGAGTGTAGCATGCAGTGTTGACAGCTTCAGCCCAGAAATATGTTGGTAATTTTGATTCTTCAAGCATTGTCCTTGCAGCTTCAATAAGAGATCTATTCTTTCTTTCCACTACTCCATTCTGTTGTGGAGTCCTTGCTGCTGAAAACTCATGCAGGATCCCATTTTCCTCACAGAATGCTCTCATGACATAGTTCTTGAACTCAGTTCCATTGTCACTCCTGATTCTTCTAACTTTGAAATCAGGATGATTGTTACCTTGCCTTATGTGATTGATGATGATTTCACTAGCTTCATCTTTGGACTTTAGGAAATAGGTCCAAGAAAACTTTGAGAAATTATCTACAATTACTAGGCAAAATCTTTTCTTTGAGATTGACAATACATTGACTGGTCCAAACAAATCCATGTGAAGCAGTTACAGAGGTTCTTCAATTGCTGAATCAAGTTTCTTCTTGAATGATGCTTTAATTTGCTTCCTTTTTTGGGAGGCATCACACAGTCCATCCTTTGTAAACTCCACCAGAGGAATGCCTCTAACCAACTCTTTCTTTACCAGCTCATTCATGGTCTTGAAGTTCAAATGGGATAACTTCTTGTGCCATAGCCAACTTTTATCTTGACTTGCTTTACTGAGAAGACAAGTTATAGATTCTGCTTTAGTTGAGTTGAAGTCAGCTAGATACACATTTCCTCTTCTCACACCAGTGAGGACCACTTTATTGTTTTGATTATTAATCACAACACAGGTTTCTTTGTTGAAGGTTACTGAGTTGCCTTTATCACAAAGCTGGCTGATACTCAACAGATTGTGTTTGAGACCATCCACTAAGGCAACTTCTTCAATGATGACATTGTCCTTTGAAATCAAGCCATATCCCACAGTATAACCTTTGCTGTCATCTCCAAAAGTGACACTTGGGCCAGCTCTCTCTTCAAACTCTGTGAGCAGGGTAGAATCACCAGTCATGTGTCTTGAACAACCACTATCCAAGTACCAAAGATTTCTTCTGTTTCCCTACACACATCAAAATCAAATCAAGTTGATTTTGGTACCCAAGTTTCCTTGGGTCCTGCCTTGTTAGCTTTCTTCTTCTGTTTCTTAGGTCTTAACTCATTTGACTTAGGAATTTCAGATTCTTCCTTAGTCATTTGGGTTGGGCCTTTGAAACCACTAGATGCAACAGAATTATTATGCATGTTATGGCTAACAGGAAATGGCATGCTTGGTGCAAACATGTTATTCCAGTAAGGCATGCTAAATGGCATTTGAGGCATATTGTATGCAGCATAATATGGATTAGGTGCAAATGGCATATTAGCAAACTGTGCATTCATGTTCTGTGTAGGCATAGCATTAACAGGCATAGGAGGCATGGCATTCATGTTAGAGAATTGAGGCTGAACAGACATGGGAGTAGGCATGACAGATTTGCAATTAACAGACAAATGATTTACACTACCACATTTGACACAGATTTTTCTAGGAGCATATTTGTCAGGTGTGTAGTTATTATGTTTGTTAATCCCTACTTTACCATTCCTATTGTTTTTCCTTTTAGTCTCTGTTTTTACCTCTATCTTCTCAAGTCTGTCACGCAACTGTTTGACAATCATGTGACCAACATTAGCCTTCTTCCCTTTCTTGGCTTGACTTGACTCCCCTGAAACAAAGTTCTTGGAAACAGACCCATACTTTTCATTTAGTTTGGTTAATTTGGCTTTGCTAATGGGTTTGCTCACAGCCGACGGATGAGGATTTTTATCATTCGACGGATAACACATTTTGTTATCCGAAGGATAGTCCTCATCATCCGTTGAGTCTACATCTGTCAGCAATCCATCTACCAAAATAGGTTCTAGTTTCTCCTTATTCTTTTTCCAGGCTTCATCACAAAAGGACTCAATTCCTTGAACCTTGGTGATTTGAGCATGAACATCTCTTGATGTTTTCCATGCTTTAATCACCTCCTGTTCACGATCGAGCTGCTTCTTTAAAATTTCTTCCTTTTTCAAGGACTCAGTTAATTCCTCCTTAGCAATTCTACACTCAATTTTTAGTTTCTCAAACTCAACAAACTGAGACTCAAGCACATTATTCCTCTCACTCAAAAACAAGTTGTTTTCTTTGATTTTAGCATTTTCTTTAGTGAGGGACTTAAGTGTAACACGCAAATGATACAATTCTGTAGACATGTCATTTATTGCATCATTACACTCAGCTTTAGATAAATGTGCAAGGTTTGTAGTAATTACCTGATTGCTTGAGGAACTTGTCTCTGTTTCATCCGACTTGGCCATAAGGGCTAGATTGACATAGCTGACATCCTCATCTTCATCCAAACCATCAGCTGCCCAGTCATTCTCTTGTGTAATAAAAGCCCTTTCCTTCTGTTTGAGTAAATCAAAATATTTTTGCTTATAATCCACAGACTCAAATCTTTTCTTACTGGAATCTGACTTTCTACACTCATTTGCAAAATGCCCTGCCAAGCCACATTTGAAACAGTTGAATTTTGATTTATCCACCATGTTTCTATTTGGCTTGGCAGCTCCAAAGTTCTTCTTGAACTTGAGCTTGGCAAATCTTCTTGAAAGGAGTGCTAGTGCTCATCAATGTCCTCCATGTCATCTTGACTCAAAGAATCTTCACTTTCTGCAGCTAGCCCTTTACCCTTGCTTTCACAGGCCTTTGAAGTTGATTCCACAGCTTCCATCTTCACTTCCTTCTCCTTTTCCAGTTCAGCCACTAGTGCAATGGATCCTCCTTTCTTCTTTCCTCTCTCCATTCTTTCATCCTGCTCTATTTCAAGCTCATAGGTCTTCAGAATGCCATACAGTCTCTCCAAAGTAAACTCCTTATAATCTTGTGAGTTTCACAATGAGACTGTCATTGGTTTCCATTGCTTTGGAAGAGATCTGAGAAATTTCAAATTGGAGTCTTTAGTCTGATAGACTCTTCCATGCAATTTAAGAGCATTTAGTAGCTTTTGGAATCTACTAAAAATGTCAGTGAGTGACTCACTTTCTTCATTGTGAAAATGCTCATATTGCTGAATCAGGAGCTGCATTTTATTTTCTCTTACTTGCTCAGTACCATCACAGATTATCTGTATTGTGTCCCAAACTTCCTTGGCAGTCTTGCAGTTGATGATGTTATCAAACATATCTGTATCAACACCATTGAACAGAATGTTCATGGCCTTTTTATCTTTCCTGACTTGTTCAAGATCAGGATCAGACCATTCATGCCTTGGCTTTGGAACTGATGGTTCATTTCCTGTTGCAGCTCTCATTGGAACATGAGGGCCTCTTTCTATGCAGTCCACATAGGCCTCATCTTGAGAAAGCATATGAAGATGCATCTTTACCTTCCAATGATGGTAATTATCTTTATCAAGAAAAGGAATCTTGACTCCAACATCTTTCTTGTTCATCTTGCTGAATTGTTTTGATCTTTAAACTCTTTGTAGATTAAGAGCTTGCTCTGATACCAATTGTTAGTCCCTTAACAATATAACAAGAATTACAGAAGGGGGGTTGAATGGAATTCTTGAACTTTTTCTTTAAGATAAAAATGTTCAACTCGATTATAGATATATTTATTTTAATTAGCACAATGCGGAATATAAACTTTAATGAATCAAAACAAGAGTAATTAAAAATAGGAGTCTTTAAAACTTTCTGGTGGATTTAAACAATTCCACCAGAGATATATTTAATATATCGAGAGAACTCTGTGTGCAGAAATGCTCACAGCTGCTTATACAAAATAGAACTACTAAGAACACAGGAAATGCTAAAGATAGTGCTTACAAAGATTTCTCTGTTTTTGTTTCTTAGCTCTCTTAGTTATTTTTCTATTTGCTACTCTCTTGGTTTATATATTACCAAGATTACAAAGTCAAAAGAACTGAATAAATATAAAATCTAACAGTCTTGATCTTTGCTGCTTTTCGTCCTCTATTACCCAGTTAATGGGCTTCCACAGTGTGTTTGTATCCATCTCGACGGCTGTGTGTCAGCTTTCACTGTTCAACTGATTTTTGAATCTTGATATTATCATCCGTCGACTTTCAGATCATCCGTCGATGACTTACTTGATCATCCGTCGACTGCTATTTTAAACATCCGTTGAAAGTCATTTGATCATCCGTCGAAGCTTTGTTAAGCATCCGTTGATAGCTATTTTGGCACTTGACTTCATTTCACTTATACAGAATTACAAGACATTGCTTATGTACAGTTAATCAACCTATTCTGCATATCTAGTTAAAGTCAACATGACTTATATACTACTACAGATTCTATACAAAGGTGTATACATCACTGTGCTACAAACTCATTATTACATAAGCTACTCACTCGATGGATAATAAGTTACTCATCCGTCGGGACTAAAATGAGTTATCCGTCGGGACTATAATTCTTATCCGTCGAGTGCTACATTATTTCACTAAGTAAAATCTACTTAGATGTTTTGTTTAGGTACTCATCAAGTGCACAACATATTCACAACAGATCTCATAGTCGTAGTAAGCAGCAATTGCAAGCAAAATCCGAATTGATTTTAACAGGGCTACAGGTGAAAAAGTTTCATCAAAGTCAATCCCCTGCCTTTGTTTGAATCCTTTTGCCACGAACCTGGCCTTATAGGTCTCCACCTGGCCATCTGCTCCAATCTTTCTTTTGTATACCCACTTGCACCCAATAGGCTTAACACCTTCAGGCGCCTCAACCAGAGTCCATACTTGGTTGGTATACATAGATTCCATTTCGGATTTCATGGCATTATGCCGTTTCTCTGAGTCAACACTACTCATAGCCTCATTATAGGTCACAGGGTTGTCATCATCAATGATTGACAACTCATTGTCATTCTCAATGACAAGGCCATAATACCTCTCAGGTTGGCGAGACACTCTCCCTGTCCTACGAATGGGCTGTTCCACAGAAGGTTGTTCAGTCTGAACAGGTGTTTCCACTTGATCCGTAGTAGTTTGTGCTTCTTGAACTTCATCAAGTTCAATTTTGCTCCCACTGTTTCCTTCAAGGATAAACTTCTTTTCCAAGAAGGTAGCATGTCTGGAGACAAACACCCGATGATCGGTGTAAAAGTAATACCCCAAAGTCTCTTTAGGATATCCCACAAAATTACATTTTACGGATCGAGATTCTAGCTTATCTGGGTCAACTTTCTTGACATAAGCTGGACATCCCCAAATCTTAACGTGTTTAAGACTCGTTTTCCTTTCTTTCCATATCTCATATGGTGTTTGAGGAACAGATTTGGAAGGCACCTTATTCAGTAAATATGCTGAGGTTTCCAATGCATAACCCCATAGGAATACTGAAAGATTCGCATAGCTCATCATGGACCGAACCATGTCTAACAAAGTTCATTTTCTACTTTCCGATACCCCATTTAACTGTGGAGTATATGGAGAAGTCCACTGGGAGACTATACCATTTTCTTTGAGATAATCTAGAAACTCTCCATTCAAGTATTCACCACCTCGATCTGATCGAAGAGTTATAATACTGTGTTGATTTGTTTCTCCACTTCATGTTTATATTCTTTAAACTTTTCAAAGGCTTCAGACTTGTGTTTTATCAAATACACATATCCGAATCTAGATCTATCATCTATGAAAGTAATAAAGTACGAAAATCCACCCATGGCTTGCGTAGACATTGGTCCACATACATCTGTGTGTACCAATCCTAGCAAATCTGCAGCCCTCTCTCCATGTCCACTAAATGGAGATTTGGTCATTTTACCCAATAGACAAGACTCGCATGTAGGATATGATTCAAAATCAAAGGGGTCAAGTAACCCTTCCTTATGCAATGTTCGCAGTCTATTTTCACTAATATGACCTAGCCTAAAGTGCCATAAATAGGTTAGATTTTCATCATCTCGTTTTCTTTTATTAGTTTGTTCAATCAAAAGTAAATCATGCTCTATGTCACATACATACAGACCATTATTTAAAATGCCACATCCAAAAAGAACATTATCTCTAAGGATAGAACATTCATTATTCTTAATAATAAATGAAAAACCATCCACATCCAACATAGGAATAGAAACAATATTCCTCACAATAGAGGGAACGTAATAACAATTATTCAAAATAATAGTCTTGCCCGTAGGCATATGTAAACTAAATGATTCTACAGATATGGCCGCAACCCTTGCTCCATTGCCCATACGTAGAATCACCTCATCTTTTTCAAGAGTCCTACTTCCCTTTAGTCCTTGTAACGAATTGCAAATATGAGAACCACAGGCGGTATCTAATACCTAAGTAGAAATTTGACCTAGAGACATATTATCTTCGATCATGAACATGCCTGAATCAGAAGGGGTAGTCTTACTACCCTTCTTCTTCTTCTTCTTCTTCTTCAATTCTGCAAGGTAAACCTTGCAATTCCTCTTCCAGTGCCCCAACTTGTTACAGTGATAACAAAGAGCTAAATTAGGACCAGTCAACTTGTGAGCATCTAGTATGCTCCGGAGCGATAGTGCAGAAGACATGACGAATATAGTAAATCCTGTAAATGATAAACACATAACAACACTTAGCAAATATTCAATTTCATTTTAAAACACTATATGAATTGGGTCTTTATTCATAAGTGTCTCCCACTAGTTTATCTAATTTTTTTTCAACCCCCTAAGTGAAAATTAAGCATTCATAATGCTAGTGGGAATAGGGATCCTACATTCCATCACACAACCTCGGCTGTGGCACGAAACGTCATGTGATGTTCAATAGGCAGACAACTCTTGTCAATTACATCTTATGTTATTCCCTAATATAACTTTAGCCTCTTGAATAATTGAGTCACGACCGTGGCATGACAAACTCAATATTCTAAGTCAAGTCTAACCCAACATTTTGTACAATTGAATCAGTCTCCAACGACCCACGGCTGTAGCACGTACCGACCTTTAGATTCTAATTCAATGTACACATCTCTATTTAATAGACAAGTATTTCTTATTTCAAAATCAAAGCCCTCGACTGTAGCACAAAACGACAATGATTTAAAAATAAGAACCACTTTCTACCATGTTGGAAGGCTATGACCGACACAAGCCCGTTGTGTCATTGGCCAATTACTACTTGATATTATTTAATTTTAGAGGGATTATATTACGTTACAATCATAATCATATTATAAAGAGATTCTTCCTTTTAAATTAAATATTTCAAATCAATAATCGATAATCAGATGATTCCCACATCGGGTGGAGCATTGTCAAGAGGCGTCACTTAATAACCCTTTCTTACAGATAGAAATCTGTTGTTGACAGAATCATCCTTTCTCTCAATATTGAAAATTCATATTCAATTACGTGTTTCATAAACACAAGAATCTCATGATCGTATTCATAATATTTATTGTTAAGGCAAGAAACGATTCCTATTCTAGATTTTCTAGAGCACGCCTTATATTGATTTAAGTTCACCTAAATCTATCATCGCATGGTAAACATAGGCATATATCTCATATATAAAATTAAATAAACAAGTAAATGAAAAGTGAAATAAAGTAAATGTGTTTGGTTATAGCCCCATCCTATGTGATCTTTATCAAGCTCATGATAAAGATCAAGGTCAATCTAATATGGTGATGGAGATAAATACAACTACTTATTACATAAGTCTTCTTGTATGCCTCGTCTTCTTCTTTGTATCACCTCCATTGGATAGCCTTCTTGAGTCTTCAATTACATTACATGATTGAAAGTAAAACTAATCTAATGAACTTACAAGAATAACTCGAGTTACATTCGAGATTTATGATTACAAATATTGACGACATGCAAGTCGTATTTAAAACCAAAACCAAAACCATTACACTAAAGTTGAAAGACCATAACCATCCACCATGCTCATACAACACATAAAAGCATGTTAAAACACATAATCTGATCATAACATATCATATTATCCATGATCTAATCATAAAAAGAAAATATGACAAAAATCAGAAAAATCAGAATCAAATCAGAATTACAAGAATCACTGTTTACGGGCATTAAACGAAGTCAAACGCCTTACAGACGAGTCGTTGATAGCTTTGGCTACCAGTTTTGTTCAGACGCTCGTTTACCTATGGAATAGGGTATTCATTTGCGTAAATCGGACACCAGACCCAGATTTCAGCAAATCTGCAGCAGCCAATTCAGAATCCATATCTAATATGATTCTCATAATTAGAACAAACATAAATCATGTATATATCAGTATATATACAGATTACATAATCATCTTATGATTATACAACTCACATGAATATCATATATTCAAAACCATACATATATAAGCATATTATATCAACATCAAATCACGGCGAATCACGTACATGCTCATATATCGAAAACAGTTAAACACATAAACGAATTAAAAACTTTTCGCAAGTAGTCTGATGCCATTGAAGGGGTTTTAGCACATAAACACAGCGAAAACGTAAATTTAATCTTAAAAAAAAACCGAAACCCTCCGCAGGATCCATGCGAAAAAAAATATTTAATTGGTAGTTCAGTATGTTTACCTTAAGAAGCTTTACATTAATGGAAAGATGGAGGTCTTTAATAGCGATCCAAGAACGATGAACGGAGATCCTTAGCAGCTGCTCCTCAAGTGTGAAACACTCCACCGATATCCACCAAGAAAACGATATAATGAAGGAGGAGGAGATAGAGAGAATTAGGGTTTTGTAAATCTTTTTGGTTGAGGCAAAAATAAGGTCTATAATAGTATATTTATAGGCAAAATTTTCAGCTGAAAATTTTCCCATAAAATATTATTATTATTAACCCTTTATTATTCTCATTAATAATTAAAACACCTTTTAATTATTAATCCTTTTTCTAAACACTTTAGAAATAATTCTCTCTCTTGATTTAATTTCCAAAAATTAAATTCTTAATTAATAATATTAAGAACCTTTTATTAATTAATTTATAATCAATTAAATCTCATTTAATCAATTATTAAATTTGCCAATTAATTATTTATTTCATAAATAAATAATTATCAGCCATTATTAATTAATTCCTCCTTAAATCATTCTCTTTTATGGTGTGACCCTGTAGGTTCAATATTAAGCCGGTAGTAGAAATAAATAATAATAAAACTATCACTATGTGAACAATTGCTGACACGTGAGTGAACTCCATCAGTTGTTCAGCTGTGTGAGTCATATTCAGTGAACTTATTCTATAATAAGCACCTACATACTAGCTATAGTGTCACCACACAAATGTCTATGAGAACAGACATCCTTCATAATGAAGCAAGCATAGTATGTACCGATATTTGCGGATTATTAATTACCAGTTAGTAATCCTACGACCAGGAACTATTTAAGTTTAGAGTTATCATCTTTTAGGTCTCATTATTATGATCTCATCACAATCCATAAAAAGCTTTACTCTAAACTGTGGTATATCTTATTTAAACATTTAAATAGATAGAGCCCGCAATAAAAATAAAACAAGCCTTTTATTAATATCAATGAAATCAAAACAGATTACATAAAAGTTATTCCTAAATCCTCATACATGATTGGACTTAGGACATATCTCTTTTAATAAATATATATATATATATATCTTTGTTGGATACATTCAAATCCACCAGAAAGTTTTAAAGACTTGTGTTTTTATTACTTGTGTCTTGATTTATATAATTCTTTCATTCTGCACTTTGCAAATCAAACACATATATATTATTGAGTTAGAACCATTTTTCATAAATCTTAAAAAGAAGCCAGAATTAAATTCAACCCCCCCTTCTGTATTTTTTGTTGCATTATTAGGGAATAACAATTGGTATTAGAGCAAGCTCTTGAAGTACAAAGAGTTTAAAGATCACAACAAAACAGCAAGATGGACAAGAAGGATATTGGAGTCAAAATTCCATTTCTGGACAAAGACAATTATCATCACTGGAAGGTGAAGATGCACCTACACCTTCTTTCTCAAGATGAGGCCTATGTTGATTGCATAGAGAGAGGTCCTCACATTCCAATGAGAGCTGCTACTGGCAATGACACTTCAGTCCCCAAGCCTAGGCATGAATGGTCAGAACCTGATATTGAGCAAGTCAGGAAGGATAAAAAGACCATGAATATTTTATTCAATGGAGTTGATGGTGACATGTTTGACAAAATCATCAATTGCAAGACAACCAAGGAGGTTTGGGACACCATACAAATTATCTGTGATGGTACTGAGCAAGTTAGAGAAAATAAGATGCAGCTGCTAATTCAGCAATATGAGCATTTTCATTGTGAAGATAGTGAGTCTCTCACTGATATTTTTAGTAGATTTCAAAAACTACTAAATGCTCTGAAGTTGCATGGAAGAGTCTATCAGACAAAAGACTCCAATCTGAATTTCCTTAGATCTCTTCCAAAGGAATGGAAACCAATGACAATCTCACTGAGAAATTCTCAGGATTACAAGGAGTTTACCTTGTAGAGACTGTATGGCATCCTGAAAACTTATGAGCTTGAAATAGAGCAAGATGAGAGGATGGAGAAAGGAAAGAAGAAAGGAGGGTCCATAGCACTGGTTGCTGAGTTGGAGAAAGAGAAAGAGGTGAAGGTAGAAGCTGTTGAGTCTACTTCAAAGGTCTGGGAAAACAAGGGCAAGGGGATGGTAGCAGAAAATGAAGATTCTTTGAGCCAAGATGATTTGGATGATATTGATGAACATCTTGCATTTCTTTCCAGAAGATTTGCCAAGCTCAAGTTCAAAAAGAACTTTGGAGAAGATAAGCCAAATAGAAGCATAGTGGATAAATCAAAATTCAAATGTGGCTTGGCAGGGCACTTTTGCCAGTGAGTGTAGAAAGTCAGATTCCAGCAAGAAGAAGTTTGAGCCTGTGGATTATAAACAAAAGTATTTTGAGTTGCTCAAACAAAAGGAAAGGGCTTTTATTACACAAGAAAATGACTGGGCAGCAGATGGTCTGGATGAGGATGAAGATGTCAACTATGTCAATCTAGCCCTAATGGCCAAGTCTGATGAAACAGAGACAAGTTCTTCAAGTAATCAGGGAAATAGAAAGAATCTGTGCTACTTGGATAGTGGTTGTTCAAGACACATGACTGGAGATTCTACCCTGCTCATATAGTTCAAGGAGAGTGCTGGACCAAGTATTATTTTTGGAGATGACAACAAGGGTTAGACTGTGGGATATGGCTTGATTTATAAAGACAATGTCATCATTGAGGAGGTTGCTCTAGTGGATGGTCTCAAGCATAATTTGCTGAGTATCAGCCAGCTTTATGACAAGGGCAATTCAGTAACCTTCAATTCAGAAGCCTGTGTTGTGACAAACAAAAGGAGCAACAAAGTGGTTCTCACTGGAGTGAGAAAAGGAAATGTGTACCTAGCTGACTTCAACTCATCAAATGCAGAATCTTTTACTTGTCTTCTCAGTAAAGCAAGTCAAGATGAAAGTTGGCTATGGCACAAGAAGCTGTCTCATCTAAACTTCAAGACCATGAATGAGCTTGTCAAGAAAGAACTAGTTAGAGGTATTCCTCAATTGGAGTTTTCTAAGGATGGACTGTGTGATGCTTATCAGAAAGGAAAGCAGATCAAAGCATCATTCAGAAAGAAGCTTGATTCAACAATTGAAGAACCTCTGCAATTACTACACATGGATTTGTTTGGACCAGTAAATGTGTTGTCCATCTCAAGAAAAAGATTTTTCCTAGTAATTGTAGATGATTTCTCAAAGTTCTCTTGGACATATTTCCTAAAGTCTAAAGATGAGGCTAGTGAAATCATCATCAATCACATAAGGCAAGTCAACAATCATCCCGATTTCAAAGTTAGAAGAATCAGGAGTGACAATGGTACTGAGTTCAAGAATTCTGTTATGAGAGCATTTTGTGAAGATAATGGGATTATGCATGAGTTTTCAGCAGCAAGAACTCCACAACAAAATAGAGTAGTGGAAAGAAAGAACATATCACTTATTGAAGCTGCAAGGACAATGCTTGAAGAATCAAAGTTACCAACTTACTTATGGGCTGAAGTTGTAAATGCTGTATGCTACACTCAGAATATTTCTTTGGTTAATCAAGCAAAGTGTATGACACCCTATCAATTGTTCAAGAACAAGAATCCAACCCTAAATTTTCTTCATGTCTTTGTTTGTAAATGTTATATCTTGAGAAATCAAACTGATCAAAATGGAAAGTTTGATGCTAAAGTAGATGAAGGAATTTTTGTTGGATATGCTGTTGGTAAAGCATATAGAGTCTACAATCTAAGAACCAACATTGTTATGGAATCAATACATGTTGTGTTTGATGATAAGAAGATTGAAGGATTGCAAGATGGAGATTACCATGAGAGCCTCAAATTTGATAATGTGGAGATGATTAGTGATGATAATGATGATGATAGTCATCAGGAAACAATGACAAATGATATTGCAGAAAAATCTATTACTAATGAAAGCACAAAATTCAACATCTGTCGAGTTGCAAAATGCTTCATCTATCGGGAGACAATCTGCTTTATCCGTCGGGAGACAATCAGCTTCATCCGTCGGAACTCAAAATACACCATCCGTCGAATCATCAAAAGAAGCTGAAAGTTAGAATAGATCACTCACAGAAAGCTCCCCTTTCTCAAATCAAAGATCCATAAAATCAGGGGGAGTTTCTAATAATCAAAACTCAATCACACATCAAGATAACAATGAGGCCTCTTCATCTAGAGTAAATCTACCTCAACAAAGAAAATGGACAAATGATCACCCCTTTGAGCTCATCATTGGTGATGTATCTTCTAGAGTTCAAACAAGGAGAGCAACTCAAGAAGAATGTCTATATAGCAGCTTCCTATTTAAGGAAGAACCAAAGAAGGTAGAAGAAGCTTTGTTGGATCCTGATTGGATTTTAGCTATGCAGGAAGAGCTAAACCAATTTGAAAGGAATAAAGTATGGAAGCTGGTACCCAAGCCTAAAGGAAAGAATCCAATAGACACCAAATGGGTATTCAGAAACAAGATGGATGAAAATGGCATAGTAGTCAGGAACAAAGCTAGATTGGTTGCTAAGGGCTATTGTCAACAAGAAGGAATAGATTTTGATGAAACCTTTGCTCCTGTTGCAAGACTTGAAGCCATCAGAATTTTCTTAGCCTATGCAGCCCATACCAATTTCAAGGTCTATTAAATGGATGTCAAGAGTGCTTTTCTAAATGGAGATTTGGAGGAGGAAGTCTATGTCAGTTAACCTCCTGGTTTTGAAGACCCAAATTTCCCAAATCATGTCTACTATCTTTTGAAAGCACTCTATGGACTGAAGCAAGCACCTAGAGCCTGGTATGACACTTTATCAAAGTTCCTTTTGGAAAATCACTTTACAAGAGGTATTGTGGATAAAACTTTATTCTTTAAAAATGCTAGTGGCTTTAGTATACTTGTTCAAATCTATGTAGATGATATTATATCTGGCTCTACAGAAGAAAAACTTTACAAAAAGTTTGCTAAATTGATTCAGAGTAAGTATGAAATGAGCATGATGGGAAAACTAACTTACTTTCTTGGTTTACAAGTTAAGCAAGTTAGTGATGGAATATTCATTAGTCAAACTAAATATATTCATGATCTTATAAAGAAGTTTGATCTAATGGATTGCACATCTGAAAAACTCCCATGGCCACTGCAACTAAGCTTGAATTAAACACTACTGAAAAGTCTGTGGATATTTCAAGTTTTGGGGCATGGTTGGTTCACTTCTATACTTAACAGCTAGTAGGCCAGATATAATGTTTGCTACTTGTCTTTGTGCTAGATTTCAGGCTGATCCTAAAGAATCTCATTTAGTAGCTATTAAGAGAATTTTCAGATATCTCAAGGGAACACCAAAACTTGGCATTTGGTACCCTAGAGATTCTGGTTTTGATCTAACTGGTTATTCAGATGCAGATTATGCAGATTGTAAAATAGACAGAAAAAGCACAATAGGAACATGTCAGTTTCTAGGAAACAAGCTTGTGTCCTGGTTCAGTAAAAAGCAAAATTCAGTTTCTAATTCTACAGCTAAAGCTGAATATATTGCTGCTGGTAGTTGCTGTGCACAGATTCTATGGATGAAAAACCAATTGTTGGACTATGGTCTACAAGTGGATAGGAATCCTATTTTCTGTGGTGACATAAGTGCAATTGCCATCACTGAGAACCCAGTACAGCACTCAAGAACAAAGCACATAGACATCAAGTACCACTTCATAAGGGAATGTGTGATGAATGGTACTGTGGAACTGCATTTTATTCCAAGTGAAAAACAGCTTGCAGACATATTCACCAAGCCACTGGATGAATCCACCTTTTCAAGGTTGGTAAGTGAGTTAGGTATGCTTAATTATTCTTGAATCATTTCAGATATTTTGTAAGTTGTAATGCAACCAGAAATTTAATTGATTTTTCAGTTTTGGATGAAATTTTGGCTAAGTCAAAATTTACATCTCGACGGATGATCATTATCCATCGAATTCGATCATCCGTCGGAATACAATTTATTAATAAAATAAATTATTTTTTTGTAATATTTTATAACTCGACGAATAACTGCTTTATTCTCATTCGTCGAATTGTCTTAATCCTAGCCGTTAATTCTCTGATCATTATCCATCGAGTATACTTACAGTTTGTAAGCATAACACGACGGATAAGTGATGGAATTTTTATAGTTTATTTTTTTTAAATGGCTATTTTGGGCAATTTTTATTGGTCAATTTATTTTTACTTTATTATTTTTGATAATTATTTTCTGAGATAGTATAAAAGCAATTTCACTTTTATTCATTTCTTTTATCACTCACAAAATTCAATTGTTCTAATTTCTTTCTTCTCAAAAGCAAACTCTCTCTCTCTCTGCAAATTCCAAATCTCTAACAATGGCACCTGTAGTGAAAATCATGTCTCAAACTGGTTATATTAATGAGAAAAACAACTTCTCAGCTTTGGTGAACAAGGAGATTCAACAGTCTGGTGACTATCACAAAATGATGGATTTTGTGAAGAACTGCAAACTCAACTATGCCATGCTGGAATCACCCACCATTTACTGTGAGGTTGTTGAAGAGATGTGGACAACTGCAGTGTACAACTCAACAGACAAAACCATCACATTCACTTTGAAAGGTAAACAATTTTGCATAAATAGTGATGTTATTAAAACATGCTTCAAGATTCCTGATAACACTGTAACTGCGTCACACACAGACTCTGATATTGTTGATATGGTTAATTCCATGGGCTATGCACTCACTACTTCTAAATTAAGTGAAATTAGGAGGTTGGGTCTTAGGAAAGAATGGAGTTATTTGTGTGATGTAGTAACTAAGATGTTTTCTGGTAAAGTGAGTAACTTTGATTCCATAAACATTTCTATGCTTAACATGCTAGTTAATGATAAATACTTCAATTTCAGTGATTTAATTTTGTTTGAGTTGGGCTTTACGTTAGGAGAGGTCAATAAGAGAGGTAGAAGTGTCTATTATGCTAGATTTTTCATGATGCTTGCTAACCATCTTGTTGAGGAAATTGTAATTGAGAACCCAACCAACAAGCTAAATTGTTGGGTTCAAGAAAGAAGGATAATTGCATATTTAAACAGAGCAAACCATCACAAGGAGGTTCCCTTGTTTTACTTTCCAGTAATGGAGGGACCTCAGGTAAGTGAGGTAATTTCTTCTGTGTCCACTCTTCCGACCTCACAAACTTCTTTGCTTTCTAGTGTAGCAATGACAACTGTGTCAATGACCCAACAGTTGCCTACCCAAGCTACCAAACCAATAAAAGTTTCAAAATCTAAATCTAAGAAAGCCCCCTCTAATTTCTTTCAAGAGAAATCAGTTATAAAATCCACCAAACCTAAAGAGGGGAGTGTGAAGGTGGGTAAGAAAGGTGAGGGACAGGGTGAAAATTAACGAAGCCCTAAGAATAAGGATGAAGAGGTGAGAGTTTCCCAACCTAGCCACACTGCAGTTTCTCAACAAACTGCAGTTATTAATAAGGATTCTAGCTCAATTCTGGTTTCATCCTCCCAAAAGGATGTTACCATTGAAACAAGCTCTCAACCAAGAGCATAGGCCAAAAGGGTAAGGGACACAAGCTCATCCCAAACTTATGCTAGAAAGAAGAAACCAAAAACCCTTGGGGATGCACAGGGTTCACACACTGTGCAAACTGGTGCTAAAGACACAGTCACTGCACCTTCTCAAAGTCAGGTTGATGTGGCTCCAATAAATGTGGAGTCACAACCAAAATCTTTAATAATTGAATCACCTGATACACCGAACTCTCCCATACACTCATTGGATATTGACATGATAAACACATCACTTCCAAATTCTCCATCTTTAACTCTCTTGGAGAAGCCAAAAATCCATGCAAGTGAGCATCATCTTCTAGATGATTTGTTGGCTCACTTGCCATTTCTTTCTGAGACTATTGAGACATCTGTGCCAAAATTTTCATCAATCTGCACAGAGTCCACAATAGTCTCCACTTCAAACTCAATTATTTCTTCTATCCCGATGGATATCTTTCATCTGTCGAGTAGTGATTGTATCCCGACAGATAAGCTTAACAACAGTCATCTGTCGGATAGTCAAACTGCTAACCCGATGGATATTCCTCATCCGTCGGGTGTCTCTGCATAACTTCAAATTTCATCAATTATTATAAGTGCAGAAGACTTAGTAGTAGTGTAATCACTCCTAGGACTGAGGGAAGGGAGTGATATGAGTGAGAGTCTGGGTTGCTCCCAGGAAAAAGGAGAGGAAAAGAGTGAACCAATGCAGTCCATTTCTTCAGGACCGGCAAAAGTGAGTGAGAGGAGTCCCACCTTAGATGGTGAAGGTGAGGGTGTGAGGGTGGGGAGCCAAGGTGAGACCTTGATGCAAGAAAATAGAGATAATGAGAGAAATGCAGGTACAGGAGATATAAGGATGGATGTCATTGCAAGTGAGTTAATGAATGTCCAGGATGCTAACAGGGAGGAACTATTTCAGCAAAGTCAAGTTGTTATAGATTCAACCTCCTTGGATGCTGAGGCATTTACTCACCCTGTTCCAGCATACCAACTTCTAGATGGACTGGGCAATGACAATGTAGAAAGGATGCTAAATTTGGTGCACACCATACAATCTATGCAAAGAGCAAAGGATGCAATCACAGCTTTTCCCTCTACAGCTGGTGATATTGACTATGAGACTGGTGGTTCAGAAGATTTCTTTGGTGGTGAAAATACAGAAAGTGAAGAAGGGCCATTGGACATAGGGGAGAAGTAGGCCGTAGTTCCAGATCAGCTATGCCATCTTGGGCATTTTCAAAGCAGTGTGATGAACACTATTTCAAGACAACCCTGATTCAACTTATAAATCAGACACATTTTGCTCTTCAAACCACAACAAATGCCAGCACCAAGAAGCTCCTTCAAGCATACCTTGCTTCTCTGTAACTACAACCAATCCAAGGTTTTCAACATACTCAGGATGTCACTACTATCAAAGGTGAAATTGATCAAATGAAAAGGGACATTTCTGAAAGGTTGGATTCTAAACTTCCAGAAGCTACAATGCTTGACATTAAGAGACAACTCAGGAAGAATTCTGATCTTTCCACAAAGATAGATGCCTTGGATATAAGAATGACAGCAATGGAAGCCTCTCTAACAGTAATTCATCTCCACCAAACACAACAAATATACTTGCTTTTAAGGCTAGTGGCATCATAAACCTCCTCTTCTACTCAACTTGCTGATAACAAAAAGGGGAGAAAGAAATCTCTTCTAAGGAAGAAAGCTCAATTGTTTTATTCAGTCAAGGGGAATCAAGAAGTGAGGGCGAGCAAAAAGTGCTCGATGTTCAAGTAAGTAAAGCAATTGTGTCTATAATTGTTTTCATAAAGCCACCTGCTAAAGATTGCACAAATCTAATCAAATAAGCAGCAGCCAATTTGAGAGCAGCTGAAAAGAAGCAATTGAGTCCAATTAATTGGAAAAAAATTGATGAGAACATTCAGAAGATATTTGGCCCAACACAGAAGCCAGACAAAGTTTTCAATCATCACTCTAAAGTCATGAAAATCTCTGTGAATGATATCAGCATGAACTATCTGGAAAGGGGTCAAACTTCATGTGTCAAGTCTCCAAAGAAAGATCTCATCATTGTCACACCCACAACTTAAACAGCAAAATAAATATAGCTATTACATCATTTTAATGAAGAATACACAACCAACTCCAAGATCTTACAGTTTAGGGTTTGGAACAGCCCATCACTACCAACTATTACATCTGATTACAAATACCGAGTCCTCATACAACTATTATTACTTATTCTACCTGAGCTCGAACATAAGCATCAGCATCACAGGTCTTACGGGCAGTCTGCTTGAATCTAACCATAGCTGCTAGCTGTATTATCAGGGTAAAGCAAGAAGTGAGCCAAATGCTCAACAAGCACTAACAGTACGACACAAAACATAAATTGAGATATACTTTTAAGAATGACAATGGAAAGACATAACCAATAATAACAAGAGATAAAACTTTGGGTGATGGCATTATTTGCTTGTATCAAAACAATTTCAAAATCATATCTTAATAAAAATCATTTTATGACGCTACGGATTTCAGCCGGTAATCAGCCGTGAAGTAATCCCGAACCTCGCTGGGTTCTAAAACATTAACGGGAATCCCTAGGCAACTTTTAAGCCTAATATAAGTGTGGAAAGGACTCGCGTCTCAGTCCAGATCCACTATTCAAGAAAACATTTATCCCCCTTTGGGACTGAAAACCCACATTTTATTTATTTCAAAAGCTAATGCCGAATTGTAACAAAATCTCTTTTAACAGTAAATATTTTTATTAAGGGATTATAGATCAACTCGAAATATGGGAAATATGGTACTAAATCTCAGGGCCATGATTCACAAAACTTTACTCTATTAGGGTAACCAAAAGGTTTTCATATGTCAGAACTTGGACAGGAAAATATGGTGAGACTAATGGATAATATGAAGGGGTAATGTCAAACTGGTCTTAAAGCAATGGTTTCTCGTCAAGGTACAGGTGTTGGATCATTAAGAAGATAAGCTTCACGAATACTATGGGTGTTAAGGTAATGATCTCTAGCTCAGGATGTATATATATATCAGAATTGTTAAGCTTTAGGATAGGAAAGAGGGTATCAATCAATGAGGAATCATGTTGGTAAGTTTCTGACTATCAGAGTTCAAGGTAAGGTTCTATAGGGGTTCAAGTATCAGGATGAGATATCAATACTTAGGAATCATCAGCATGTTAATCAAGAGGATCAATCAAGTAATATAACAACTCTTCATTTTATCATGGCATTTAACTATCATGAAAAGACTTTTGAACTACTTGCAATACATACTCGAGGGTTCATGGCATTTCTATATAATTCAAAGATAAACGAAAGATACGCTTGATTTAAACATATCAAAATGACTGAGGATAATTGCATCGATATATATGAACTGTTTATAGTAAATACGAAGGTCAAGTTGAATCACTTGCCTTGAGATAGGCTGGTCTGGTCTGACTGGTAGGAGCAACTGGAGCTTCACTCGACTTTTATGGCAAGTTTTCCTTCGTCTCGAGATCCTACATAAATAATAATAATCCTCATTATAATATATTCTTACCATCTTAACCTATTTACAACCCGAAATTAAACATGGATGGCACTTAGGCCTATACGCACCTAATTTATATCCACCTTTATATTTCAAATGTACACACATAGCCACATAATCACATATCATATATTAATACCAAATAACACCATAATGCAACACTAGGCTTGGATGATCTCGACTCACAACTTAAGTCACTTGGTCGCTAAACTAGACAAAGTCTTCAAATTTTGGCTTCCTAACTCGATGTGCCTTTCCTAAATTATCCAAAGCCTATTGACCCTCACTTGTACCTTTTGCTCTACTGACCTTATACTATCTTACAACTATGGTGGTCGACCTAATACTCACTTCTAAGTGTTCTAAAACTATGTGATAAGTGATAGTGCTCACTGGTGCAAATTTCAGAATGACAACTATAGTTTCTTGAGTGCATTAGGCACTCTTAAACTAAAATTTTTCCTTCAAAACTTTTACACAAGACTCTCCTGACCTAAGGGCATCTCACAAACTTGATGTGGCTCAAGGGCCTGGCTTGAGCCTTCTTGGGCCTAAGCTAAAATTCCAAGGTTCCCCTGTTTTTCTGGGCAGAAAATGCCCTGACTTGAATTAACTTGTGACACATGGTTCTAACTCATATCCTATGAACTATGGTTGGAAAAACTTCTCTGACACTCCCTCTAACTAAGGCCCAATAGGGCCTAATGAGGGCCTACCCATGACATGGTCAAATCTCCCTATTTCTAAGTTGCAACAAAACTGTCCCCTGCTGGACAGATTTTGTTATTCTACTTGTGCACCTAACCAAATGACATGGAAACCTCCAACCAACTCCTAAAACCTTTTATATACTCCCAATACTAACTTCTGGTGGATTGGGCCTCAAAGTGCACACCAATTACATGGTCAAAACTCACTCTAAACCTCAGGGTACTAAACTGATTTTCTGCAGAAACTATAACTCTTATTTCTCCAAGGTTTTGACTTGACAAACTCAACTACCAACAACCCAATACTCAAATCAAGACTTAAACATGGTAATCTACTGAACTAACTCCCTTATTCTCAAAATAACCTTGGATGATATCATCCTTACCTAAGGTACAATTATGGCAAAACAAGAGAATCTACACTTCACAAATCACAAATCTTCATGCTTTTGAAACAACAAGGTATGCATTTTTATAAAAGATGATCACGAATTATTACCATGCAACAAGAAGCATAAATCAATATTAACACATTATACCTACTGAAATTAAGGATCACTAATAAAATCTTTCCAAATGATCAAAATCTTACAACATTCTAAGAGAAATCCTCATGCATGCATGCCTTCGGGTTTTTCAAACCAAAACAACACATTTTCTACATATATTCCATATTAAAATTGACATGAAAGCCTAGCATAAGGTATACCTAGATGATCACTTAGCATGCAAGGAGTTTTATCAAATTTTCACCACAAAATTCAAGTCATTATCACATAAACATGCAAATATTGATCAAAACAACAAGAATGATTTCAAGGACCATTCATTCGGCTCCCATATGGTCATGGCCGAATGAAATGGATGGAAATGGCCATTAAATCATCAAGAGTTTCCTTCTTAAGACTTGGCACTTATCCATTCCTTGTAGTTCTATCAAAAACAACCTTAAATCCATAAGAATCAAGATTGTATTTTGAGTTTCACTAAAACCTTTACATGCAACCCTTAAACTTAAACTTTCTACTCAAAACTCTTTGAAATATGAATGATCATGGTATGGGACATAACATTTACTTGTATAAAGAGTAGAAGCTTGGTGGAGAAATGAAGAAAAATGGGGAGGGGTGGTTCTCGGCTAAAGGCCGAGAGTGAGGGGGAAGGAGGGCCGAGAGGAGGGAGAAGGGGAGGGAGGAGAGAGTGAGGTGTGGGTGGAGTATGAGAATGATCATGACATTTGCTTGTTTTTATGGTATTTGATTTGACAAAATTTGAGTGGAAAGGAGAATTGACAAGTCTATCCCTCCACTTATACTTGGTGCATTTTGCATGCAAGGGTAAAGAAGGAAATTGGCTAGAGAAATAAGAGTTAGTGGGGTTGGAATTGTCCTCTTTGTCCTTGAAAAGAATGAGAGCGGGGTTTGCATGCAAGGGCTTTGTTAGGTCACACTTTCACTGTAGAGGGGGTGAATACAGTGTTTATTACAATCAAATCAAACTTCAAGAACTTATGTAACAGAAAACAAACTTTATTTAAACAATAAACTCTGTTACAATCTGGAACTGTTATCTCTCAGTGATGAACAAAATATCACGAGAGCTTCTAGAGTTATATTGAATAATATTCTCGATAATGATAACACATCTAGTGTAAACTCTATGTCTGTATTTATATACTACACAGTTACAAGATATTCGCTAATTGATATGGAATATAATTCTGCTTCCTAAAATATATCAATCAGATATCTTCTATTCCAAGTATTCCATTCT
The DNA here is from genome assembly GCF_009905375.1 of Apium graveolens. NCBI lineage: Eukaryota > Viridiplantae > Streptophyta > Magnoliopsida > Apiales > Apiaceae > Apium > Apium graveolens. Next base: position 207,743,192 of record NC_133650.1, on the reverse strand, counting down.
TCACGGAATTCCTTCTTCATGCATATCTCTTCTTATGTTTATCTTGATCTTCTTAACTTTAATCAGCTACTGTCCTTATCTGATCGTCCTTCAGCACTTAAGTTCTGATATCTATCTCCTGATAACATAAGTACTGATATCCCTTAAGTTCTGACTTCCAGTATAAGTACTGATCAGTTAAGTACTGATTTGTTCTGTTCAAATAAGATCTGAAATCTAAACATAAAACATATTAGCCATGACATTATCAAATATATCTAACAATCTCCCCCAACTTGTAAATTAACAAAATATACAAGTTTAACAGATATTTGATGATGTCAAAAACATTAAGTACAAATGCATGAGAAATAGACAAGATAACTACAACTTACAGTCCTTAAAGTTTTTACCAATTCAACTTCTGATAACAACTTCAATCTGTATAAACATCAGAATTTAAGCAGTTGTAGATCTTCGACTTGGCTTCATCATTTTCTGATCTCTCTGATGTCAGGAGTTGTTCTGAGATAATTCTTCAACAAACATTTCTCAGCATATCTGAGTTCATCAATCATTCTCCGTTTGACATCTTTAAGCTCTGCAGTATCTTCACCAGTTTGAAATATTGCAGCTCTGAGATCATTAATCTTTGCTTTTCTCAACTCCCGATCTAGTCTTATGACATAAGCTTTATCAGACTCTAGATTGAATTCAAGCCCCTTAATACCAAGATATGTTCTGATCTGTGCAGTATTAGGCTTCATATCAACAATATCACCATTGTGATTTCTGTACTTTGGAACATATCTGCTGTCAGACTTAACAGAATAAAGTCTTTTCTGTCTCTGAATCTGTTCCTTTAAGTAGTTTGCAGCAGTCTCTGTTATTCTGTCATCCACTTGAAGTAAGAACAATACATGCTCCAATTCTTCAAAATACTTCAACGGAATGGCATTTTGTCTTATATGATAAACCCTACCATCTGTCATGAAATACAACATGATGTATTCTTTCAAGTAGGTATGGTAAACCATCTGTACAGATTCTAGTTGATTCAATCTTTCAGGAGTTGCTCCAATACCTGGTTCACACAAGGAAGTTGGATCATCAGTAGTGTTGTGTACTCTTCTTTCATCAGCACTTCCCAATCCAGTTTTATCTCTAGCTTCCTTTCCAGTAACTACTCTTGCTTCAAAACCACTTGCAGTAGTCTTCAAAGGTTGAGTCTGTTTTGCTTTAGTGAATCCTGGTAGGAGTGTATTTGATCTTCCTTCTGATATCAAGTTAACTTGAGCTGTGTCAGAGGTTACTTGCTTTTTCTGAATATCAGAACTTACAATTTCTTGACTCTGAACAACTTGAGCCATGTCAGAGGTTGTTTTAAGAACTTTTCTTGAAGTCAGAGCAAGATTATCTTTTCCATCAGTAATTTCTTCTTCCTCAGGAGGTACATAAGGCTTGATAGGTTCACCAACCTTTTCTTTACCTTTGGATCTTGGATCTATCTGTGGTTGTGATCTAGCCAAAGTTTCTTCAGTATGTTTCCTTTCTTTGATCACAATGCCTTTAGGTTTTGGAAGTAACTTTTTACCAGAAGCTTCAGATTTAGATGTGACTTTCTCTGATTTAAGTCTGGCTTCTTCTTCCTTTAAGCTTTCCAAGTCCGTCCCTGGATTTTCTTGAAGAAATAACTGTCTTGACATTTCCTCATCAAGATCTAGAAGTTCATCAGAACTTATCCTTTTACCAGCAGCAGAACTTATTCTTTTCCCAGTATCAGAACTTGTTCTGTGACTAGCTTGTCTTGATGTAAACCTTCTACCTTGACTATGACCACTACCCATTCCAGAGTTTCCTTGGTCATCTTTTCCATCATCCTTTCCTTGCAGTGACTTGTTGGTTTTGCATTTGGACTTAATTACCTTCTCCCCCTTTTTGGCATCAGCAGGTAATAAAAGAGAGATAAGTAGTTCCACTGAGGTCTGGATTTCAGTAAGTTGCGATTGCTGAGAAGCTTGATTTGTCAGAATTTGATCAATCTGAGCTTGTTGCTTCTCTTGAGTTTTCTCAATATAAGCAACCCTGTCAATGGTAGGTTGGAAGAACTTTTTCTTATCAAGTTTCCAAACTTGTTCCTGTTTAATAAAGTTCTCCTGAATCTTGTGTAGCTCTGCATGAGTATTGGAATGAAGACCTTGTAGATGTTTAGTACTCAATGCAGTGACTCTAAGCTGGATTTTAAAATCATCAGAATTTAACATTTCATCAGCTTTAGTCAAGTGCTCAGCAAGATGTAAAGCATTTGGAACACATGAAACTGAGTTCCATTCCTTAGTCCACTCCTGACCTGCAGGAGTTTCACTCCAAGGTACTGGTGCATCCCTGATAACAAACTCCTTTAGCAGTTCAGACTTAGGAAGAGTCAATGGAGGAGTATGTCCTGAAGGACCTGCTGCATCAGCATCTACAGTTGTAGCAGCTTCACCAGTATCTCCAACATTTGCAGCATCAGAACTTAAAGAATCAGTATCTTCTGATAAGACAACTGTATGAGTAGCAATGGAGGCTTCAACATCCTCTAATTGCTGATCTGATACTAAGTTCTGATCAACAGCCATATCCTGATGCTCACCTAAAATCTGATCATCATCTTGATGCAGAGAAGGTGTTAGTGATAACTCAGGAGTTTGAACAGCATCAGTAACAGGTGTTGTGGAAGGATTATTTGTTGTTGGAGCTTCTAAGAAAAGTATTTCAGGCACAACCAAGTTCTGAATATCAATTTCAGCACTTGTGCCTGGATCAACAAGAGATATAGAAGGTGAATTAGCCTTGTCAGATACAGGTTCCTGAGATTGAGTTGACGGAGAAGAAGTGACTGGAGCAAATTCCTTGTCTTGCGAGATCAGAGATTCCTGATCCCCTTCCTTAGCTGCTTCCTCCTCATCATCTGAAACTGGCCTCTGTGCCCTCTGTTTCTTGTACTTCCTTGTTGATGTGGATTCCTTGGGAGTTGCAGGAACCGTCATACGTCTAAGCCTCTTGAGAAGCCTAGAACCCCCAATTGCAGAATCCTTCTGAGAAGTTGCCTTCTCAGCTTCATTTATCATAGGTTCTGAAGATGGAATCTGATCCTCAGAATCTGATTCATCTCTCAAAGTAATCCTCCGCTTCTTCTGAGATGTTTGAGGAACAGTCTTTGTTCTCTTTGGCTTAGAGGATGTAGGCTTCACAGTAGGTGCTGAAGAAGAAGGATGAGCAGTCTGTGAAGTGGAGAGATAGGATTTGAGATAAGTTCTGAGGGTAGGTTGAGTAGAATGAGAGGTAGGGACTGAGGTTGATGGATTTTGGTTATGGTGAGTTGGTTGAACATTTGAGTAAACAGATTTGTAAGTAGCTGGATCAGCATTTACCAGAATCTGTTTCACAGACTGAGGAATCTGTAATTGTCTCACCATTGATTTCTTTGTGTCAGCATTTATCAGGTCGTTAAAGTACCTTTTTGCAACCTTAAAAGGTGGGGTTTGAGTGCTGACTAACTGGGGTTCAGCAGTACAATACGTATAAATAAGTTGACAGAATCTAGCAAAATAAACAACATCTCGATCCTCTGTCATCCTATCCCCAATAAAACCAATTATTCCAGTTGCAAAATCAAAATGAGTTTGATGGATAATAGCATACCCGATGTGCTGACTCAGAATTGGGATGGCATCAAAATTTGAACACTTGTTGCCAAAGGCCTTGGTGATGCAATCGAAGAAGAAACTCCATTCTCTTCTGATATTAGCCCGTTTCAATTGGCCAAGTTTCGTCAGACTCTTTTCATATCCCAATTCAGCCATTAACTCCCGAAGGGCTGAGTCCTCTGGAACTGAGAAAGTACAATCCTCTGGAAGATGTAAAGCCCTGCGTACTGTACCAGGAGTGACTACAAAAGATGAATCACCCACTTGGAAGATAATACTGGGAGTTCCACGGTTACCACCATCATCAAAAATGGCAGTCCTCCAGAACCTCAGAACTTGTTGACTTGAAAAGAATTCAGGCTGAGTTAAGGCGTACCCAACCTCACTATGTGCAAGAAGATCTTGCACAAAATGCAATTCAGATGGAGCTTCAGTATGATCAAGAATTGCAGCATAGTTGTTTGGAACGAACTTTGCTCCATCAATGATTAAATCCTTTGGTGCCATGTGAAAAAAAATATTGAAATTCAAGTATGCCTGTTAGGTGTTTGAGATAATATCTGTATGAAAACAACGGAAATAGTAAAGTGAAAGAGAGTAAAAGTAAGAAGAGAGATAGAAGATGAAGAAATTAAAAAGATTAAAGAAATCTTCTCTCTGCTGTACTTATACAAAAAAAATGTTACCGTTGGACACCTGTCAGACATGCAGTAATAACGGATAGTTACTGGGCTCGAGAAAACAGTAATCATGACTTACCCATTTGCCGAGTTTCAAGGAAAAAAAAAACTGTTCCTTTTATCAAGGGAAACAATTCAAATTTTAACCCGTTATCACTGATTGGATTGTTTTTCACTGCAACATTAATATTCTGAAAATGAATCATGTTAAAAATGACCGAGATAATTTCTATGAATAAGTGCTGACGGAGAATCAGAACTTAAATAAAAACAAAATTTAAATGGTCATCAGAATATCAATCAGGATTTATCAACACAAGATAAAATATCTCAGAGACAAAATCTTGAAGTAAAGACAGTTTTCATTAATATATCAAGTCAATACATATATGAAATAGAAATTACATCAATACAAGATTTTCCCTAAGCTTCTAATCCTAACATCAACAGCTTTAGTCCTAGCTAAGAAGCCTGACAAAGCTGAGGATGAAGAAGAACAGGAAGAAGACGAGATTAAATCATCTTCCTCTTCCTATCTTCGACAAACAAGATAGCGAGTCGAATGATTCGCTCTTGCTGACGGATAGCTTCCCGCCTTTCCTCCTCCAGGCGCTCCAGATGGCGATGATAATCCATCTCGAAGAATAGAAGGTGAGCCAGCACCTCCTGTGGGACAGAGTCCCAGATCTCCTCAGGAATGGCTGTTATATGCCACTCCTGCTGCCACTCGGCACAACTGAGCTCCATTGTGAAGGTTTGTGTGTTCAAAAACATGTTGTATCGAACCATTGTGTTTTTGACAGAAGAAGGAGGATAAGTGTGTGAGAAGAATGTGATGGAAAGACTGATGTGAAGTGGTTGCATATATAGGCAAGAGAATGCCAAGAGACACAAAGATATTGAATGCAGACAGGTAGAATTAATTCTACCTCGTCTTTCTAGACTTCGAAAAAGAATAACAGTCATTGGAAAAGGAATGTGCACATGTAACAAGAGTGATCTGTTCAAGGACGAGTGCCATTATGTTTTAACCATAGACTATTAATCTTCCACTTCAACATTTCGAAATTAATCTGAGACTGTTACCAAATTTTATTCACAGATAAGTCAAGTAAAGGGTTAGACTGAAAAAATCAGAACTTAGACCTATACCAGAACTTAACAGTCATCAGAACATAATGTCTTAACTCGAACAAGGAATATCTATCTTAGTAAATACTCATACAAGTTCTTAGTTATGAACGTCAGAACTTAATCATCAGAACGTGGAACTAGAACTTGTCCTCAGAATTTGTGCAGAAGTGACACAATGACTGTTTATCTAAAATAACATAGACCACCACAGAAATTTCATCATTCATATGGAGTGATGTGTGTGTGCATTAAGCTAAATAACAGACAAAGAGTAAAGTCTGATCTACTTCAGTACATCTTAGAAATAAGTCATAATTAAAATTTTGCTAAAGAGCTGTCATTATCCTGAAACCTACTGATAAATGAGTTCATGCATGAGTCCACCTCTACTGTTTTTGTGCTAATTTTATGCATCTTTTGAAATTCTATTTTACAGAGGCTTCTCAGTGTAAGTGAGTCACGACTGTTTATTAGAATTTATGCTATTATCAGAGTATTTCTCCAGTAATCATAGAGTGTGAAAAGTCACCAAGAAAAATATTTTGCTTTTCTAATGCATATTTACTTAATACCAGCAATGCACTTGGGTCGTCCCATTCACATTTTTACTCTAGATCTCAAAGGAGTACCTGATATTATTCTTTGATTCTTTTTCTTTTTCTTTTGATAAGTGAGGTTTATCAGCACTTAGTACATTCAGCAGTTTTACTAGAATCAGAACTTAAACAGATGAGTAGCATTATTCTAATTTGTGACTTAGTAATAAGATATACAAAGTAAACTTAACTAAGCTCAGTTATCAGAATTTGCTTGTGTCATAAGATTTCCACAGAAATAATTACTTCTTTCATGGGATCATTTGTTTATTGAAGACTAGTAGGTCAGTATCTAGCACAGTTATCCTCATAGGATTGAATAGTTACTGAAACAGACATATCACTTATCAGAGTTTAGAAACATATATCAGACAACAGTCAGTACTTGAAGACATTTATCAATTAATGCACAGAATATACAAAGAGATTAATTCTGTAAATACTGATCATAAAGTCTGATAACATAGAACAAGTTTAAGCAGATTTAGAGAAAGAACCTGAAATCATTCCAAGTTCATTTACCAATTTTGAAAAGGTAGCTTCACACAGTGGTTTGGTGAAGATATCTGCTACTTGTTGATTTGTGGGAACAAAATGCAATTCCACTGTACCTTCACCCACATGTTCCCTGATGAAATGGTACCTGATGCTGATGTGCTTTGTCATAGAGTGTTGAACTGGATTACCTGTCATAGCAATAGCACTTTGATTATCACAGTAAATAGGGATTTTGAAATATGTTAACCCATAATCCAGTAACTGATTCTTCATCCAGAGAATCTGTGCACAGCAGCTTCCTGCAGCAATATACTCTGCTTCTGCAGTTGATGTGGAAATTGACTTTTGTTTCTTGCTATACCAAGAAACCAACCTGCCTCCAAGAAATTGGCAGCTTCCACTTGTGCTTTTCCTGTCAATTTTGCAACCTGCAAAATCTGCATCTGAGTAACCTATTAATTTAAAATCAGATTCTCTAGGATACCATAATCCTAGATCAGCTGTTCCTTTAAGATATTTAAAGATTCTTTTTACAGCTGTTAAGTGAGGTTCTCTTGGATCTGCTTGAAATCTTGCACAAAGACAGGTAGCAAACATGATATCTGGTCTACTAGCAGTTAGATAGAGAAGTGAGCCAATCATACCTCTGTAATCAGTAATATCTACTGAATTACCAGTATCCTTATCCAGTTTTGTTGCAGTGGCCATGGGAGTGGATGCACTTGAACAGTCTTGCATTCCAAATTTCTTTAGCAAGTTTCTGGTATACTTAGATTGACAAATAAAAGTTCCTTCTTCAGTCTGCTTGACTTGAAGGCCCAGAAAATAACTAAGTTCTCCCATCATACTCATCTGATATCTTGACTGCATTAGATTGGCAAACTTTTTGCAAAGTTTGTCATTTGGAGACCCAAAAATAATATCATCAACATAAATCTGGATCAGAAGTAAGTCCTTGCCATGATTGAGATAGAACAATGTTTTGTCAATAGTTCCTCTGTTGAATCCACTTTCCAGAAGAAACTGAGCTAAAGTCTCATACCATGCTCTTGGAGCTTGCTTAAGTCCATAAAGTGCTTTATCAAGCCTGTAGACATAATCTGGATGTTTGGAATCTACAAAGCCTGGAGGTTGTTCAACATATACTTCCTCTTCCAATTCTCCATTGAGAAAAGCACTTTTCACATCCATTTGAAAGACAGTAAACTTTTTGTGAGCAGCATAAGCCATGAATATTCTTATGGCTTCTAACCTAGCAACTGGAGCAAATGTCTCATCATAGTCAATTCCCTCCTGTTGAGAATATCCTTTTGCAACCAGCCTTGCCTTGTTCCTTATAATTATGCCATCACTGTCAGTTTTGTTTCTGAATACCCACTTTGTACCAACAACCGATCTATTCTTGGGTCTTGGCACTAAGGTCCAGACTTTGTTTCTTTCAAATTCATTCAACTCTTTCTGCATTGCTTGCACCCAATCAGCATCTTGAAGAGCTTCTTCCACTTTCTTTGGCTCAGACTGAGAGAGAAAAGAGTTATAAAGACATTCATTCGAAGTACCTGTTCTAGTTCTGACACCTGCCTCAGGATTTCCAATTATTAAATCAGGTGTATGTGATTTTGTCCACTTCCTTGCAGATGGAAGATTTTCTCTAGAACTGGATGCTCCCCCATGATTCATGCTGTCTTCGGTTTCATTTTCTGATGCTCCCCCTGAAACTATGCTCTCTGAGTTGGATCCTTCAGTATTTAGATTTTCAGCACTGTCAGTACTTGGCTTATCAGAACTTGACGAATCAGAATTTGAAGAGCCAGATGTATGTTCTGATGCTTCTTGAGATGTGATAATATCTTGAGTATGCTCCCCCTGCATTGGTGCATCTTCCTTTGACGTAGTCACCACAGTTTCAATAACATCAGAGTTTAATCCATCAGAATTTACAGTATCAGGACTTAGACTGTCAGGACTTGAGATATCAGAATATGAATCTTCATTTTCAAATCTCAGCTTATCATGATCAATGCAATCTTCAAGTCCAGTGATCTTCTTGTCATCAAAAGAGACATTGATAGATTCCATGACCACTTTTGTTCTCAAATTATAGACTCTGAAGGCTTTTGTAGAAAGTGGATATCCTACAAAGATTCCCTCATCAGCTTTTAGATCAAACTTGGATAGCTGTTCAGGATGAGTCTTGAGAACAAAACATTTACATCCAAATACATGAAAGTATTTGAGATTTGGCTTCTTGTTCTTCACCATCTCATATGGTGTTTTTCCATGCTTGTTAATCAGTGTTGCATTTTGAGTAAAACAAGCAGTCTGCACAGCTTCAGCCCAGAAATAGGTTGGAAGCTTTGCTTCTTCAAGCATTGTTCGTGCAGCTTCAATTAGAGTTCTATTCTTCCTTTCAACAACTCCATTTTGCTGTGGAGTTCCAGGAGCAGAAAATTCTTGCTTTATTCCATGATTTTTGCAGAACTCTTCCATTATCAAATTCTTGAATTCAGTGCCATTATCACTCCTCAAAATTTTCACAGAATCTTTGATCAATTTATCCAGATGTTTGACATGATCAATCAGGATAGATGCAGTTTCACTTTTTGTGTGCAAGAAATACACCCATGTGTATCTGGTGAACTCATCTACTATGACCAACGCATATTTCTTCTTTGCAATAGACATGACATTCACTGGACCAAATAGATCAACATGAAGTAGATAATAAGGCTCAAGAATTGATGATTCAGTCTTGCTCTTGAACGAAGATTTTCTTTGTTTAGCCTTCTGACATGAGTCACAAAGACCATCAGGAACAAACACTGATTTTGGCAGTCCTCTCACAAGATCTTTCTTGATCAGTTCATTTATCTTGTTGAAGTTTAAATGAGAGAGTTTCTTGTGCCAATTCCAGCTTTCTTCAGTTGAGGCTCTACTCACTAAACAGATTGCAGAACCATCAGAACTTGTTGAAAGCTTAGCTTCATAAATGTTACCACGCCTGAATCCCTTCAGAACAATTTTTCCTTTAGATTTACTAACTATTTCACAATGTTCTGCAAAGAAATCAACATGATAACCTCTGTCACAGATTTGACTTATACTCAGTAAGTTGTGTTTAAGTCCTGAGACCAGAGCTACATCTTTAATGATGACATTCCCAAGATTGATATTGCCATATCCCAAAGTTTTTCCAATGTTGCCATCTCCATAAGAAACACTTGGGCCAGCTTTCTCCACAAAGTCTGATAGCAGGGCCTTATTTCCAGTCATGTGTCCTGAACATCCACTGTCCAGAACTAAAATATTTTTCCTGTTGCCCTTTGTTTCAGCAGTTTCAGAACTGCTCTCAGAACTTGATTTTTCAGCATTTGCCATCAATGCATAGTTCTCCTCACTTTCAGAGTCTGAGGTGTCTATCCAGCTTTTCTGCTTTGTGACAAGAGCTTTGCCTTTGTCATTCTTGGTCTTCTTGCACTCAGGAGATATGTGGCCTTTCTCACCACAATTGTAACATTTAACATTAGCATAATCTCCTCTGTCAGACTTTCCTCCTTTTCCTTCAGATCTTCTGAAATTCTTCTTATCAGAACTTATGCCTTTCCTGGAAAACTTCTTTCCCTTCCTGAACTTCCTGTATGCAATCTTTGTGATTCCTTTCACCATAAGAGCACACAGCTTCATCATCTCCTCATCAGCATCAGTTTCAGGCAAGCTTTCAGAATCTGAGTCATCATCACTCTCAGAACTTGATGACTCAGTATCAGACTTTATGATAAGAGCTTTACCCTTGTCTTTCTTTGATGAAGATGGTTTGGGGGATTCCTCTTCAGCCTTGAGAGCAACTGTTCTTGACTTTCCTCCTTTCCTCTTGCTTCTTTGTTCCATCTCAAGTTCATGAGTCTTGAGCATTCCATAGATTTCATCAAGAGTTGTTTCATCAAGATTGTAGTTATCTCTTATTGTTGTTGCCTTCAAATCCCAACATTCAGGAAGAGCTAACAGGAATTTGAGGTTTGTATCTTCAAGATCATACTCCTTATTAACCAATGACAAGTCATTCAAGAGTTTGACAAATCTTTCATACACATCAGTCAATGACTCATTAGTCCTAGAGTCAAAGTGTTCATACTCTTGAGTGAGTATTGTCTTCCTGTTCTTCTTAACTGTTTCAGTTCCTTGACACCTTGTCTCCAGTGCATCCCATATCTCCTTAGCAGTCTTGCAGTTGATTACCCTGTTTGACATTACATTATCAATGGCACTATGCAATAAGTGACGTACCTTGGCATCCTTAGCAATAGATGCTATATCTTCAGCAGTGTAATCATTCTTTTCCTTTGGTACGGTCATTGCTGCTTCACCTGGAACTACAACAGCGAGCTTGGTAGGTTTGTGAGGCCCTTCCCTGATTCTATCAAGGTATTCTGGATCTGTTGCTTCCAGAAACATGGTCATCCTTACCTTCCATATGGGATATTCAGATGGTCTCAATATGGGAACTCTGATAGTCTCATATCGACTCTGAATTGATGTCTTTGATGATTCCTCAGTTTTGGTAGGCTTAGTTGGAGTTTCTGTGTCAGACATGATTGTGTTTGGATCTTTAACTGTATGTGTGTTAACAGTTAGCTCTGATACCACTTGTTAGGTCACACTTTCACTGTAGAGGGGGTGAATACAGTGTTTATTACAATCAAATCAAACTTCAAGAACTTATGTAACAGAAAACAAACTTTATTTAAACAATAAACTCTGTTACAATCTGGAACTGTTATCTCTCAGTGATGAACAAAATATCACGAGAGCTTCTAGAGTTATATTGAATAATATTCTCGATAATGATAACACATCTAGTGTAAACTCTATGTCTGTGTTTATATACTACACAGTTACAAGATATTCGCTAATTGATATGGAATATAATTCTGCTTCCTAAAATATATCAATCAGATATCTTCTATTCCAAGTATTCCATTCTTCACGGAATTCCTTCTTCATGCATATCTCTTCTTATGTTTATCTTGATCTTCTTAACTTTAATCAGCTACTGTCCTTATCTGATCGTCCTTCAGCACTTAAGTTCTGATATCTATCTCCTGATAACATAAGTACTGATATCCCTTAAGTTCTGACTTCCAGTATAAGTACTGATCAGTTAAGTACTGATTTGTTCTGTTCAAATAAGATCTGAAATCTAAACATAAAACATATTAGCCATGACATTATCAAATATATCTAACAGGCTTTCTTGTAATTTGCTAAATATGACAACTAAAATTTATAATGATTTATTTTTATAAAATAAAATACAAGTTCAAAAATTATAAAATTTATATCATAAAATAACTTGGATTTTTAGAGACTTTATAAAATCATTTTCAAAATTTGTGAACAAAATACCTTTTTAAAGAAAATTTTTCCAAAGCTTAGAATATTCCTTATAAATCAAAAATAAAGAAATTAAATAAACTCTTGCTTTGAAAAATCATATACTACACAAAGCAAATTTATAATGCAGAAATTTTCACTCACACTAGCGTACAATTATTGAATATATTTTCATTTGACTTTAATATTATACCAAATCCACAAATACTATTACATAAAATGCCGGTCGTAACATCCTCTCCCCCTTAAGGGATTCTGTCCCCAGAATCTAAGAGAAAAGATGAGGATGCCGGGAACGCATATCAGACTCTAACTCCCAAGTCGACTCTTCGACCTTAGGGTTCCTCCAAAGTACTTTACTAACTTTACTGACTTATTTCTAAGACTCTTTACTTGCCAGTCGAGTATTTTAACCGGTTGCTCCACAAATGACAGGTCTGCCTGAATTTCTACAGGTTCATATTCTATCACATGGCTAGCGTCATGATTGTACTTCTTAAGCAATGACACATGGAACATTTTATGCACATGCTGATAATGAGGTGGTAAGGCCAACTCGTAGGCCACCTTTCCTACTTGACTCAAAATCTCAAAAGGACCTATGTATCTAGGTGCTAACTTCCCTTTCTTGCCAAATCTCATCAACCCTTTTCTAGGTGACACCTTCAGCAACACAGCTTCGCCAATTTGGAATTGAACGTCCTTACGCGCTGGATCCGCATACTTCCTCTGTCTATCTTGAGCAGCAAGCAACCTTTTCTGAATTAACTTGACCGAGTCATGCAACTGTTGTACCAAATCCGAGCCGAGAATTCTTCCTTCTCCTACTTCATCCCAACTTGTTGGTGATCTACATTTTCGCCCGTACAAAGCTTCGTATGGTGGCATGCCGATACTGGAATGATAGCTGTTGTTGTAAGAGAATTCAATCAACGGCAAATGGTCGTCCCAACTTCCTGTAAAATCGATTGCACAACTGCACAACATGTCTTCAATTGTTTGAATTGTCCTTTCACTCTGGCCATCAGTCTGCGGGTGGTACGCCGTGCTCATATTCAACTTTGTGCCAAGACATTCCTGAAATTGCTTCCAGAATCTCGAGTTAAATCGGGGATCTCTGTCTGAAACTATTGATACGGGTACTCCATGCCTTAGTACGATTTCGCGCACATACAGATGAACCAACTTGTCCAATGACGACTTCTCGTTTATTAGAAGGAAATGCGCCGACTTCGTAAGACGATCAATTATAACCCATATTGCGTCATGTCCGGATTTCATTCGCGGTAATCCTACTATAAAGTCCATAGTGATATTTTCCCATTTCCATTCTGGAATCTTCAGGGGTTGAATTAATCCGCTTGGTCGTTGATGTTCTGCCTTTACTTTCTGACAAGTATAGCACTTCGCAACCCATTCTGCCACGTCTCGCTTCATATTTGGCCACCAAAAGTTCTTCTTTAAGTCTCGATACATCTTGGTGCTTCCCGGGTGGATTGAAAATTTTGAATTGTGGGCTTCATGGAGGATCTCATTCTTTAATTCAGGTACATGGGGAATCCATATTCTGGATGAAAACCTTAGTATCCCTTGCTCATCCCTTTGAGTATTAATCTCCTCTCCAGATAACTGATTCTTCTCTTTTTCCATTACTTCCTCTTGACACTTCTTTATCTTTTCCACTAGTGTTGGCTGAAAGGTCATTGCACGACAAACTTCCTCGACTTTTCCATAAGCACAAAGTTCCAATTCCAATTTTTCGATTTCTTCAGATAACTCTTTTGATGTTATCACCATATTCAATCTCTCCTTCCTACTCAGAGCATCGGCCACTACGTTCGCCTATCCAGGATGGTAATTTATCGAACAATCATAGTCCTTGATCAATTCCAGCCATCTCCTCTGCCTCATATTGAGCTCTTTCTGAGTAAAAATGTACTTTAAACTCTTGTGATTTGTGTAGATTTCACACTTCTCTCCGTAGAGGTAATGTCTCCAAATCTTAAGTGCGATCACTATGGCGGCTAGTTCCAAGTCATGCGTCGGGTACTTTAACTCATGCGGTTTCAACTGTCTTGATGCATATGCGATCACTTTACTGTGTTGCATCAACACACAACCCAAACCCTTATGTGAAGCGTCGCTGAATATTACAAAATTCCCTTGATCATCTAGAAGTACCAACACCGGAGCTGTTACCAACTTCTGCTTTAACTCTTGAAAGCTATCTTCACATTCTGCACTCCATTCAAACTTTTGATTCTTTCTGGTTAACTTGGTCAATGGCGTGGCGATCTTCGAGAAATCCTTGACGAATCTCCTATAGTATCCGGCCAATCCTAGAAAACTTCGCACTTCCGTAGGAGTCTTTGGCCTCTCCCAACTCATAACTGCCTCAATCTTTGCCGGATCCACTTTAACTCCCTCATTTCCAATGACATGCCCCAAAAATTGAACTTCCTTTAACCCAAACTCACATTTGGTAAACTTGGCATACAACTTCTCTTGTCGGAGTATCTCCAATGCTATCCAGAGGTTTTGCTTATGTTCTTCTTCCGACTTAGAATAAATAAGGATGTCATCAATGAATACCACGACAAATTTGTCCAAATAATTCTTAAATACCCGATTCATCAAATCCAAAAATGCGGCCGGAGCGTTGGTCAATCCAAACGGCATTACTAGGAATTCATAATGCCCATATCTGGTCCTGAATGCGGTCTTGGGAATATCTTCTTCTTTGATCTTTAATTGATGGTATCCCGATCTCAAATCAATCTTCGAAAAGCATTTTACTCCCTTCAACTGATCAAAAAGGTCATCTATCCTTGGTAGCGGGTAGCGGTTCTTGATCGTTACCTTATTCAACTCCCGATAATCTATGCATAGTCGTATACTCCCATCTTTCTTCTTTACAAACAGAACAGGTGCTCCCCATGGCGACGCACTTGGCCGTAGCACTCCCTTATCCAATAATTCTTGTAGCTGGCTCGCCAACTCTTTCATTTCTGCTGGTGCCATCCTATATGGGGCCTTTGAAACTGGTTCCGTGCCTGGAGCAAGGTTGATCTCGAACTCAATTTGTCGATCTGGTGGTAAGCCTGGTAGTTCGTCGGGAAACACATCGGGGAACTCGTTAACTACAAGAATATCTTCCATGCTGGGGCTGCCTCTCTCTGAATCCACTACATATGCCAGGAACGACTCACAACCTTTTCTAAGTAACTTCTTAGCCTGAACAATTGTAAGAAATAGTTGCTCTTGCCTCTGCCCCTTAAATACTACCTTCTCTCCACTCTTCGTCTTTAAATACACTCTCTTGGTCTTACAATTTATCTGAGCGCTATTCTCTCCTAACCAATCCATTCCTAAAATTATATCAAACTCTCCCAACTTGAAGAGTATCAAGTCGGCTGAGAACTTATACCCCGAAATATCAATCTCACACTTTGGATAAAATTGATTCACAAGAATCTTCTCTTGGTTCGCAATTACCACATTTACTACCTCACTCATAACCATTTTATCACATTGGAGCTTATCAACAAAAGATTCTGATATGAAAGATCTTGTTGCTCCCGAATCAATCAATACTTTAGCTTTGACATTATTGAGTAAAAGTGTACCTGCTATCACCTCAGAATTCTGAACAGCATCCTTCATCTTTAGATCAAATGTCCTTGCTGTTGCTTGCGGGGTTGGTGCGGGTGGTGGAGGTAATGCCAATACCTCGGCTGGCACACTCGCACTAGTACTTGCCACATTCATTAGAGCTTTGACTGATCCGGTTGCCTTGCACTCCCTAACTATGTATCCAGTCTTCCCACACTTGTAGCACGTAACTCCTAGCTTCGGCATCTTGCACTCATTTGCCAAATGTCCCTTCTGATTGCACCTATAACAAGTAATGCTCAGCTTATTGCACACTCCGGGGTGCCTTCTTCCACAGTGCTTGCATTCCGGTCTCTGGAACCTGTTTTCTCCAACTTGCCCTTTGCTTGCCTGGTTGTTCCCTTTTGATTCTTGCCTTTTGCCCAAATTTCCCTTCTTTTGAAAATTTCCGCCCTTCTGGAAACCAATCCTCTTTATATTCCGATCTTGTGAACTTTCGGCTTCAGACTTTTCTCCATAAAATGGAACCTTCCTCTTCTTGTTATCCCTCTCTTTCCTTGACTGCATCCCATTATTCTCAATCAGAGCAGCTTTCTGTACTACTCCCGCATAAGTTTCAAGCTCAAACATAGCCACCCTATCTCTGATCCAAGGCTCCAATCCTTGCTGAAATTTCTTTGCTTTTTCCTCCTCAGTGCTGGTATACTTTGTCACAAACCTTGACAACTCAGTGAACTTCTTCTCATACTCCAATACAGTCATGTTCCCTTGCTTCAACTCAAGAAATTTTAGCTCCATCTGATTCTGCATGTACTTAGGGTAATACTTGTCCAGAAATAACTTCTTAAATCTCTCCCAAGAAACCTGCTAAGTGACTTCCATAGCCTTTACTGATTCCCACCAATAGATAACTTCTCCCTTCAAGAAGTAAGTAGCATACGGCGTCTTCTGATCGTCTCCTAACTGTACCAACTTAAAAGCCCTTTCCATCTCCTTGATCCATGTGTTAGCTATCACTGGATCAGTGGTATCATGAAATGCAGGTGGATTCACATTCTGAAAAGCCTTGAAAGTGACAATTTTTCTAGGTGGTACTGGTGGTTCAGGTGGTTGGTATGGCTCACGGTTATCTTGGTTTTCAATTCGTTGTTGAAGAGTTAGTTGTTGTTGAGCTATAGCATTGGTTTACTGTTGCAAGGTTTCCAGTAGTCGAAGAATATTTGGGTCTGTGGTGGAGGTGGTTGTTGGGTTCTTCTTTTTGGGAGGCATGATCCTGAAATAAGAGTTGTGTCAAAACAGATATGAATGATAAAATGATTCGAGGGTATCGCATGGCATTCTCATTTACATATGGGGTCAAGTTTCCAAATTAAGGAGATATGATGATAAAAACATAAAATAACAGTTGAGAGCAAATGGAACAATAGCACATAATTATTGAAATTTTAAAGGTCACAGTACATAGGATTGGGACATAGCCTGTTTCTAGGAATAACAGGCTTATTTAAAGGAAACAACGGAAACAACTGGGGATTCCATAGAGTCTGATATTATAACAACATGAAAGGTAAATGGAAAGAACTAAGGCTCCACTCCATCTGAACGGGGCTTTGTAGTCTTTTCCTCTCGAAGCATCTTCACCATGCTCTGGAGCTCATCCACCACCATCTGAATGACATACTGGCTGGTGTGGTCCCGGTGCGCTGGCATCTCCTCAAGCTTAGTGTTGACGTACTGAACCAAGGTCTCAAGTCTCGCAGTCATCTGCTCCTTGGGCTTCCCTTCGTAGTTTCGACTGTCTGGATACACGTTCTTCAGTCGGTCTATCAGTCGGTCGTACTTGCCCTGAAGTATGTCGAACTCACGCCTCAACTCAGCATACACGGAGAAAGCAATAGTGTCATCCGACCCAGAGGATACGAGGAATGCGCCCTTTGCTGACAACCAATAAGAGGAGTATTAATAATAATTTACTTAACCTACTCTCTCGTATAATATCTATAACCTACACACAAATCCTATAACCTATTTGGGCTGTCCAGGGACTCTAAACCGTAGCTCTGATACCAAAACCTGTCACACCCCCAACTTAAACAGCAAAATAAATATAGCTATTACATCATTTTAATGAAGAATACACAACCTACTCCAAGATCTTACAGTTTAGGGTTTGGAACAGCCCATCACTACCAACTATTACATCTGATTACAAATACCGAGTCCTCACACAACTATTATTACCTATTCTACCTGAGCTCGAACATAAGCATCAGCATCACAGGTCTTACGGGCAGTCTGCTTGAATCTAACCATAGCTGCTAGCTCTATTATCATGGTAAAGCAAGAAGTGAGCCAAATGCTCAACAAGTGCTAACAGTACGACACAAAACATAAATGGAGATATACTTTTAAGAATGACAATGGAAAGACATAACCAATGATAACAAGAGATAAAACTTTGGGTGATGGTATCATTTGCTTGTATCAAAATAATTTCAAAATCATATCTTAATCAAAATCATTTATGACGCTACGGATTTCAGCCGGTGATCAGCCGCGAAGTAATCCCGAACCTCGCTGGGTTCTAAAACATTAACGGGAATCCCTAGGCAACTTTTAAGCCTAATATAAGTGTGGAAAAGACTCACGTCTCAGTCCAAATCCACTATTCAAGAAAACATTTATCCCCCTTTGGGACTGAAAACCCACATTTTATTTATTTCAAAAGCTGATGCCGAATTGTAACAAAATCTCTTTTAACAGTAAATATTTTTATTAAGGGATTATAGATCAACTCGAAACATGGGAAATATGGTACTAAATCTCAGGGCCATGATTCACAAAACTTTACTCTATTAGGGTAACCAAAAGGTTTTCATATGTCAGAACTTGGACAGGAAAATATGGTGAGACTAATGGATAATATGAAGGGGTAATGTCAAACTGGGCTTAAAGCAATGGTTTCTCGTCAAGGTACAGGTGTTGGATCATTAAGAAGATAAGCTTCACGAATACTATGGGTGTTAAGGTAATGATCTCTAGCTCAGGATGTATATATATATCAGAATTGTCAAGCTTTAGGATAGGAAAGAGGGTATCAATCAATGAGGAATCATGTTGGTAAGTTTCTGACTATCAGAGTTCAAGGTAAGGTTCTATAGGGGTTCAAGTATCAGGATGAGATATCAATACTTAGGAATCATCAGCATGTTAATCAAGAGGATCAATCAAGTAATATAACAACTCTTCATTTTATCATGGCATTTAACTATCATGAAAAGACTTTTGAACTACTTGCAATACATACTCGAGGGTTCATGGCATTTCTATATAATTCAAAGATAAACGAAAGATACGCTTGATTTAAACATATCAAAATGACTCAGGATAATTGCATCGATATATATGAACTATTTATAGTAAATATGAAGGTCAAGTTAAATCACTTGCCTTGAGATAGGCTGGTCTGGTCTGACTGGTAGGAGCAACTAGAGCTTCACTCGACTTTTATGGCAAGTTTTCCCTCGTCTCGAGATCATACATAAATAATAATAATCCTCATTATAATATATTCTTACCATCTTAACCTATTTACAACCCGAAATTAAACATGGATGGCACTTAGGCCTATACGCACCTAATTTATATCCACCTTTATATTTCAAATGTACACCCATAGCCACATAATCACATATCGTATATTAATACCAAATAACACCATAATGCAACACTAGGCTTGGATGATCTCGACTCACAACTTAAGTCACTTGGTCGCTAAACTAGACAAAGTCTTCAAATTTTGGCTTCCTAACTCGATATGCCTTTCCTAAATTATCCAAAACCTATTGACCCTCACTTGTGCCTTTTGATCTACTGACCTTATACTATCTTACAACTATGGTGGTCGACCTAATACTCACTTCTAAGTGTTCTAGAACTATGTGATAAGTAATAGTGCTCACTGGTGTAAATTTCAGAATGACAACTATAGTTTCTTGAGTGCATTAGGCACTCTTAAACTACAAGTTTTCCTTCAAAACTTTTACACAAGACTCTCCTGACCTAAGGGCATCTCACAAAATTGATGTGGCTCAAGGGCCTGGCTTGGGCCTTCTTGGGCCTAAGCTAAAAGTCCAAGGTTCCCCTGTTTTTCTGGGCAGAAAATGCCCTGACTTGAATTAACTTGTGACACATGGTTCTAACTCATATCCTATTAACTATGGTTGGAAAAACTTCTCTTACACTCCCTCTAACTAAGGCCCAATAGGGCCTAATGAGGGCCTACCCATGACATGGCCAAATCTCCCTATTTCTAACTTGCAACAAAACTGTCCCCTGCTGGACAGATTTTGTTATTCTACTTGTGCACCTAACCAAATGACATGCAAACCTCCAGCCAACTCCTAAAACCTTTTATATACCCCCAATACTAACTTCTGGTGGCTTTGGCCTCAAAGTGCACACCAATGACATGGTCAAAACTCACTCTAAACCTCAGGGTACTAAACTGATTTTCTGCAGAAACTATAACTCTTATTTCTCCAAGGTTTTGACTTGACAAACTCAACTACCAACAACCCAATACACAAACCAAGACTTAAACATGGTAATCTACTGAACTAACTCCCTTATTCTCAAAATAACCTTGGATGAGATCATCCTTACCTAAGGTACAATTATGGCAAAACAAGAGAATCTACACTTCACAAATCACAAATCTTCATACTTTTGAAACAACAAGGTATGCATTTTTATAAAAATGATCACGAATTATTACCATGCAACAAGAAGCATAAATCAATATTAACACATTATACCTACTGAAATTAAGGCTCACTAACAAAATCTTTCCAAATGATCAAAATCTTACAACATTCTAAGAGAAATCCTCATGCATGCATGCCTTCGGGTTTTTCAAACCAAAACAACATATTTTCTACATATATTCCATATTAAAATTGACATGCAAGCCTAGCATAAGGTATACCTAGATGATCACTTAGCATGCAAGGAGTTTTATCAAATTTTCACCACAAAATTCAAGTCATTATCACATAAACATGCAAAAATTGATCAAAACAACAAGAATGATTTTAAGGACCATTCATTCGGCTCCCATATGGTCATGGCCGAATGAAATGGATGGAAATGGCCATTAAATCATCAAGAGTTTCCTTCTCAAGACTTGACACTTATCCATTCCTTGTAGTCCTCTCAAAAACAACCTTAAATCCATAAGAATCAAGATTGTATTTTGAGTTTCACTAAAACCTTTACATGCAACCCTTAAACTTAAACTTTCTACTCAAAACTCTTTGAAATATGAATGATCATGGTATGTGAGATAACATTTACTTGTATAAAGAGTAGAAGCTTGGTGGAGAAATGAAGAAAAATGGGGAGGGGTGGTTCTCGGCTAAAGGCCGAGAGTGAGGGGGAAGGAGGGCCGAGAGGAGGGAGAAGGGGAGGGAGGAGAGAGTGAGGTGTGGGTGGAGTATGAGAATGATCATGACATTTGCTTGTTTTTATGGTATTTGATTTGATAAAATTTGAGTGGAAAGGAGAATTGACAAGTCTATCCCTCCACTTATACTTGGTGCATTTTGCATGCAAGGGTAAAGAAGGAAATTGGCTAGAGAAATAAGAGTTAGTGGGGTTGGAATTGTCCTCTTTGTCCTTGAAAAGAATGATAGGGGGGTTTGCATGCAAGGGCTTTCTTGTAATTTGCTAAATATGACAACTAAAATTTATAATGATTTATTTTTATAAAATAAAATACAAGTTCAAAAATTATAAAATTTATATCATAAAATAACTTGGATTTTTAGAGACTTTATAAAATCATTTTCAAAATTTGTGAACAAAATACCTTTTTAAAGAAAATTTTTCCAAAGCTTAGAATATTCCTTATAAATCAAAAATAAAGAAATTAAATAAACTCTTGCTTTGAAAAATCATATACTACACAAAGCAAATTTATAATGCAGAAATTTTCACTCACACTAGCGTACAATCATTGAATATATTTTCATTTGACTTTAATATTATACCAAATCCACAAATAATATTACATAAAATGCGGGTCATAATAATCATGAAGGCCAAATGGAACTATCCTAAGGTCTCAGAAAAGAATCCTATGGATACAGTGTTTGAGACACCAAAGCCAGATGAAAAGAAACGGTTGTCAAGATCTATTGCATTCTACAAGGATCGAGCTGATTCAGCATCAAAAAGAAGAATTGCCAAAATTTACAGAAATGGTAGGAAAATTTGTGTGGTGGTTGGACACCCACTGTTTGTGGAAGCTAAGAAGGAAGAGAAAGAAATAATCAGGCTAGAGAAGAAGCAAGCTGCTTTGGATGCTAAGAAGTAAAAGCAAAAGAAAGAACAAGCTGCTATCTTGGCCAAACTTTAAGTTGTAAAAACCACAACAGAACCTCCTGTACAACCAACTGTAATCACCAAATCTAAGGATCTGAAAATGCAAGAACAATCACAGCAGAAAAGAAGGTTTAGATACAAACTTCATTCCAAGAGGAAAGTGAACTTTGATGAAGAGGAATTGGAAGATTAGTTTCCCAAAAAGCCTACAACTACAACTCATATATCAAAACCCTCAGTGGTATTTGAAGAATTCAAAGTGGTTGATCCAACAAGAAATATTCATGGTGAACCAATTGTTCCCAAGGATGAGCCAGTAGACTGGAATATCTTATCAATTCCTAAGCTAAATTTTCCCATCTTCAAGAAAAAGAAGACAAAGACTAGAGCCAGCAAGAAAATAAAGCATGTATCTCTCAAATCCAAAGCTCTAACCAAATCCCAACCCACAATCAACAAGAGAGATCTCATGTACATTTGTGATATCAAGGAATTTTCAGACTTGAATCTCTACTTGAATGAATTGGAAGAAGTGGGAGGAATTGATGCTTACAGACATCCACCTGAAAGACTAGTATTCAAATACAAGGGAGGGAAAGAGATGACATGGCCTCTTCATAGGATTCTCCAAGAAAGCCAATCTGTTCTGATTAAAGTCTACTCATCCTTCAAGAAGAACTTTGGATACAATGTGACTGCAAGAAGAAAAGTTCTAAAGAGGATTGAGGAACTAAGGAGTATTAGAGCCAAAGATGTACTTCCAAAACCTCTATCCATTCCCTTTACAGGAAAGAGAGTGCATTTAAGGCCCTATTGGCTGATGGAGTTCATGGATGACAAAGGTGTCAGAAGATTCTTCAGAATGGAGGACCAACTGAGTATCTCTAGGAATGAGACTCTTTTGGAAATGCAGGAAATGCTAAATCTCTCAGAAGCTGATGAACTAGAATTCCATAGACAACTTCAGAATCAAATTCAATAAACCAACAGAAGGCTTGGGAAGAATCAAAGAAATAGATCTATCTGCTCAGACTAGAGGAGCATCTTGATAACAATTGTGAGCAAATTCTTTGTGTACTTTGCATTGTTCAACTTTCAGCAATATTGTAGCACTTATTAGTTTTATCTACTATTTTTCAAATTTGTATTTTCTTTTTGGGTGTTTTGTTATCATCAAGTTTCTCTTAATTTATTGCTACAATTCCAGTAGACATAGATTGGGGGAGATTGTTGGGAATATGTTTTATACTTGATGATAAGCTAAACAAAATACCTAAGTAGATTTAACTTAGTGAATTTTGTAGCACCCGACGGATGATCAATTATAGTTCCGATGAATGATTCAATATAGTCCTGACGGATGACTAATTGATATCCATCAGGTGAGTAGCTTATGTAACAATAAGTCATGTAGCACATTTCTGCAAATAACTTTGTATAGTTTCTGTAGTAGCTTATAAGTCATGGAGACTGCTAGTAGATGTGCATAATAGGTTGATTAAATATAAATATAAGATGTCTTATAATTTTGCACAAATGAAATGGAGTCAAGTGATAAATGGCTACCCGATGGATGATTACCAAAGCTACCCGAGGGATGATCAACAAGGCAACCCGACGGATAACAAGTATGTACGTGACAGATGTACTATTCAAACATCTGTTGACAGTGATAGTACAGTCACATGCATTGGGTGTTTGCAAAAGGAATGTGGCAGCCTGTTTAGCAGGAAAATGAGAACAAAAAAGCATTACCATTTTCATGCAAGCTATGAAGGTTTTCAAAGATGCTGGAATAGAATAATGAAGTAGCATAGAGTTAGACTTGATAGTTTTATTTTATTATCTTGTCTTATTGCTAGGTGATATATAAACCAAGTGCAGCAAGTAGAACAACAACAAACTAGACTAAGATAATACATTCTCAGAGAAACATTTGTAAGCTGTATCCTTTAGCATTTCTCTGCAAGTTTTAGTTGTTCATACTTGTAAGCAGCTGTGAGCTTATTTGAGCTACACAGAGTTCTCTCGATATATATATATATATATATATATATATATATCTGGTGGATACATTCAAATCCACCAGAAAGTTTTAAAGACTTGTGTCTTTATTACTTGTGTCTTGATTTATATAATTCTTTCATTCCGCACTTTGTAAATCAAACACATATATATTATTGAGTTAGAACCATTTTTCATAAATCTAAAAAAGAAGCCAGAATTACATTCAACCCCCCTTCTGTAATTTTTGTTGTATTGTTAGGGAATAACAAAATGTTTTTACAAAGTCTCAAAAATTCGAGTTATTACAGTCTTCCCCTCTAACAAGGATTCCTTCCCGGAATCAATCAGAAAATAGGTGGGGATATCTATTCCTTATTGCGTCTTCTAGTTCCCATGTTGATTCTTCGACATTTTGATTTCTCCATAAGATTCTAACCAGCTTCACATTCTTGTTCCTCAACACTTGTTCTTTTTGGTCTATTATCCTTACTCGCTGCTCAATGTAGGTCAGGTCTGGTTGTAAATCTACCTGCTCATATTCTATCACATGTCGCGCATCCGCATGGTACTTTCTTAACATCGACACGTGAAACACGTTGTGCAGCTGTTGCAGATTAGAAGGTAAGGCGAGCTCGAAAGCTAGAGGTCCTATTCTCCTCAAAATTTCAAAGGGTCCTATGAATCTGGGACTCAACTTCCCTTTCTTTCCAAATCTCATCACTCCTTTCCACGGAGATATCTTCAATAGCACTGAATCCCCTACTTCATATTCTCTATCTTTTCTGGTCTGGTCGGCATACTTCTTTTGTCTGTCTTGAGTTGCTACCAGTCTCTTCCTGATGAGTCCCACCATTTCCCTGGTTTTTTGGACTAACTCTGGTCCTATTAACTTGTGTTCACCCACTTCATCCCAACATAGGGGAGAGCGGCATCTCCTTCCGTAAAGAGCTTCGTACGGAGGCATTCCTATGCTAGCGTGATAGCTATTGTTGTAGGGAAATTCGATCAGGGGTAAGTGGTCATTCCAATTCCCTCTAAAGTCGATGGCACACACTCGCAACATATCTTCTAGGGTCTGAATAGTCCTTTCGCTTTGCCCATTAGTCTGGGGGTGGTAAGAGATACTCATGTTTAGTCTGGTGCCCACACATTCTTGGAAGCTTCTCCAAAATCGAGAATTAAACCTTTGGTCTCTATCTGACACTATAGCAACAAGAATGTTGTGTCTCACTACAATTTCCTTCAAGTAGATATCCACCAGCTTGTCTACGACGTACCTTTTGTTCATTGGTAGGAAATGCGCGAACTTGGTCAGTCTATCTATAATAACCCATATGGTGTCGTGATTGGTTTTCGTTCTTGGTAGGCCTGTCACAAAATCCATGGCTATATGCTCCCATTTCCATTCCAGAATTTCTAGGGACCGTAATAGTCCACTCGGTCACTGATGTTCAGCCTTCACTCTCTGGAATATCAAGCACTTGCTGACCCACTCTGCTACTTCTATTTTCATGTTAGGCCACTAATAATATTTCTTAAGGTCACGATACATCTTCGTACTTCCTGGGTGGATTGAATATCTGGAGCTGTGCCCTTCGTGCACCAGCTCATCCTTTAACTCTTGCACATTCGGAATCCAAATTCGGGACGCATACCTCATGATCCCTTTCTCATCCTTCTCGCATCTCATTTCCTCACCGATCAATATTCCCCTTTCTTCACTCATCTTCTTTTCCTGACACACTCGTATCTTTTCAGTTAGTTCCGGCACTAGCTTAATCTCAAATAATCCTTCTGTTCCTTTACCGGTCATTCTCACGTCAATTTCCATCTTCTCAAATTCTTTAATTAACTCCTCAAATGTCATTATCATTTTGAGTCTTTCCTTCCTACTAAGGGCGCCAGCCACCACATTGGCTTTACCAGGGTGATACAAAATTTCACAGTCGTAGTCTTTGATCAACTTTAACCACCTCCTCTGTCTCATGTTTAGTTCTTTCTGAGTAAAAATATATTTGAGGCTCTTATGGTCTGTGTAAATCTCGCATTTCTCACCGTACAGGTAGTGCCTCCAAATTTTCAGGGCAAACACTATGGCTGCTAATTCTAGATCGTGTGTTGGGTATCTGAGCTCATACTCCTTCAATTGCCGAGAGGCATACGTGATAACCTTTCCGTGCTACATAAGCACACATCCTAGTCCTTTATGCGATACATCGCTGTATATCACAAACTCTCCCTTTCCATCGGGAAGAGCGAGCACTGGTGCTGACACCAGTCTCCTTTTCGGTTCCTGAAAGCTTTCCTCCCATTTCTTTGTCCATACAAACTTTTCTGTTTTCCGGGTAAGTCTAGTCAGTGGGCCGGCTATCTCAGCAAAGTCTTGCACGAATCTCTGGTAATATCCTGCTAAACCCACAAAACTCCTAACCTCTGTTGGGGTAGTTGGTCTTTCCCAGTTGGATACCACCTCTATCTTGGCGGGGTCAAATAAAACTCCTTTGCTACTCACCACGTGTCCTAAGAACTGAACTTCCCTTAACCAAAACTCGCATTTCGAGAACTTGGCATATAATTTCTCGTTCCTCAAGATTTCTAAGACTATCCTCAAATGTTCTGCATGTTCTTGCTATGTCTTTGAGTAGATTAGAATATCATCTATAAGACTATCACACATATATCTAGGTACGTTTTGAACACTCTGTCCATCAAATCCATAAAGGCTGCGGGTGCGTTGTTAGCCCAAACGATAAGACTAAGAACTCATAGTGTCCATACCTTGTGTGAAAAGCAGTCTTTGATATATCCTCAGGTTTGATTTTCAACTGGTGATATCCTGTCCTCAAATCTATTTTGGAAAAGTGTACAACACCCTTGAGTTGGTCGAATAGGTCTTCAATCCTAGGGAGAGGGTACCTATTCTTAATAGTCAGCTTATTCAACTCTCGGTAGTCTATGCATAATCTCATACTGCCGTCCTTTTTCTTCACAAACAGTACTGGCGCTCCCCATGGTGACACACTGGGTCTTATCATCCCATTATCTAATAACTCTTGCAGTTGAGAAGCTAGTTCCTTCATCTCAACCGGGGCTAGCTGATGAGGGGCCTTGGATACTGGTGTCATTCCTGGTGCTAATTCTATAGCGAATTCTATTTCTCTGTCAGGTGGCAATCATGGTAAGTTCTCTGGAAACACATCCTCGAATTTATTTACTATGGGTATGTCCTGTATGTTAGGAAATTCCTTCTTAGTATCCATCACATAGGCCAAACAGGCCTCGTTACCTTTCTTTAACAATCTTTTTGCCTGTAGCATGGTCAGAAATTTCTGGGTCTGTCTTAGACCTCTAAACACTACTTCCTTTCCATTTTGCACTCTTATCTTCACCCTCTTTTGCTCACAATCTATTTGCGCTCCATTATTGGATAACCAATCCATTCCTAAGATTATATCAAATTCTCCTAACGCAAATGGAATTAGGTCAACCTCAAAGACTTTTCCTTCTAATTTTAACTTGCATTTGGGGTGTACTTGATCTACATGAATTATTTCTTTGTTTGCTATTTTGCACTTATAATACCTCACGTAAGGGTACGATATTAAGTTCTAAATTTTTAGCAAAATCTTACTATATAAATGACTTGGTTGCTCCAGAATCAAATAGGACATTTGCATGTTCGGAATTTAACAAAAGGGTACCTGCTATCACGTCAGTGTTCCGGACAGCGTCCTAAATGGTCATGTTGAAGGTCCTAGCAGCTGGGGGCCGGTTGGATGTAGCTCTGCTCATCCCTGAGACTGGGGGCTTCAATGTCGGGCAATCCTTCCTCATGTGCCCTACCTTTCCACACTGGAAACATGTCATGCTAGGCCGGTTGCAGTGGGTGGCAAGGTGTCCGGTTTGGTCACACTTATAGCATTTCAGAGGGGCTCTCACCTGGCTACACACTCCAAAGTGTCTCTTTCCACATGTTTGACACTCCGGTATTGGGGCGCGGGGCTGGCTATGAAATGTTGCCTTAGATTGTCCGCCGCCCTGGCCAACACTCTCACTAGGGGCCTTTCTAAATCTGGGGCCTCTCGCAGGTTGGGACACCACTCCCCTGATGAACCTGCTCGGAAGGCTCCTGTACCCGGTCCCTCCTCCTTGGCTTCCTATCTTCCTCTTCCTATTTTCCTTCAAACTTTGCTCACTTCCAGCTTCAACAATCGAGGCTTTCTACACTAAGGTGGTGTAATCTGTCAGCTCTAGTACTATCACTCGGTTCTGGATCCACTATTTCAGACCAAGCTGAAACCTTCGCACTTTCTTCTCTTCAGTATTCACGAACTCAGGCACAAATCGTGACAGCTCAGTAAACTTGGCCTCATACTCTGCCACAGTTATCTTATCTTATTTCAACTCTAGAAACTTAATCTCCATATGAGTTTCCATAAACCTAGGGAAATATTTATCTAAGAACAATCGGGTAAATCTATCCCATGGAATTACAACATCTGTCTTGAGGTTTCGTATGGACTCCCACCAGTAATTAGCTTCCCCTTTCAGCATGTAAGAAGCGAAAATGGTTTTGTGTCGTTATTCCATACCAAGTATCTCGAAGGACTTTTCTATTTCCTTGAGCCAGGCCCGTGCTTCAACGGGGTCGGCAGATCCTAGAAACTCTGGGGGTTTGAGGGATTTGAACGCCCTAAAGGCAGTGGCCGCAGTCTGTTGGGCAATATGCGGCTGTGGTGGAATGGGCTTTTGGTTCAGATTTGCCTTTAATAGTTCCATATACTCATTCATGGGGTTACCTCCCTGATGGGTATCCTCAGCCTCTTCTTCTACATATTCTTCCTCATCATATTCATTATAGTCTAGATCTTCTTCACTTTCTTCATTCACTACGGGGTCAGGTCCATTCCGTTGTTGGTTAACAGATTCTGCGGGCTATGCCCTGGTTCCTCTTCTACGGGGTGGCATTGTTCTGATAATGAAAATTAGTCAATATAGTTGCAAATATTTTACAATTGGATTAATTTATTCATAGGTAAGCATGTCATTCATTATCTAGCATGTTTTTGTCGAGTGCAATAATGTGGAAATCAATTTCTTAATAACTGCTAGATATATACCATAGGGTCTCCCAATTATATCTTGGGGATAAAACAACTTATCCGAGTTCATACATGACCTGATTATAATACATCATTACTTGTCTTGAATATTGAAATGCAAATACATAAACCATGTATCCTGAAGGGCTAAGAACGCTATCTACTACTAGCTATCCTAACAAAATTGGTGACAAGCCACCCAGCCCTTTACAAGGTCCATAAAATAGTCACTCATCCCTTAGTCACTATCACTGCGCGTGAGGTCTCACACCCTCCTCATCGCTCCTGCCAACATCAGCTCTGCATCAACTACCGGGATGTATCCTCCCACCACCGTCATCCTCATCTGAACCCGGGTACGGAGCTCGATCCCATCAATCTCCCTGCGGGCTATGGCCGGGGAAGCAACTCTAAAGTCCCCTAGATGTCCTAGTCTTATGGCTCTCTCAGCTGTCAGCGCCTGTCGTAGCTCTATGATACGGGCAGATGCCACGGTGAGCTCAGTGTTAAGCTGAGCCACTATCCAGTCGTGTACAGCTACATGTATGGTCGCCGGGGGTGGTAGAGGTGAGCCTGGGTCACTAGAGGATATGTCATAAGCCTCGTAGGTCTGTGCATCCATCCCATCCTCCTCGTCATTATCAGTATAGGGCGAAGGACTCTGCATCCCTGGGTGTGGTGTAGGAGAGTGAACAGTCGGGAGAGGGTACATCTCTATATCCCTCCAGCCTAAGCCATCTCCCTGGGGCATCTCAACGTCATCAGCTATGGGGACAGAAAGGCCAGTCTCCTCCTCCGGGGCATCCTCCGTAGAGTCATCATCCGAGTCATCAATAGGTGGGTCCTCCGGCTCAGGAGTAGGGTCACACTAAGAGGCCATAACATCATCAACAGGGTCAACCTCCCCCATAGGCTCCACTGGTATCTGACACAATAGGCAAGGTGTTACTAACTTAGAGTCGGAATTCCCTTGAGGGTAAAACTGCCAAGACTACCCATATAGCCTGACGATGAACTCGACTTGAGTTCTAATTGATTATTTATTATTCTTATGTCTACATATTTTATATCTTATCATTTCCAAGATTTGATAACCTAAGGCTCTGATACCATTTCTGTGGCGCCCCAAAATCCGGGGTCAGGGATCTAGGAGGCCACGCCATCTTGAACACTATATACCACATACCTCACATCATATTATATAATTACTCATACTTTACGACCCCACACTTATCACACACACACACACACTTATAGGTTATTGTCTTGGAAATGAACCATTCATTACTAGAGTAAATCAATCCACAAAGTCATAATTATTACAACCCAAAAGTAATTAAGTCTTACCGGGGAATAACCTTTAAGTAAGGCTAGTCCGTTGGCCAAATATTTATTTCTTATTCGTTACCTTACATAAGTCATACTTGTAAATAAGTCGAACTAAAAACAACTGAAAACCAATCCAGCTTATTCGGTCTACCTATGATACAACACCAAATAACCTACAGAACAGCTGGCCGTTTCCTACCCGTTTCCTGGCTGTGAGTTTCATGATATGCATCTTGATTCACTGTTGTGTTGTGTCAATTTAAGAAAACAAGTGTGAGCTATTATGCCCAGCATAATAATGTACAATATGAAATGACTATATGATAACTTAAGTGAAACGTCATATATGATAAATATGTTTTGTTCAAAAATAGTTTTCATTGGTGATACACACCTTCTTTTGAAAACAATCCTTATTGGATTTATTATCCTTCAAATACCTTAATGGTAAACCCAACACTAAGCTCGAGTTATGGTATTGCATTACAATTCCAGTTGGAAAAATAATAGGACGTTAATTGGAGCCGCCGCATACGATGATTAGTCATACTATGGGAAAAATAGTAAGCTTTTCTACTAGTAAAAGGACGACACCTTCGTATCCCGGTTATCACCCTTACCGCATTTGGGCTACGTGTCCCATTTTTGGGTATACACATACTTCACAAGTTCTTGAGTACACAGAGTACCTTTGCCTGCGGTACCTTTGGTAGTCCATCTAGCACACATAGTACTAGAGTCTACCCCTTCCTTGTCCTTTAACAGAATTCTATCATATCTTGAGAACTCGAACCACATCGAAGTTCCCCCAAGTATTTTTCTTGTTGATAGAAACAACTTATTTTATTAGCGTATATATGTATATGTATACCTACTTCCGAATTTCTCGGAGGAAGTACTAAGGATGTGAGTTGACCGTTGTCAACAGATAATTAAATAAGGGGGGTTTCTTTTGAAACTATATTCAAAATATTTAAAATAGGCCGAGATAATATTCTTCGACGATTTGAAATTATTCGAACGATTTTCCGAAAATCAGAGAGTATTATATATCGGGTTTTACGATTTTTAAATCATAAATAAATCATTTAATAATAATAATTAATAATTAAATATCAATCGTTAAATAATTAAACCTCGAATAATTATACTTTTAAAAGAATATTAAAATAATATTCCACAACTAATTTATGTTTAAGTAATTTAATAATCTTTAATATTTAATCGGGTTTGAAATAAATAATCGTTTGAGAATACTTCTCCCATAATAAATGAATAGTTAATCACTATTTATTATTCGAACAATAAAATATAGTTGAGGGAATACGATCTTTGGAACTTGTTTTAATAACAGTTCGAGGTATTTAATGTTTCGTAAGTGGACGTTGAGTCCCTTAATACGTAAATACTATGGACCTTAATCGTCCTATAAATATCACCGGAATGATTACCGGGTTTTTATTTTAAAATCCCGACTGACTCTCGGTCTTATAATATACGTCACGCTTATGGTGGAGTTAAACATTTTGTAAAAATATACGTATCGTACAACATCGCTACATTATGCGAAACTCAATACTAAGTATCTTGGCAAGCATGGTATTTATGCAATGATAATAAAACAATCCTTTCACAACACAACAGTAAATGATAGTTGGGTTCGTAAACTTGCCTGGGTATCTGGAGGTGGAGGATGCTCTAGGTTCCGCTCGGAAATCTATAACCATAAACACAATTCGTTTTGTTAGGTCCCGCTCTAATTTACGGTGACTCGCGCTTATATGCTACTTATTATGAACCCTCTCAACTTATATTACCCTTATCATTTCTTTAAGTCCTTATTCACATTACGGTTGCTTCCTTTTTCAAAGTATCTGTTATAGATTAAAAACTAAGATATATAATTGCTGTATTTATTACTAAGGAACGTGAGCTCAAGGCCTTTAATGGTTGCTCTCGTGTTTCGTTGCTTAACTCTGTCTTTACGAGATGCTTACGTATCTCTGTGAATTAGAGAATCGAGCCAAAAAACGTAGTTCTGATTTGTGGGGTGAGGCCCCTTATATAGATGCTGGTGGTCCTTGAATTGGACTTGGTATAGGAGACTTGGTAGCCAAGTCTCAGAATTAGAATGGACTTTGGAGTCCTAAATAGTAGGAAACTGATTCCTTATCCTTCTAGGTCCCTTAGAGGCTAATCTACAAGGATTTATGTCCTTATTGGGACTCTTCTCAGTAGCTGATTTTTTCCTTATTAATTAATTACGAAATTAATTAATATTCAGGGTTTTTGGGCCTTCTTTGTTCCATCAGGCCTGATCTGGTCCATCAGGCCTGATCAATGTGTTAACATTTTTGGTCTGAATGTCATACATCTTCTTATTGGACCTAGCAGCCCAAATCATGTATAATTACTGTAATATTTAATTACACAATCATGATTTATTTATCCCTATCATTTACCCCCCAACTTTTGGGAAACCGTATAAGATTTCGCAAAAGTTAAGTTCGTTCATTCCCTTTCAGGGTATCGTTTTGCGTAAAGTGTGGAGCGACCTACACGTTTACAACGATTTGCCTTGTACGCGGCTTCAGGGTCGTTTAAAAACTTCCCTTTTTATTTTCTTACCTTCTCCCTATTTTTAGGAATTTTCTAGTATTTTTCAGGAATTTTCCCTTTTTCCGATATTTTTTCAAATTTTCTGCAATTTTTCATAAATATTTTCAAATTTTCAGCCCTTTTTCGACCAGGATCCTAGTCGAAATTTCAACCTGGATCCTAGTCGAATTTTGGGCCAGCCTTCCAATCCTGGTCGAAGGATTTTGACTAGGATCCACGACCTGGATTTCGACCAGGATCCTAGTCTAATCTTCGACCTGGATTTTGGTCGAAATTTGTGTCTTTCTTTGCTTCCTGGTCGTCAGGTTTCGACTAGGATTCACGACCTGGATTTTGACCAGGATCCTAGTCGAACCTTCGACCTAGATCTTAGTCGAGATTTTTGTGCTTATTTGTTTCCTGGTCGAAAGGTTTCGACTAGGATTCACGACCTGGATTTTAGTCGAGGTTTCTGCACTTATTCTCGAAAAATATTGTGCTTGATTCAGGAATTCGACCTCAATCCTGGTCTTATTTACCTGGATTTGGACTTCAATCCTGTTCTTTTTTACCCGTAATTTTCGGGTGTCTGTTCAAAAGAATTCGAATAGAATTCACGACCTGGAATTCGACCTCAATCCTGGTCTATATTGGGCTTCCTTCTAATTCAATTTGGATTGGGCCTTGTTTGGGCCTTCTCTTTTTAGGGCTTTGATTTGGGCCTGTATTTTTCTAAATCCTAATTGGATTTGGGCCTTCTATTTTTCCAAATCCTAATTGGATTTGGGCCTCTACTTTTCCAAATCCTAATTGGATTTGGGCCTTCTATTTTTCCAAATCCTAATTGGATTTGGGCCTCCCATTGGGCCTCTTCCATATTAATCTGGACATTGATATATTAAAACACCTTCTTTAGAATTCTCTAGAATTCTCGGGAATTTTTATTTATTTTCTTTGGAATTCCTTGGAGTATTCTGGAACGTTCCATTTCTGGGCTTTCTTCTTTGGGCCTTTATTCTTACTGGGCTTTTTGTCCCTTCAACTTCACTTTTTCTCCTATATAAAGGAGTGAGTAGAGTCTATTGCTCCTCACTTTCTCATTTCTAAATTCTCCTTCTTTTTTCTTCTGTTAAGGATCTCAGAGAAATAACTATAGGTCGGAGTATTTAAAGCCCTAAAGCCTCCATTTAGTAGGCCAGCCTCTTTTAGCAGCATTACTTCAGGTAAACACTTTTCCTTTTTTCTTCTTGAGCTTGCTTTTGCATAGTTTGTATTTAAAATTGTCTTCTTATGTGCCCTTTTTTTTCAGATGGCTGATAAGAAAATGACTCATTTGGCCAAAATGAACGTGGCCAGAAAGTCCATTGAATTCCCCAATCGATCAAGGTACACTTCCTTGATCGATATGATCAACATCTGAGGGGCCGAGTACCCGTCTGATGTGCATTTGGATGCGCACGACCATATCAGCGCCTTGCGGGATCCAAAGGAGCTAGACAAGTTGAGTGGTTGTTTCAAAATCAAGGAACCTTTCAAGCTAGTTCTTGCGGGTTCGGCTGACAGGGCCTGTCAATGGAGGAAGGACGCACTATGCGTCTACAGGGACACTCTAAGGGCAGGTATTAGTCTCCCCTTTCACCCATTTATCCCTGTTTTGTTAGCTGATGTGGGGATCAGCCCTTGCCAACTCCCTCCAAACTCTTGGAGGTTGATTTTATGCTACTTGTCGCAATGGGCCAAGCACAACGTTCCTACTTCGGTTGCCGTTTTTAGAAAGATTTTTCAGTTCAAGAATAGTCCCGACAAGAATCCGGGGTGGGTTTCTCTGAACCAGCGCCCAACCGTTCCCCACATAGTGAACGGGAAGTCCATCCCTGACAACAATTTGGGGTGGAAGAAAGATTTTTTGTACGTTCTTTGGGAGGGCGGCGATTGGGGCACCCTCTTTCATTCATCTTTTGGGCTAGCCGTAGATGGGAGCCTTAACGATATAGTTTTGTCTGAGGAGGAGACCAAAGCTTTCAACCTCCTTACTTAAGATAATGGGACTTCCCACTCTTGGGAT
This sequence comes from Apium graveolens, assembly GCF_009905375.1. Lineage (NCBI taxonomy): Eukaryota > Viridiplantae > Streptophyta > Magnoliopsida > Apiales > Apiaceae > Apium > Apium graveolens. The sequence continues at coordinate 207,708,125 of NC_133650.1, read as the reverse complement.
CTCATCAGGGAGACCGTTCTTGTAGAACGTGGCCTTTCTCCCGTTCCTAAAAAGAGTATGTTTCCTTCCTTCTCTAGTTGTCTTCGTTTCTTCCATCTTTTACCTTGCTAATTTCTCAACTCACTTTTATTATTTGTTGCAGTGGCTGAGAAGATTGAGGAGGCTACAAAGCCTAAAGACCTGGAGACAACCAGGATGAAACGTGCTGGGAAGGTCTTCAAAGACCCGCGCCTCGGGGATCATTTCCCAGAGTTCCTACTCCAGGCGAAGGAACCAGGCGAAGAAGGCCCCAGCCAACTTTTACGTACCAAAAAAAAACCAGGGGCTTTCTTCCAACCTGCTTGGGGAATCCGGGGCAAGGATTCGATTGTTGGCAACACAACGCTTGCCAAGGAATGGTCTATGCATTCCATTTCCCCGGTTGACTATTAAGACTTCGTCCTTCAACAGGACTTGGAGGCTAACGAGCTTTTCGGAGCTCAGGCTTTGGAGACGGTACGTCTTTTTCCTTTGGCATTCATAGTTTTTTGCTGTAATTTTTCTCATTTCTCACTTTTGTTTTGTATCTTGTAGGCGAACGTCCATTTTCAAGGGGCGATTCACCAAGCCAAGGCTTGGAAAGTTGGCCTAGAGGATGCAAACAAGAAGCTGGAGGAGGTCAACCAGAGGATAGAGGCTCTTGAAGCCCAACTCGCCTCATCAACTTCTAACCTTGAAATGGCCCGGGCTGAGAATGTTACCCTCAAGGCTCAAAAAGACAAAGCTTTTGACGGCTGGATGGATACTCAGGAATTTAAGGATTTAATGGTGGAACATGATGCCCTCCTACATCCAGTCAGCTATAAGGAAGGTTGGGACGCTGCTGTGGAGACTATCCAGGAAGAATTTCCTGAGGTTCTTGAACAATCTCCTTTCCCCTGCCCTATGAAAATCCCAGCACTTGGGGGCGTTACAGATAAGCTCGCCGATTTGATTAAGGACGGCCCATCGGGGAGTCAAGGCCAAGGCCAAAAAAGAAAGGAGCTTGAATCCAGCTCTGAAGAGGAGGAATCTTCTTCCGAGGAGGAGCTTGAGCCCGTTATAAAGAAGGCCAGGGTAGAAGAGCCTCCAAAGCCAGGGTCTCCTAAACCAGCGTCTTCTGCGGCCTCCAAGGTGTCCGAAGATAATTCTGAGGGAACCTCTGCGGAGACTTCCGAAGAGACATCCGAGGGACCGACTGGAGAGACATCCGAGGAGACTTCGGATAGTAGTTCCGAAGAATCTAAGCCTTCCAAGGCCTAAGTTTTATGTATTTCTTCTTTTTAGACAATATTTGAACTTTGTAATTGACTTTTATTATTTTCAGTTGTATTTTCCCAAGCGTCATCGTATTTTTTCCGAATTTTCAAACTCAAGTTTATAACTTGGTTTTATCCTTCACAATGCATCAATCTAATAGGCTAAGATTAAGTCGAACGCTTTTTATTATAACTTGGTATTCTTGATACCTTTCATAAAATGGGTTCAACCCTGATAAAATCTAAAACATATCTTCTATATAAAAAATCCTAAGCAAGCAAAGCTTTAAGGTGCTTTTAAACCTACTTGTCATTCTGACAAGTGAGAATCATACTTTAACTGTTCTACACATAATAAACCTTCAGGTTTTGGGCATGGCAAGTTCTGGGGACACCAAAACCATCCATAGTCTCCAGCTTATAGGTTCCTCTTCCCTGAACGCTCTTGACTTTGTATGGACCTCCCCAATTTGGGGCAAGTTTCCCTTTCTGCCCTACGCCAGAAGCTTCCACTTTCCTCAAGACTAAGTCACCTTGTTTGAAGAACCTTTCTTTAACCCTTAGGTTATAGTAGAACGAAGCTTTTTTATGATATTCCACTATCTTCACATGTGCCTCATCTCATACTTCATCAATTAGATCCAGGGCTAACCTTTGCCCTTCTACATTTTCCTCAACATTGAAAGATTGAATCCTGGGGGAGGAATGTGATATCTCTACAGGAACAACTGCTTCTGTACCATATGCCACCATGAAGGGAGTTGCTCCAGTCGTGACTCTAAAGGTAGTCCTATAGGCCCATAGTATTGGGAGTATTTAATCCACCCAGTTATTCCTTGACTTCTCGATCCTCTTCTTTAGTCCATTCAGGATTATTCGATTCGCCACTTCCGCTTGCCCATTGGCTTACGGGTGAGCCATAGAGGTGAACCGTAACTCAATTTCATTCTCCTCATAATACTTCTTAAATTCTTCATTGTTGAATTGTGTTCCATTGTCAGTGACTAGGATGTGGGGGATTCCATACCGGCACTTAATATTTTCCCACAGGAATTGTGCAACTTGTTTAGTTGTGATTTTGGCCAAAGGCCTGGCTTCAATCCACTTAGTAAAATAATCAATGGCTACAATCAGGAACTTCCTTTGTGTCATGGCCATGGGAAAAGGTCCCAGTATATCCATTCCCCACATAGCAAAGGGGATGGGCGAGTTGATGGAGGTCAGCATCTCGGGGGGTTGTCTAACGACTGGTGCATGCTTCTGACAGCGGTCACACTTCTTCACATATTCTTTGGCATCAGCCATCATTTCTGGCCAATAGAAGCCTAAACGGGTTATCTTATGAGCAAAGGCCCTGCCCCCCAAGTGTTGCCCACAAATACCTTCATGTACTTCTTCAAGAGCCAAGCGTGCTTCATCGGGCCTGAGACACCTTAGGTAAGGAACCACGAAAGATCTTTTATACAGAATCCCATCTATCAAAGAGTACCTTAGTGCTCGAATAGCTAGCTTCCGTGCTTTAGTAAGATCGTTTGGCAACCAACCAGTTTGAATGTGGGCCTTAATGGGATCTATCCATGACGTCCCCAGGCCTATAGGAGCTACAAGCTTAACATCGATGCTCCATGTCTTCAAAATACGGAAGTATACACTTCCTGAACTTTCTTCTATCTCAGATGAAGCAAACTTTGATAATGCATCCGCCTTAGTATTTTCCTCCCTTGGAATGTGCTCAACATGGCATTCATTGAATTGGGTCATTACAGCCCTTACCAGGCGGACATACTTAGCCATCGTATCATCCCTTGCCTCAAACTCTCCCTTTACCTGGGATACGATCAGCTTCGAGTCTCCACGGACTTTTAAGTTCTTGACTCTAAGTGTTCTTGCTAGGCCGAGGCCAGCTATCAGAGCTTCGTATTCTGCCTCATTGTTTGTGGTTGGAAAGTCTAACTTCATGGCATACTCAATTAAGAACCCATCAGGGCTTTGTAAAACCAAACCTGATCCACTTGAATTTGGTTTTGATGCTCCATCAAAATAGAGAACCCAATATTCTTTCTCCTTATCATCCTTTTCCTTGTCTTGAGGTATGGTATCTTCCTGTCTTGGTTGGGTATGGTACATTCCACCATGAAGTCAACTAATGCCGAGCCTTTATTGCCGTTCGTGGCTTATACTTGATGTCGAATTCTCCCAGCTCTATTGCCCACTTGATCAACCTCCCACTAGCCTTGGGACTATCAATGATATTTCTCAGGGGCTGATTTGTTAGCACCTCAATTTGATGAGCCTGAAAGTAAGGACGCAACTTTCTTGAAGCCATTACCAAGGCTAGAGCAAATTTCTCAATAGTTGAGTAATTCAACTCAGCTCCATGCAGAATTTTGCTGACATAGTATATGAGTTTCTGGATTTTCAGTTCTTCCTTAACCAACACAGCGCTCAAAGCACTCTCTGAAACGGCCAAGTACAAGTATAAAACTTCATTCAAAGCTGGTTTGGCCAACAACGGGGCATGAGCCATATATTTCTTTAACTCCTCGAAAGCCTTATGGTTTTCCTCACTCCATACAAAGTCCTTAATGTTTTTTAGTGACTTGAAGAATGACAAGCACTTGTCTCCTGACTTGGAGATGAATCGTCCCAGCGCAACAACCCTTCTGGTGAGCTTCTGAACATCCTTGACAGTTTTTGGTGGTTCCATGTCCAGGATTGCCTTTATTTTATCGGGGTTGGCCTCGATCCCTCTCTTGGAGACCATCAATCCCAAAAAATTTCCAGATCCTACTCCGAAAGCACACTTTGTAGGATTTAACATCATCTTGTGGTACCTCAGGACCTCAAAAGCTTCCCTCAAATGGGTTATATGATCAGTCTTTACTAGACTCTTGACTAACATGTCATCAACATAGACTTCCATAGTCTTGCCAATAAGATCCTTAAAAATTTTATTTACCAACCTTTGATAGGTGGCTCCTGCATTCTTAAGACCAAATGCCATAACAAGATAACAATAAACACCAAAGTCAGTGATGAATGATACCTTTGGAATGTCATCCTTATGCATCTTAATCTGATTGTATCCACTAAATCCATCCATGAAGCTCAGCATTTCATGCCCAGCAGTGGCGTCTATCAAAGTATCGATCCTTGGTAACGGGAAACAGTCCTTAGGACAAGCATCATTTAGATCAGTGAAGTCCACACACATCCTCCATTTTCCATTGGCCTTCTTCACCATTACAGGGTTTGCTAACCATTCTGGAAATTGAATCTCCTCAATGAAACCAGCCTCTAAGAGCTTCTCCACTTCCTGTTTTATAGCTTCTTGCCTTTCTGGAGCAAAACTTCTTTTCTTTAGTTTCACGGTCTTCCGATTTGGGTCCACATTCAGCTTGTGAGTAATCAGTTCGGGGTCTACGCCTGGCATATCAGCTGCTGACCATGCAAATACGTCACCATTTTCTTGCAAAAATTTCACCAACTTCCCTCTAAGGGGCTCCTCGAGCGTTGCTCCAATAAAAGTCACCTTCTCAGGATCTTCGGGGGCTAAAGGAATTGAAACCAAGTCTTCCACTGGCTTTTCTCTTTTCTCATCATTCTCTCGGATATCCAGATCTTCAATAGGAAGAACCTGCCCCCAACTACATCTGCCCTCAAAGAGGCCACATAACAGCTTCTAGCCATTTTTTGGTCTCCTCTCTCTTCTCCGATCCCATCCCGGGTAGGAAACTTCATAACTGAATCGTAGGAAGAAGGGATTGCCTTGAAGGCATGTATCCCTGTTCTTCCCATGATAGCGTTGTAAGTCGAACTAGCCTTGACCACCACGAAGTCCAACATCTGAGTTGCTTGCCTTGGTTCCTGTCCTATGGTTGTTGGCAACTTGATTATCCCTTCTATGGGGCACTCCACTCCCGCAAACCCATATATTGGCATGTCGGTTGGGGTCAATTGGGAGTCATTATATCCCATCCTCAAAAAGGTGTCATGGAGCAAGATATCCACTGAAGCACCATTATCCACAAGGACCCTTCTCACTGGGCTGTTCCCTATTATCGGGGTTATAACCAACGGGTCGTCATGGGGAAATTTCACACCCTCCAGATCAAAATCATCAAAAGACATTGTTACTCCTATCCTGGCCCTCTTCGGGGCTTCCCCAACAATATGCATAACTTCTCGGGCATACGCTTTCCTGGAGTTCTTGGATAACCCAGCAGCAGTTGGTCCTCCAAAGATTGTGTTTATCACAGGCCCTCGGGGTCGTGGTCCTCCGAAGATTGTATTTATCACCGGTCCCCTAGGCTGGGGATTCCGTCCCTGATCGTCTTGGTCCCTCCTGCGATCTTCAAAGTTCTTTCTTCCATTGTTATTCCTATCCCCTCCATCTCCAATGTATTTGTTCAATCTTCCTTTTCGAATGAGGAACTCAATTTCATCTTTCAGTTGTCTACACTCATCGGTGTCATGACCGACATCTTTGTGAAATCTGCAATACTTGCTCTTATCTAGCTTGGCGGGATCAGCCTTCAAGGGCTTAGGCCAACGAATATCTCGATCTTTCTCGATTTTTATCAAAATCAGGTTCTAGGAGCATTCAGCTTAGCGTATTCAGTGAACTTTTGCCCAGGTCCTCCCTTCTTGGGGGTTGAATCAGGGTTTGGCTCAGTTCTAGGATACTTGTCCTTAGCGATATATTCCAGGTCAGTTTTCCGCTTCTTGCCTCTACTGGGCTCATTACTCACTACGGTCTTCCTCATGCTCTCTTCCACCTTGATGTACTTCCCAGCTCTATCTTGGAGCTGCAACATGCTTTCAGGGGGGCGTTTCTCCAAAGACATCTTGAAGAATTTATCCCTAGTTCCCTGTTGCAGTGCTATCGTGGCTACCTTGTCATCAAGGTCCGGGACTTTCAAAGCCTCCTTTGTAAAATGATTCAGGTATTCTCTCAAGGATTCCTTTGCTCCCTGTACAATGCTCATGAGGGATGCCGAACTTTTCTCATGCACTCTCCCACTGATAAACTGTTTAATGAAAGCCTGACTTAATTCTTTGAATGACCCAATAGAGTTTGGGGGCAAACGACTATACCACCTTTGAGCCATACCCGACAGGGTTTGAGGAAAGGCTCGACCCTTAATAGCATCATTCACGGGCTGCAACAGTAGTGCATTAGAGAATGTCCTAACATGATTAGCGGGATCTCCCGTGCCATCATAAGCTTTGATAGTTGGCATCTTGAACTTCCTTGAGATATGGGCATTCATTATTTCTTCAGTGAAGGGCGGAGTAGGATCATCAGGATCTCCAAGGGGAAGAAGATTGCTTGGATCAACCCTTGGGACAACAACCCTTCTCTGTACTGGACCATCCAGGTCTATGATAGGAGGAGGATTTCTCCCCCTAGGAGGTACTGGGGGTCTGGTGGTCTGGTGCGCCTCCAAGTCGCGCATTAGCCTTTGAATCTCAGCCTCGTGAGCCCTGATCCTTTCCTGCACTTCTTGGGGATTCATCCCTTGGGTGCTTTGAGGACGTTGGCTACCATCAGCCATCAGCTCTTTGCCAGTACGTCTCCTTTTTGGGGCTACTTCATCATCCGAAGATTCGGAGTCTCTCTCAGTGTAAGGACCAGAAAATTCCTGATCCTCAGGGATAGGGGCCAAACCTCGTATGTATAGGGGCGATCGCCCTCGCACTTCATTCCGTCCAGCTTATCCACTTCCTCCAACCTCGGGGTAAAGGGGCATCCCATAAGGGGGGTTAGTAGTCACAACAGTTGAATATTCGTACCCGACGGGTCGAGAATTCACAGGTGCATGTAGTTGTTGAACTTGGGGATTCGTACCTTGAGTAACCGAGGGAATCGTCCCTTGTGGCTGAGGTTCAGTTGCCCCTATCTGGGCTTCTCCTTGCGTGGTTGCATAGGTTGAATGAGGAGATACCTCTACTGTTGAAGAAATCACTTGGGTTGTCCCCGTTGGTTTTCCTCCTTCAAGGGCTCTAACTGTTCTCCGTGTTTTCGCCATGGTTGTTGTTGTGCTTTCCCACAGACGATGCCAAATGTTATGGATTAAAAACTAAGATATATAATTGCTGTATTTATTACTAAGGAACGTGAGCTCAAGGCCTTTAATGGCTGCTCTCGTGTTTCGTAACTTAACTCTGCCTTTACGAGATGCATACGTATCTCTGTGATTTAGAGAATTGAGCCAAAAAATATAGTTCTGATTTGTGGGGTGAGGCCCCTTATATAGATGTTGGTGGTCCTTGAATTGGACTTGGTATAGGAGACTTGGTAGCCAAGTCTCAGAATTAGAATGGACTTTGGAGTCCTAAATAGTAGGAAACTGATTCCCTATCCTTCTAGGCCCCTTAGAGGCTAATCTGCAAGGATTTATGTCCTTATTGGGACTCTTCTCAGTAGCTGATTTTTCCCTTATTAATTAATTACGAAATTAATTAATATTCAGGGTTTTTGGGCCTTCTTTGTTCCATCAGGCCTGATCTGGTCCATCAGGCCTGATCAATGTGTTAACCTTTTTGGTCTAAATGTCATACATCTTCTTATTGGGCCTAGCAGCCCAAATCATGTATAATTACTGTAATATTTAATTACACAATCAGGATTTATTTATCCCTATCAGTATCTTAAGTCCGTTTTTATTTTCATCGTCGGCTCCGCTTATGGATTATACGGTTTTCTAATCGCGCGGTCTCGGCTCCGATATTTTTATAAAATTAAAAAATCATTATTTTCACTTGAAATTTTTTATGGCAGTTAAGGAACTCAATTTACTACTATCTGTAAAAATTACATGATTTATAAAAATTTTTAAGTCGATCCTTTTTATTTTCAAAGTTCATAATTCGTAGCAGTTTTTTGTCGCGTAAATCACTTTTAGTAAAGCGGCCATAACTTTTGATCCGTAAATCGGAATCATGCAATTCTAGCGCCTAAATGATCCTTATAACATTTTATATCATAATAAAGTGTTATTTATCAATAAACTACAGTTTACATCTTCGGGACTCTCTGCAGAAACTTAATGTTACGTTTTGTTCATTTTAGCGAGATTACGGTTATGATCCGAGTTTCGTTTATGCCTTAAATATTTATACTACCACTAACAATCAACATATAATAATCATCACACTAAATCCTTCAATAACATCATGTTATTGAGGCAACAACCATCAACCTTAAATCTACTTAGCTAAACATCAAGATTACAACAATACTTCCACCAAAACTAGGTTTACAACTATGTTCTAAAAAAATCTTGAAGTTAAATCTTAAGTAAGGATGGGTCAAAGATTTATACCTTTCTTGAGATCTTGATATGTGTTCTTGATATGGTGAAATCTTGGGAGTGCTTGGTAGGGTTTTTGGAACCTAAAACAACCATTAAAATTAAGAAACCAAAGAAAAGTTACTATTCATACTATTCACTATCATTTTTCTTGAATTTATTTCACTCATCAAACCTTGATAAAAAGAGCTTAAAGATTTATCTAACCTTAGTTTAGGAGGTATGAAGCTTGAGAATTAATGGGGGAATTTTTCCATGGCTAGAGCTTGGTGATTTGAATTTGATTTCCTTATTTTTTTAGAAAGGGTCGAATGTGATGTTCTTGGGAGAGAGGGAGAGAAATTGTGTTGACTTCTTGGTTGCTTCTTGCAGTAATGCTTGTGATATCTTGTTTATTCTCTAGTATAAGTCCTAGGATAGATTTTTGTTGGCAAATCTTTGGACAATACTAGCTAGCCTTTCTAGATTACAAGCTAAGCTAATTAGTTTAGCCATTAGCTTTATTATTCTCCTAGCCCTTAGATGATCATCCTACTTCCTTAGCTTACTATATGATAAAGTAACCATGGTTAATTTTCTACCATGGTTAGTTAGCGCGATACGTTTATTTAATCATTTACGTGTTCGTTCGGCCGCTTAAACGTTTTCGTAATAATTTCTCGTAAACGGTTCGCGACGTAAATCCTTTCATATTTATTCCTTATGTTTTGAAGTATCGTCCTAAGATATAAATCTGTAGGGTTTTAAATTCGTAATTATATTATGATTCCCGTAATCCTCGATGATTCGTAAATATGGTCGTTTTTCAAAGTTCGTTTTCTTCGAAAACTAATAGCATTTACATACACTCATTTGATACGTATAATCATAATATCAACTTTGAAACTCATTTTCCCATGCACAACATAGTGTGGGCTAAAAGGTTTTCCCATGCAAAGTCAGCATTTGAATATCCACATAATTTAAAATCAGCTTCCCTTGCATACCAGAGACCAAGTGATACAGTATCTTTGAGGTATCTGAAGATTCTCTTTACTGCAATAAGATATGGCTCCCTTGGATTTGCCTGAAATCTTGCACACAGACAGGTGGCAAACATAATGTATGGCCTATTAGCCGTTAGGTACATAAGAGAACCAATCATACCTTTATAGCTTGTGACATCAACTGGTTTTCCTTCATGAGGATCAAGCTTTGTAGTAGTTGCCATAGGGGTAGTTGCAGCTGTACTCTCTTGCATATTAAACCTTTTCAACAGATTCTTTGTGTACTTTGACTGATTAATATAGATACCATTATCAGTCTATTTAATTTGCAATCCCAAGAAGTAACTCATCTCTCCCATCATGCTCATTTGATATCTTGATTGCATCAACTTTAAGAACTTATCACACAGTTTTTGATTAGTTGATCCAAAAATGATATTATCCACATAAATTTGAACTAAGCATATCTTTACCTTGATTCAGATAAAATGAAGTTTTATCTATTGTACCTCTTTTGAATCCGCTTTCCAGAAGAAACTGAGCAAGGGTCTCATATCATACCCTAGGTGCTTGCTTTAGTCCATAGAGTGCTTTATCAAGTCTATAAACATAATCAGGATGTTTAGGATCCACAAAACCTGGTGGATGTTCAACATAGACTTCCTCTTCAAGTTCTACATTGAGAAATGCACTTTTGACATCCATCTGAAAGACTTTAAATTTCCTGTGTGCAGCATATGCCAAGAAAATTCTAATTGCTTCCAACCTAGCAACAGGAGCAAATGTTTCATCATATTCAATGCCTTCTTGTTGAGAATATCCTTTAGCCACCAATCTTGCCTTGTTTCTGATTATTGTTCCATCAGAATCAGTCTTATTTTTGAAGACCCACTTTGTGCCCACAATTAACCCGTTCTTAAGTCTAGGCACCAGCTTCCAAACTTCATTTCTTTCAAACTCATTTAACTCTTCTTGCATAGCTATAACCCAATCTGCATCCTTGAGTGCATCTTCTACTTTCTTTGGCTCTTCTTTTGAAAGTAAATTGTGATACAAACATTCATTTTGAGTTGCACTCCTTGTCTTTACACCCTCATCAAGATTTCCAATGATTAGATCAGGAGTATGATCTTAAGTCCATTTTCTGGCACTAGGAAGTGTCCTTCTGGAGTTAGATGCTCCCCCTGAATTGTATGCCTCAACAAATACATTTGAGGCTCCCCCTAAATATGTGCTATTATCTCCTGATGAAGTCTTGGGACTTGAATCATGTCCATCTGATATTGAATCAACATTGGATTCTGAATGACCAGATTGAGAAGAACCTTGAGTTGATTCTTCAGTGTTAGTACCATCAGCTGAACCTTGTTGTTGCTCCCCCTCAACATGTGTAGGTTTATTAGTACAATGATCATCTTCGGAATCTGAAGGAGTATCAGGATTTGGATTATCAGGATTTGACAGTTCATTAGAGTTTGATCCATATTCCAACAATGCATTTTCATTTGCAAAGATTAGACTTTCATGAGAGTCCTCTTCAAAACCAGGAATCTTCTTATCATCAAAAGATACATTTATGGAGATAACTACAGTATTTGTTCTCAGATTGAAAACCCTGTATGCTCTTGATGGTGAATAACCAACAAAGATTCCTTCATCAGCTTTTGATTCAAACTCCCTAGCTGATCAGTATGAGTTCTCAAAACAAAGCACTTACATCCAAATACATGAAGATGTTTGAGACTGGCTTCTTTTCTTTCAGCATCTGATAAGGAGTAACACTATATCTGTTTATCAGTGTGATATTCTGAGTATAGCATGATGTGTTTACTGGTCCAGCCCAGAAGTAAGTGGGTAGTTTTGCTTCTTCCAGCAGAGTCCTGCCAGCTTTAATCAGGGTTCTGTTCTTTCTCTCAACAACACCATTTTGTTGAGGTGTACCAGGAGCTGAGAATTGTTGTTATATGCCTTTGTACTTGCAGACTTCCTCCATTTTTGAGTTCTTGAACTCAGTGCCATTATCACTTCTCAGAATTATCACTTTGTGGGTGGATATATTCTCAATTTGCCTTATATGATCCAGAAGAATTTCTGGAGTTTCATCCTTCCTGTGTAGAAAATAAATCCAAGTGTATCTAGTGAAATCATCAACAATTACAAGTGTGTACCTTTTCTTGTTGATGGACATTATGTTTATTAGTCCAAAGAGATCCAAGTGTAACATATGATATGGCTCAGTAATAGAGAATTATGTTTTGCTTTTGAAAGATACTCTTCTTTGCTTAGACTTTTGATAAGCATCACAAAGACCATCCGATGAGTATAGCATATTTGGTAATCCTCTTACTAGCTCCTTCTTGAAAAGTTCATTGATTGAATTGAAGTTGAGATGTGAGAGCTTCTTATGCCAATTCCAGCTCTCATCTACTGATGCCTTAGATATAAGGCAAGTAGCTTCCTGCTCAAGACTTTCATGTAGCCTTGCTTCATTACATATCGCCATGTCTGTATCCCATTAAGACAATCTTCTCTGACTTGTTGTGAACTACTTCACAGTGAGAGTCATAGAACACAACATGATAACCTCTATCGGTGATTTGACTGATGCTTAGAAGATTATGCTTCGGTCCTTCCACCAGAGCTACATTCTCTAATGCTACCTTTCCAATTATTAAGTTACCATATCCTAGAGTGTGTCCTACATTTCCATATCCATAAGAGACATCTGGGCCAGCCTTCTTCTCAAACTATGATAGTAGAAATTTATTTCCAGTCATATGTCCTGAACATCCACTATCCAAGACAAGAATGTTTTTCCTGTTACCCTGCAGTCAGAAGAGCAATTAATTAGAAGGATTTTTAAGGACCCACACTTGTTGGGCCCTCTTTTTGGATAACTTAAGCCTTTGTGATTCAGAAGTACTTCTAATAGTTTTTCCTTTATCAGGATTGGTCTTGTCAGAAGTAGATTTAGTAGAAGTAGAAGAATTGAGTACATAAGCAGTTTTATTGAATTTATGCAAAGTTTCATAATAGTTGTGATACAGCTTATGATAGGAACTACAGGTTTAAATTGAATGCCAACTACTACCACAATGAAAATAAGGATTTTGTGGTTTGTAAAATACTGATCTACCCCTAACATCATACTCAGGAATAGCAGTTTTTATTTTCTTACTCCTCCTGCAATTAATAGCAAGATGATTAGTATTACCACAGTTAAAACAAGTTTTTCTAGGAGCATTGGGAACAAACTTATAATTAGAATCCTTAGAAATACCTTGCTTACCATTTCTGTTCCTTTTAGGACTTTTAACTTGAGGTTTGTGAGTAACCTCAGATAATTTCTTTTTCAATTGTCTTTTATACAAAAGTCCTATATTCTTTTCTTTCTTAACAGTCTTAATGGTTTCCTTGTTTTCCCTTCTTTGAGATTTATCACTTACTGACTTTTCTTGGGATGCTGATGTTGAACCCTTTTCAAAGGTAGATTTGGGTTCATCAGCTTCTGAAGAGATAAACTTTACAGGAGTCTTATGGGTAGTTTTATTTTCAGTGTCAACATCCTTAATTCCATCTACATAACCAATACATTCTTTCTAGTTTTCCTTAGAGATCATCTCATAAACCTTTTTGCCTGAATTAGTCCAAGCTTTAAGGGTTTTCCTCTCATTCTATAATTTATTCTTTAACATACTATATTTAGCTTCTAGTATCTTTACTGTATGTTTAGCTTTCTCACATTCTTTCTGAACTTCAATATGATTTACTAAGTCAGACTCCAACTGATCATTCCTAGACTTTAAGATTTCATTTTCAGATAACAGCCCATTGTTCTCCAAAGTCTTATTTTTAAAATTACCATGTAGAGACTTAAGAATAGATTTCAGTATAGATATATCTTCAGATCAAAAGAGAAGAAAGAAGTTGATACCTTAGAATCAGAGGAAGCAGGAGCATCAAAGCTAGCCATCAGTGCATAGCATGTTTCTTCATTTTCAGAATCAGTGGAGTCCATCCAATCCTTACTTGATGTAATCAAGGCTTTGTTCTTCCCTTTATCATGCTTTGTCTTTTTGCACTCTATAGCAAAGTGACCAAGTTCATCACAGTTGTAGCACTTGATTTTCGACTTGTCGACTTTTCTAGCTTTAGAGTCCTTCCCTTCTCTTCTTCCAAGTGACTTCCTTTCTCCTCCAGTGAACTTTTTCTCGAAGCTTCTATTCTTCTGAGACTTCCTGAATTGCATCATCTTGAAGCCCTTAACTAGCAATACAACCATTTGCATGACATCAGAATTTGTCATGTTCTCATCAGTTTCAGAATCGGTATCATCATCAGGATTTGATGATGAATCATTAGTATCTGATTCTGGCAGATTGTTCTTTTTCCTTGCAACTTCAACTGACCTTTCTTTTGAAGCTTTAGCATTCACTTTCAAAGCAAATGATTTTCCCTTGTTGCTTTTCCTCTCTTTCCTTTGCTGAACTTCCAGATCATGAGTTCTCAGCATGCCATAGACTTCATCCAGGGTGATTATTTCCAAATTATACTGATGTCGTATGATTAAAGTATGAGCCTCTCATTCCTCATTCAAGGCTCTCAGAAACTTGGTGTTTGAATCCTACCGATCATACACTTTTCCCACCAAGGATAGGTTGTTGAGAAGGGTGAGAAACCTGTCATAGATGTCAGTGAGGCTTTCATCAGGTTTGGCCTCAAAATGTTCATATTCTTGAATTAGAACAGCCCTTCTGTTCTTCTTGATGGCCATGGTTCCTTGACATTGAGTTTCAAGAGCATCCCAGATCTCCTTGGCAGTCTTGTAGGCTATAACCATGTTTGACATCACATAATCAAGACTGTTATGCAAAATGTTTCTTACCTTTGCATCTTTCAGCACAACTACTTTCTCTTCTGGTGTCCACTCACTCTTCTCCTTCAACTGATAGTGTTCAGCAACAATATGAGTTGCAGGCACCAGTTTTGTTGGAATGTAAGGTCCATCATTAATTACGTCGAGATAGTCTGGATCTATAGCCTCCAGATGCATGAGCATCTTCACCTTCCATGTAGGATATTCAGCCTTTTTCAGAATGGGGATTTTAATACTTTCATACTTGTTCAGAGACATGTTTAGATCGCTTCTGATTGTAAATTTATCAGTTTGCTCTGATACCAATTGTTTCCCAGTAATGATACAATTGTTTAAGGGGGATTGGATATAATTATATAAATATTTTGAATAAGTATAAAAATATAACAGTTCTTTATATTTCTGATAAAAACTGTTACAAACTCTCTCAAGAAATACTGATGTTCTTGAGAGTTGCTAGGTCGTACAATACTCGAGTTAATCACTATGTGATGACCTAAACTGTGTTTATATATTAAACAACTGCTACAAATCAGTCTAGGATATGCATTATCAATTACTAACAGAAAATGATACATATCTTTAACTGAATACACAAAGTCCTATCACTCAAAATGAACAGATATCCATCCCTCAAAATAAGGAACAGACTTAATCTTCACAACAGACTGTCTTCAGATGCTGATGTTCTGCAGATACTGATGATGCATCAAATCCTGATGGCACATCAAATCCTGATGACATCCAAAATAGTCATATCCTGAGCTCCTCCTGATCATTGAGAATCAGCACGTAACAATTACTTTTAAAAGTGTGCTCTTCTAAACTTTTTTAATCGATTACATATCTAATAGATAGATCGATATTACATAATTTTTTTAAAAAATGATAACAATAAGTAAATTATCCGATAATTATTAAATTCTATAGTCTTATAATACATTGACATATTTTATAATCTGCGTACCTAACTTTAAATAATAAAAATAACATTATTTAATTTATACAATGAAGAATTAGGTAATTTTGAGATTTTTTTTTAAAAAAAATCCTTTCTTATACATCTTTTATCCATAAATATTATACTTTTAAAAATTGATAACAAACTGTTAGGCCTCAATGATACTATAGAAGGGGGTTGAATATAGTATCTACAATATAAACACAAGTATGTAACAGAAAACAAGTTTATTCAATATATCAAACTCTGTTACAGTTGGTTTAATCTACTCTCTCAGTGATGTATGATATCACTAAGAGCTGTTGGGTTACAATGAATAATATTCTCGTGAATGATAACACATATAGTGTAAACCCTAATATGTGTTTATATACTACACAGTTACAAGATATCTCCTAATTGATATGATATGTTCTGTTTCCTAAAATACATCAATCAGAGATTATCTACTGTAGTCCTTTAGCTATATAACTCTCCAAGCATATCTTCTTTTGTTTAATCCAGATCCTCTCCTGTAAAACAGCCGCTTTTCATCCTTGAAGTGTATCCGCACTTAAGTTCTGATGTAAGTCCTGATGGCTTAAGTTCTGATAACTTCCTGTCTTTAGTAAGTTCTGATTTCCAGTTAAGTTCTGATAGTAAGTTCTGAAACTAAACAAATCAGATTAGACATGACATCACAAATATATCTAACAATCTCCCTCAACTTGTAAATTATAAAAATATACAAGTTTATAGATTTGATGATGTCAAAAACATTTAAGTACAAATGCAATGAGTGTGTTTATATGCCCAACTAAATACAACTTACAGTCCATGTAGCTTTTACCAAATTCACTGAATCAGCCTGAATCCAAAATGATTCCTTACAAAGTCTGATACCAGCTTGGTCTCTGCATTTCTTTTAACTTCAAGTAACTGAGCTTTGACTTGCTGCTTCTTCATCTTCAGTATCACCAATCTGATATATGGCAGCTCTGAGTGCAAAAATTGGAGTTCTTTCAAGTCCATCTCCCAGTCTGATTACCCTTGGATGTGTAGAATCTTCATTATAGCATAAGCATCTTCCTTTCGGAATTACTTCTACCTTAGCAAAATTCTTCCTCATAGGGATTTCTCTTCCATCATCCTCAGTCATCATTGGAGTATACTCTGTCATTCTTGCACCAGAAATTCTGAGTAAATCTCTTATTGTCTTCAGAATATATCCTGACCATTTCCTGGTAACATTAGAATTTACCTCCATTAGATAATGAATATATTGGAGCTCTTTAACAGATTTCTTCAGCACATCAGATTCAGATAATCTATAAGTTCTGCCATCAATCAGAAATAAGATTAATTTCTCTTTTACTAACATGAGTATCCATCACTACTTGAGCAGAAAACACTTTGTCAAGGTGCTTCTGTGTGATCTCTTCAAATGGCTTGTCAGTTAATGTGAATGGATCTCTAATATCAACTTCTATCCCAGTTTGGAATTTCTCTCTGTCAGAACCTAATCCAGAAGTGTCTCTAGCTTGCTTGGCTTTTACCCCAAATGCTGCAAGTTGATTCAACATCTGATTTGTCTTAGGCTGAACTGGAATAGACTTGTTCCATAGTAGCTTCTTCTTGTCTTCTAATATTAAGCTGTCTATGTCAACTTGGGCAGTGTCAGAGGTTGACATCTTGATGAATTGGTCAGAATTTGCAGTTTCATCTGCAGCTTGCTGTTCTGAAATATCTTCAGGATTTGTTAAGTTCTGAACTTCTTCACTCTGAACAACTTGAGCTATGTCAGAGGTTGTCTTAGATTCTTCTGTCATGCTTTTTCTCTTCAGAGTTTCAACTGTTTCATCTTCAGCAGCAGTATCATCAAAGACTTGAACCATCTTGCACACATGATCCATCAGAATTTGAGGAATCTTCATCTTCTGTTTCTTGACTGTCTCCCCAACTTTTCCTTTTCCCTTGTATTTGGGATCAGTAGTAGTTTGAGATCTAGTCCTTGATCTATGATCTCTGTGGCAGATCTTTCTTTTATCACAATCCCCTTTTCTTTTGGCCTTGGTGGCTTTTTAGCATCAGAAGCTTTTGACTTGGGTTTGCTCTTCTCAACAGCAAATTTAGTTTCTTCTTCTCTTAATTCCTCTAAATCCACTCCTGGATTATCCTTAAGGAATAGTCTCTTGGCCAATTCTTCATCAACAGATTGAATTTTGGGATCTTTGTAGAAGAATATTGTTTTCTTTCCTTTGAATTTCAAAGTCTGCAGAAACTTCTGTAACTCTTGGCTTCCAGCTTGGACTATCACATCAGAAGTAGTTGTCAGAACTTGATCATTAGTATTTGAAGTATCAGCATTTGTGATCAACAAAGGAACATCCTGATCTGTTGGCTTCTTTCCTTCCTTATTCCTCCTTTGCATAGCAGATCTATTAGAGTGCTTGCTACCAGACATTCTCTGATGAAAACTTGTCTGTTGAGTGGGAATTCTGCTCAGCTGCTTCCCTTGACTTTGAACTCTACTCTTTTCAGAGTTTCCCTGGTCATCTCCATGATCATCCTTTTTTTTCAGTGTTTGGCTTGGTGACCATTTGGACTTAACTACCTTCTCCCCCTTTTTGGAATCATCTGTCAGGAGTAGAGAAAGAAGTAGTTCCACTAAAGATTGGATCTCATTTAACTGAGTCTGTTGAACAACCTGATTTTGTAATACCACATCCAGTTGGGCATGCTGCTGGGATTGAACAAGCTCAATAGCATCCACTTTTTCTTGAATTGGTCTGATAAACCTCTTCTTGTCTAGTTTGTACATCATGTCTAGCTTATCAGCTGTTTCCTGAAGTTTATTAACCTTTGCATGAGTCTTAGAGTGTTGACCTTGTAAAGTTCTTGTACTGAGAGCAGTGATCTTTAGTTGATGCTTGAAGTCATAACTTGTCAGCAACTCATCAGCTTTTGAGACATGTTCTGTCAGAACATGTGGGATGGGAATAAAATTAGGATCATTCCATTTATGTATCCACTCAGCCCCTCTAAAGGTTTCCTCCCATGGAACTGGAGTAGCCTCTTCCTCAAACTGGAATAATGCCTCTTTTCCTATAGGCACTTTAGTGTTTACTGGAGCTGACTCTCCAAAACTTGCTAGAATCTCCTCATCTTCAGATAACACCAAGGTGTATGTTGCTTGAGGAGACTCTGAATCAGCTTTGTCTAAATTCTGTTCTTCAGTTCCAAGATCAAGAATTGGTGTTATTGGTATCTCAGCCTGTAAAATTGGAGAAGTAACATGAGTTGGCTGTTTTGTAGTTGGAGCTTCCAGATATAAAACAGTATGTATATTCAAATTATGAATATCTATTTCAGGACTTGTCTCTTGTTCTTCAACGTCATCTGTAGCTTTGATTGGAGAGTGAGGTGAAGAAATCACAGATTCTTGTACAAGTTCTGATCCGTGGACTTCAGGAATTTCAGATTCCTGAATAAGAACTTCTTCAGGTTCTGGCAAGGCTTCAATCATAATAGGTTCTGATGAGATCAGAGATTCCTGATCCCTTCCTCAGCATCTTCAGCATCCTCAGATAGAGTTTGTGCAATATGCACACCTGCTCTCACCTTCCTTGATTTTGATTTTCTAGATGGAGGGGTGACATGATCTGTATCAGAATGTGAAGACCTCTTTCTTTTCTGAATGCCAGAAGCTTCAGCTGTTTCCTCCTTCTGAAGAGTTGACTCTTCAGCTTCTTCTGTCACAGGTTCTGATGCAGGAACCTGGACATGTTCTTCCTCATCTGATTCATCTCTCAGAATCAGCCTTCTATTTCTCCTTGGTGAAGATTGAGGAATAGATTTAGCTCTTGAGGTATTGGGTCTGGAGGATGTGTCAGATTTTACAACTGACACCTTTTGAGAAGTACCAGAGGTTGGTTTGGTTTTGGATTTGGGCCTGGACTGTGAAGTGCTGACAACAGGTGCTGATGTTGGTGGTTGTGAGGTAGACTGTGGTTGTTGAGTAGTGGATGGTTGTGATTGTGCTACATCAGTGAATATGGCTGTGTAAGTGTCTGGGATAGTGTTGACTAAGAACTGTTTGACACATTGGGGTATTTGGAGAGGTCTTAATACTTCCTTCTTGTTATCAGCAGATAACAAGTCAATAAATGCCCTTTTATGTAACTTAAAAGGTTCCATTAGGTCACTGAACACTTGTGGCTTATCAAAACAACAATAACTATAAATTAAACGACAGAACCTAGTAAAATATACTACATTTGCATCTTCCTTCATTCCGTCACCAATATAGCCTAACACAACAGATACATAATCAAAATGAGTCTGATTAAGAAGTGCATACCCTATTTGTTGACTCATGATTGGAATGGCATCAAAATTAGAGCATTTGTTAGCAAAAGTCTTTGTGATGCAATCAAAGAAGAAGCTCCATTCCCTCCTGATGTAAGGCCTCTTCAACTGTCCTAGCCTGGACAAGATTTTCTCATATCCCAAGCTTGCCATCATGTTCTAAAGAACAGATTCTCCAGGTGCTGAGTTGTAAGTGCAGTTTTCAGGCAGATGAAGAGCCCGCCTCACTGTAGTAACAGTTACCACATACTCATCTTCTCCTGATGAGAAGATGATGCTTAAAGACCCAGTTTCACCCCCATCATCATAGATTCCAGTCTTCCAGAACTCCTGCACTTATTTACCAGAGATTGCTTGAGGTTGGGTCAGAGCATACCCAATCTCACAGTGAGCCAAGAAATCCTGAACAAAGTGAAGTTCTGAAGGAGCTTCATCCTTGTTCAATATAGCAGAGTAGTTGTTTGGGACAAACTTAGCTCCATTAAAAATAACATCCTTTGGTGCCATTTCTGTTGAAAAATCAAGTGAAAATTTTGTGTTTGCAAAGTGTTTGATAAAATGCCTGTAAGAGAACGTCAGAAAATAAGAGAGTAAAAAATAAGAGAGAGAGATAATAGAGTAAAATAGTAGGTAAAAGATTGTATAATCTTTTATCTCTGATATTTATACTCTGCACGTGGTAACGTCTCTTTTTGTGAATTAGAACCGGCAGTTTTTTATACTTGGCAGCGTGTAATCAGTCAAAACATAAATAGTGGGCATGGTAAACATGCAGTAATTATTGCACACAAACACATACCATAACCAACACGCAACCCACTAACAAATGATTATGACTGTTTTTATCTCACCTAATTATTTTTCTAAGAAATATAACCGTTACTGTAAATACCATAAATAAGTCAAGTAAATAAATAATGCCACGCAAGCATCAAGATTTGCATAAGAACTTGACTATTATCAGAATTTAACGATCATCAGAATATGGCTTCTGTACTCAAAAAGTGAATGACTGTTTCTGTGTTTCTTCACACAAATACTGACTGGTTCATTCAGAGTTCAATCATCAGAACTTGTCCTCAGAATTTATGCAAATATTACTTAACTGTTTATCAGAAACAACTTAATCACCACATTAATTTTCATCATTCATATGGAGTGATAGTGTGTGTATGTGCAAATGATCAGATAAAGATTAAAGTCTGATAAACTTCAGTATATCTTAGAAATAAGGCATAACTAAGAAAAATGCTTAAAATCTGTCTTGAATTGTGAAGTCTACTATAGAATAAAGTTATGCAAGAGTCCACCTCAACTGTTTGTGCTTATTTTATGCATCTTTTGAAATTTTTTTGACAAGGGATTCTCAGTGTAAATGAGTTACAACTGCCATTAAAATTAATGTTGTTATCAGAATATTTCTCCAGTAATCAGAGAATGTGAAAAGTCACCAAGAAAAAATAATTTGCTTTTCTAATGCATATTACTTAATACCAGCAATGCACTTGGATCTTCCCTTTCACATATTTACTCTAGATTACTGACATCAGAATTTAACAGATAAGAAGCAATAATCTAGTTTGTGACTTAGTAATAAGATACAGGAAGTAAATTTGACTAAGATCAAAATCAGAATTTGCTTATGTTAATGATTTCCACATAAATAACTAATTCAAACATGTGATACATAGTTTGTTAAGACTACTAAGTCAGCATCTAACAAGATAATCCTCATTGGATTGAATAGTCACAGAACATGCAAAACACTCTCAGAGTTTATAGAATCACATCAGATAATAAGCAGTGTTTAATATGTCACAATTTAAGCACATATTACATTGAGATAAGAAAATCTGTAAACACTGATCATAAAGTCTGATGTATGAGAACAAAAACTAAATAGGTTTTGAGAAAGAACCTGAAACCATTCCAAGTTCATTTACCAGTCTTGTAAAAGTAGCTTCACATAGTGGTTTTGTGAAGATATCTGCCAGTTGTTGATCCGTTGGAACAAAATACAATTCCACTGTACCTTCCATCACATGTTCCCTTATGAAATGGTACCTAATGCTGATGTGCTTTGTCATTGAGTGTTGAACTGGAATTCCTGTCATAGCAATAGCACTTTGATTATAACAGTAAATGGGTATTTTAGAAAATTCTAACCCATAGTCCAGTAACTGATTCTTCATCCAAAGAATCTGTACACAACAGCTTCCTGCAGTAATATATTCTACTTCTGCAGTTGATGTGGAAATTGATTTCTGTTTCTTGCTAAACCAAGAAACCAACCTGCCTCCAAGAAATTGGCAGCTTCCACTAGTGCTATTCTTGTCTATCTTGCATCCTGCAAAATCTGCATCTGAGTAACCTATTAGCTTAAAATCTGATTCCCTAGGATACCACAATCCTAGATCAGTTGTACCCTTGAGGTACTTGAAAATTCTTTTCACAGCTATTAGATGAGGTTCTCTTGGATCTGCCTGAAATCTTGCACAAAGACAGGTAGCATACATGATATCTGGTCTACTTGCAGTCAAATATAGAAGTGAGCCAATCATACCTCTGTAGTTAGTAATATCTACTGATGCTCCATTGTCTTTATCTAACTTTGTGGCTGTGGCCATGGGAGTGGATGTAGTTGAACTATCTTGCATTCCAAATTTCTTGAGTAAAATTCTGGTGTACTTGGATTGATTTATGAAAGTACCTTCTTCAGTTTGCTTGACTTAAAGTCCTAGAAAATAGCTAAGTTCTCCCATCATACTCATATGATATCTTGACTGCATTAGCTTTGAAAACTTTTCACAGAGTTTGGTATTTGTAGAACCAAAAATGATATCATCAACATAAATTTGGACTAAAAGTAAGTCCTTGCCATGGTTGATATAGAACAGAGTTTTATCAATTGCGCATCTGGTAAATCCACTTTCCAGAAGAAATTGTGCCAGGGTTTCATACCATGTTCTTGGAGCTTGCTTTAGGCCATAGAGTGCCTTATCAAGTCTGTAAACATGATTAGGAAATTTTGGATCTACAAATCCCGGAGGTTGTTTAACATATACCTTTTCTTCCAATTCTCCATTGAGAAAAGCACTTTTCACATCCATTTGAAAGACTTTAAACTTCTTGTGAGCAGCATATGTAACGCCCGGAAAATATTATGTATTTATTTTTATCAATAAATAATTATTATATAATTTTATGTGAATTTTGGTGAATTATTTGATAATTGATACTAATATCTGGATGTTTATTTCTGATAAAATTTAGATATTTTAATTTTTAATTATCCAGAATTAAATCTAGATAATTTTGGTATTTTTCTGGTAATTTTTGGATTATTATATGATTTTATAAGAATTTATAGAATTAATAATGATTATTCTTACATAATTATAAAATTTATTTTTAAAATCAGAAATCGTCCCACTTCAGTCGCTTTTGCATTTTTACAACCCGAAACTCTTCCGAAAACTCCTTCCTAACCTAATCTGATAATTCTGAGCACTTTTCATGATTTGACTTTTTCGATCCGGGGTACGGTTTGACCTGTACGAGTCCCGGTGTGAAATTTTCGATACGTAAATCATTTTATTTATCGATAAGAATCCATATTCTCAAAAGGCGAGACATTATTACCTTAATTTCGTATAAAGTATTTTATAGGAAGCTCTGTTTTGATAATTTTCCAATTCTGGTATTAAAATCGTATCGTCTTTTCAATTACTTAGCGGCTAAGTAACCTATCTTCGGATCCGGTCTATAAATATAATTATCAAAATATTAAATAAATAAAATATGTGATGGTTCTGTCAGTTATGTGTTGCTGTGTTATCAATTGTTTGTGAATTGTTGGACGCGAAGATTAATTTTATAATTAATTACTTATGCATTTGATTCAATTTAAAGTGATTTTATTGAATATTTGTTCTTAAAAATACTAAAATTGTTTTTAAAATTATTTTTATTGTTTTATAATTTTATTTATTATTTTTAGGAGTTTATAAAATTTAGAAATCAATATTTTATTTATTAATTATCTTTAAATGATTTTCTGACTCCATTTAATTATAAAATCAGTATTTAGTTCCAGAATGCTTTAAAAATTACAAAACTCATATAATATTAAGTTTATAATATTCTGAGGATTTTAAAATTATTTTGGAAATTTTTGGAGTTAAATTCACCCGTACATTATTTCGTTTGATCGTTAAATGCGGGTATAAAACGCGTTTCAAAAATGATTAAAAATTATTAAAATGTTATGTTATTAACTTTTGAATATTTAGAGATTTTTGGCATTAACATTTTAATTTTTTTTAAATTTTAAAGTGCAATGAATTCGTTAAATTGCCCGAATAACGAATCCGGAAGAGTATTAAAGCGACGTAAGGACACGTGGTTTATTTGCTTAATAGGTGGCTTATTTATTTTTGTTGATTTAGGGATAAACATCCCAGCTCTATGTCTCTCTCTTCTCGGTCGTCTCTCTCTCGAAATCTCTTTTTCTCATCTCTCTTATCGATTTCTCAATCTCTCCCTCTAATCCTCTCTCCCTCTCTATCTGAATCTCTCATCCTTCTCTTTTCTCCACCCCGCGCTCTGCTCTCTTGGTAATTCCTCTGTACGATTGCCCCTTTGTTCAGTTGCCTCCCTCTCCGTTTTCCGGCGAGGGAGTGGCGGCGCGTGCGTCGGTATGTGACTGTGGTGTGTACGTGTGTGTGCGTGAGTCTGTGTGGGTGTGTGTACGTGTGTGTATCTCGTGTGCGTTGTGGTTATGGTTTCCGGCGCCGCCTTCATCTCCGGTTGCCGCCTATTTTTCTGGCATGGCAGCCGGCTGTTCTTTGTGCGCGTGGCTATCACGGCTGCGTTTATCAGTTATTCCTATTCCGATTTCAATTGTTTTGTT
This sequence comes from Apium graveolens, assembly GCF_009905375.1. Lineage (NCBI taxonomy): Eukaryota > Viridiplantae > Streptophyta > Magnoliopsida > Apiales > Apiaceae > Apium > Apium graveolens. The sequence goes on along the minus strand of NC_133650.1, from coordinate 207,683,450 downwards.
TCGGTTGATTGTGTTGCCTTGCTGTTGCTCTGTTCGATTGTCTCGATGGATTAAATTTTATTATGTTATTTCTGCAAGAATTATTGAAACAAAAATTTATGTATATATACATAAAAATATATTCGTGAAATGAATATTTAATTCGTGCAGGAATAAATTGTTTTAATCGGTGAAATTCGCGTAGGATGTCCGATAAACGGAAACCCGCGAATTTTATCGCCGTCGGCGATGAGCCTCGGTGAGCCGACGGTGGGCGATGATGATTTTTATCTGAGTCCTATGTTATTAATTAAATAAAATTAGTTGGTAAAATCAATTATGAAATGAAAATGCGAATAAAATAAAAATACGAATAAAAATGTAAAATACAAGTAATGACAATAATTAACCAAATCGGAGTTTGGGATTTGTGGAATTGATTGTGATTGGATTGTGGATTGTGTTTGTGATTTGACGTCGAAATGATTCGACGGGTAAGCCAATAAATAGAGGAAACACTGCCCGATTTTCGGGAAAATTAATTACGAAAATACGAGAACGTAACCTATAATTATCGGAGACGTCGAATAACCATATACGATTATATTTTATAAATTTAATTGCGAGTGACACAAAATAATTTATAAATAATCGATTACCCTAATTTCGAGGAAACGAATATACGTATTTTATGAAAATAAATACCGAACCTATTTTCGAAGATGTGAACCATAATTGCTATGTGTATTTCGATAATACATATAAATATGAATTTGGTTATGAAATCGTATGGGTAGAATGGGGTGACGATTTGATGTTAAGCTTAAGCGGTTATCTGAATTAGGGTATTTTAACCCTGTAGGTTTAGACTGAAGACCCGAGACGTGGCATCGGACTAGGAACGATCTAGTGATTAGACGTCGAGATCAACGAAGTTCCAACCAAAGGATCTGAATGTTGGGATCGTATTGAAAATAGGATAGTAGATGGACGATAAAGCCGAACGATCAAAGCCGAACCAAAGTCAACCAATAATAACGGTTAAAGCTTATTAAGGCAAGTATTCTGGATTTTTCTTTTTTCAATACTGCAAGTATTCCCGAACTTTCTTTTAAATACTGCAAGTATTCTTGATTTTTCTTTTAAATACCGCAAGTATTTCTGATTTTCTGCAATTATTTCTTCGATCCTATTCTAATTTCAGAATAGTTAACTATTTTATATTTCGCTGCAATTACTCATATTATGCATGTTCATTTATTCTTGTTCTGATAATTCAATTGCTCTCTTGAGCAAATACCCATTTTTCGGGTTATTTGCGAACCCTGAATTGGGATGTTTTGAATTCAAAATGGTTTGACATCAAAACACTCTACGGGCTGGATAGTGATATTTTGGGGATTGAGTTTTACTTAATCTTGAGGACCGGGATGACTGGTGCCTCGAGATGGGTCGTAGTGCCTGGGGACCCGACTAGATCTATATATTGAGATATAGATCTGCATTGTATTCTGACTGATCAGCAGAATATAGATACGAACTAGTGTACAGTCTAATTTGTTGTTGATCGCCATTAACGGCATTCTCTCTCGAATGATTTTATGATTCTAAACCCGGACAAAACCCTGATTCAGGAGATGAATCGGGGAATCGCTTGTCATTTTTGGATTTTAGTTAAAGGCTGGTGACAGCCAACGTTTATTCACTCCACTCATTAAAAATTGAATTGTTTAAAATTGTTTTGAGATTTTGTCCAGAAGTTTTCTTTTGTTATTAATGTTTGAAACTTAAATTATATACTTGCTGGGCATTTTTGGCTCACTCTTGTTTTGTCAATTCTTATTTCTGCTAGAAACAGATGAAAATAAAAATGAATAGCTTTGATAGTCAGCAGAAGTTAGAGAAATTTTCCTGTACGAGAGGTTGAAGGTGTTAGAAGAATGTGACAAGAGCATTAGTTCAAAGGTATTTACATTTGTATTGTAATTGTTGAGAGTTGTAGAAGATTAAATTCTTGTTTCATACCATAACCTGTAACCGATCCGGATAAATGGGGTTAACTGAATATTCTTTTATTTTATGTAAAGATTGTTTTATGACACCAAATCTTGACCCCGGATTTGGGGTGTTACAGCATAAGCCAAAAAGATTCTTATGGCTTCCAATCTAGCAACTGGAGCAAATGTTTCATCATAGTCAATACCCTCCTGTTGAGAGTAACATTTAGCAACCAGCCTTGCTTTATTCCTTGTTATTATGCCATCACTGTCAGTTTTATTTTTGAACACCCATTTTGTGCCAACAATGGACCTGTTCTTTGGTCTTGGCACTAGGATCCGGACTTTATTTCTTTTAAATTCATTTAACTCTACCTACATTGCTTGCACCCAATCAGCATCTTGAAGAGCTTCTTCCACTTACTTTGGTTCAGTCTGAGATAGAAAGGAATGATAGAGACATTCATTTATTGTTGTTGCTCTAGTTCTGACACCTGCTTCAGGATCTCCAATTATTAAGTCAGGTGTGTGTGATTTAGTCCACTTCTTTGCAGATAGAAGTTGATCTCTAGAACTGGATCCTCCCCCATGATCCATGCTGTCTCCATCAGCATTTTCTAATGCTCCCCCTCAAGTTATACTCTCTGAGATTCCATAATTTGAGTTGGATCCTTCAGGAATTGAAGAATTAGAGTTTCCAGAATTGTCAGAATTTGGCTCAGAACTTGATGAATCAGAACTTGAAGAGCCAGTGACTGGTTCTGATGATTCTTTAGAGTCTTGAGATGTGGTATAATCATCAGCTTGCTCCCCCTGAATAGGTGCATTTTCCTTTGGAGCAGTTACCACAGTTTCAATGACATCAGAATTTAACCCATCAGAACTTACAGGATCAGGATTTAGGTCATCAGAATTTATAGAATCAGAATTTACATCTTCATTTTCAAATCTCAGCTGATCATGATAATTGAAACCTTCAAGTCCAGTAATCTTTTTATCATCAAAAGATACATTGATAGATTCCATGAAAACCTTTGTTCTTAAATTGTAGACTCTGAAGGCCTTTGTGGAAAATGGATATCCAACAAAAATTCCTTCATCACCTTTTAGATCAAATTTTGACAACTGTTCAGGATGAGTCTTAAGAACAAAACACTTGCATCCAAATACATGAAAGTATTTCAGATTTGGCTTCTTTTTCTTTACCATCTCATATGGTATTTTTCCATACTTGTTTATGAGTGTAGCATTCTGTGTAAAACAAGCAGTCTGCACAGCTTCAACCCAAAAAAAGGTTGGTAGCTTTGCTTTATCAAGCATAGTTCGTGCAACTTCAATAAGAGTCATGTTCTTTCTTTCTATAACTCCATTCTGCTGTGGAGTTTCAGGTGCAGAAATTTCCTGCTTTATTCCGTGCTCTTTGCAGAACTCTTCCATGATTGAATTATTGAACTCAGTTCCATTATCACTTCTTATTATTTTAACAGAATCTTTGACTAACTTATCCAACTGTCTGACATGATCAGTTAGAGTAGATGTAGTTTCATTCTTCTTGTGCAAGAAATTCACCCAAATGTATCTTGTGAACTCATCCACTATAACCATAGCATATTTCTTCTTTACAATAGTCATGACCTTGATTGGACCAAATAGATCAACATGCAGTAAGTGATAAGGCTCAAGAATTGAGGATTCAGTTTTGCTCTTGAATGAAGATTTTCTTTGTTTTGTATTTTGACATGAGTCACAAAGACCATTAGGAGCAAATATTGATTTTGGCAGTCCTCTCACAAGATCTTTCTTTACTAGCTCATTTATATTGTTGAAATTTAAATGAGAGAGTCTCTTGTGCCAATTCTAGCTTTCTTCAATTGATGCTCTGCTTAACAGACAGATTGCAGAACCATCAGAATTTGCTGAAAGTATAAATTCATATATGTTACCATGTTTGTAACCTTTCAAAACCACTTTGCCTGTAGAATTACTTACAACTTCACAGTGTCCTTCAAAGAAATCCACATGATAACCTCTGTCACAAATTTGACTCACACTTAGCATATTTTTTTTAAGTCCTGAGACAAGAGCTACTGATTCAATTATAACATTCCCAAGATTGATATTTCCATATCCCAGAGTCTTTCCCATGTTTCCATCTCCATAAGAAACTCCTGGGCCAGCTTTCTCCACGAAGTCTGATAACAGGGCTTTATTTCCAGTCATATGTCCTGAACATCCACTGTCCAGAACCAAAATATTTTTCCTGTTGCCCTGCAATCACAAAGACCACTATTGATTAGTTTTAAGGACCCAGACTTGCTTGGATCCTTTGGCCTTGTTAAGTTTGTTAGCATTTGCAGCAGATTTAGTTTCAGAGTTTATGATAACATGCTTTTTATCAGACTTTCTATCAGACTTTGCATCAGAATTTATACTAGAAGGAATTACACTAACTTTCTTTAAAGAAGGTTTTATTTCATAATAATCATAGTACAAACTATGATATTCCTTACAAGTATAAATAGAATGCCATAAACTACCACAATGAAAACAAGGATTTTGTGGTTTAAACCTAACAGACTGACTCTTAACTCCTGATCTAGGAGGTAAAGAGTTTATATCTTTATTTTTCCTGCAAAAAGAAGCAAGATGGTTAGAGTTTCCACAATTATAGCATTTCTTTCTAGGAGCATTAGGAACATGCATATAATTATTACTTTTATTCACACCTTCCTTTCCATTCCTAATTTTCCTAGCTTCCTTTACCTTGTTCACATTTTTAATCTCTTTCAGCTTATACTTAAGCTGCTTCTTTGTCATTAAGCCAATGTTTACCAAAGTTGGTTTTGATTTGTCAGAAGTTGACTTTTCTTTGACTTCTGTTTTAGAGTCTTTCATCTCTTCAGAATCAGACACAACAGTTTTTGCAACAAATTTAACAGGATTTACCTTTGGCTTTTTAGTCTATTTGATAGCAATTGGCTTAATTGGCAAAGTCCCTTTCTCACTTTTACCATCTTTATAACCTAACCCCTCTTTCCAGTTTCTACTACTTAGAATATTCTGAGTTGTTTTTCCTGAGTTAGTCCAAGTCCTGATGATTTCTCTTTCTTTTTCTAATTCAGTTTTTAGATAATCATTCTATTTAAGCAATTCATTCTTAACATATACATCATTATCTCTCTCTGTCTGAATAGTGTTCATCTTGACTAACTCTTCTTCAAGATAGCTATTTTTGTTTTTGTACTTTAGATTTTCATATTTTAATCTTTCATTCTCTAAAGTCTGATCTCTATATCTAATATAAATGTTTTTCAGAAATAATCTCAACTCAGTAATATCTTCTGTATCAAAAGCAAGAGTTGATAGAGGTACCTTTAGTTCAACAGCATCAGAATTGCTATCAGTATTTGCCATTAAGGCATAGTTCACCTCTTCTTCAGATTCTGAAGTGTCTGCCCAGTTTTTCTTCTTTGTGATAAGTATTTGGCTTTTATCACCTTTTCCTTTCTTGCAATCAGGAGAGATATGGCCTCTTTCACCACAATTATAGCATTTGACATTTGAATTGTCTCATCTGTCAGACTTTCCTCCTTTGTCTGCAGTCTTTCTGAACCCTTTCTTGTCAGAACTTCCACCTTTCCCAGAAAACTTCTTACCCTTTCTGAATTTCTTGTAGGCTATCTTTGTGATACCCTTCACCATAAGAGCACACAGTTGCATCATCTATGCATCAACATCCACTTCAGATAAATTTTCAGGTTCTGAATCATCATCATCAGAATCTGATGACTCTGAATCAGACTGTATGATGATAGCCTTTCCTTTTGCCTTCCTAGAGACAATTGGCTTTTCTTCAGTCTTTAAAGCAACTGTCTTAGACTTCCCTCCATGCCTCTTCTTTCTTTGCTCCATCTCATGGTCATGAGTCTTGAGCATCCCATAGATTTCATCAAGAGACATATCAGCAAGTTCATAGTTGTCTCTTATTGTAGTAGCTTTCAAATCCCACTTTTCAGGAAGAGCTAGTAGGAATTTCAGATTTGAATCTTCTTGATCATATTCCTTATCCACTAGTGACAGATCATTCAACAGCTTTGTGAATCTGTCATATGTATCAGTTAGTGACTCATCAGATTTTGAGTCAAAGTGCTCATACCCCTGTGTGAGTATTGTCTTCCTGTTCTTTTTGATGGCATTGGTTCCTTGACATCTCACTTCCAATGCATCCCAGATTTCTTTTACAGTCTTGCATCCAATCACCCTGTTTGACATGACATTGTCAAGTGCACTATGAAGCAAGTGTCTTACTTTTGTATCCTTTCCTAGTGAAGAGATGTCTTCAGTGGTGAGTTCTCTCTTTTCTTTGGGAATCATCTTCTGTGGCTCATTCCCAACTACAACAGAAAGCTTTGTGGGTTTGTGTGGACAATCATAAATTATGTCTAAATATTATGGATCTGTAGCTTCTAGAAACATGGCCATCTTCACACTCCATACAGGGTACTCAGACACCCTGAGCATAGGAACCCTGATGGTTTCATATCTACTGGTGTTTTAAATGGGTTGAACCTTTACAGGTTCTTGAGGGGCCTGTGTTTTTGATTAATCAGACATGATTGATTGTTTGTTTGGATCTTAACTGTTTGTAAGCTTAACAGATTGGCTTTGATACCACTTGTTAGGCCTCAATGATACTATAGAAGGAGGTTGAATATAGTATCTACAATCAATTCGATAATAAACACAAGTATGTAACAGAAAACAAGTTTATTCAATATATCAAACTCTGTTACAGTAGGCTTAATCTACTCTCTCAGTGATGTATGATATCACTAAGAGCTGCTAGGGTTACAATGAATAATATTCTCGTGAATGATAACACATATAGTGTAAACCCTAATATGTGTTTATATACTACACAGTTACAAGATATCTCCTAATTGATATGATATGTTCTGTTTCCTAAAATACATCAATCAGAGATTATCTACTGTAGTCCTTTAGCTGTATAACTCTCCAAGCATATCTTCTTTTGTTTAATCCAGATCCTCTCCTGTAAATCAGCGGCTTTTCATCCCTGAAGTGTATCCGCACTTAAGTTCTGATGTAAGTCCTGATGGCTTAAGTTCTGATAACTTCCTGTCTTCAGTAAGTTCTGATTTCCAGTTAAGTTCTGATAGTAAGTTCTGAAATGAAACAAATCAGATTAGACATGACATCACAAATATATCTAACACAAACGTAAATTTTTGGACTCACACTGTTGAAAAAAGAGAGGATGGCGAAACTGTAATAACAAAAGAAAAAAAGAGACATCGTATTTTTTAAACAAATTGGAAAATGTATTCTCTATTATAAAGCATAATGTAACATATTATGTAACCAGGGAATTATAACTCAACATGAAACATAAACAGATAAATAATATTAACTATGAAGCACATAAACCCTGGAAATGAAGATTGTATAAATAAAAGAATCAAAAGATGGAATTAATGCTCTAAGTCCGTAATCAGGTCATGAAAAGAAGTTCATTACTATGTTCAAGCCTCCATGAAGAATAAAATGTCAAATGACTTCTAGTGACAATAACATGTATTGGTTTGAAGTATTCAAGATCAAGGGTTTCAGTGATTGAAGCAATGAATGACCAACAGGTTGTATCAGCTAAGAATTGTAAAGAGAATTTAGTTAATCCAATTCAGTGCTAGTCATTTGTGAACCAGACCAGTGCACTAAGCGTCAGCAAATCAGAAAATGATTGATTGAATTCATGTAAAAGAAATCAAGTTGATACAGACAAGAGTGAATGGGAACATAGAAGAAACTGAGTTTTATTTGATAAACCTAGAAAAGATTTGAAGTAGAAACTCCTTTCCACCCTTGGCGCAAGTGGAACTGTTTGTTCTAAGGCAAATCAATTTATCCTGTTGACAGTAAGAGTACGGAACTTGCAAAAACCATTGCACTTGTTGCTCGTGAACATGAAACTTGGAAGCTAAGGTTGCACCCTCCTCGACAATCAAGAAAATTATTTTAGCTGAAATTGCTCAAGGTGAGCCAGAAGATGAAAGTAAGTTCTATACTCCGGAGGAACTTAAAGAGTTGGAAGATAAATCAATGGCTTACATGGATTCAAAATTCATTCATGTTAGATTTAGACGAAAGCACAACTACAAGTCAAGGGTTTCATCTGGAAGATTTCAGAAAGGAAGCTACTCGTCAAGGTCAAGCTCCAGAGGAGGATACAATTCAAGCTCGGTAGATAAAAGCAAAACAAGATGTTACAACCGTAATAATTGGGGCACTTCGCATCTGAATGCAGAAAGCCAAGGCAGCAAAAGGAAATGATTTTTATGAAAAAAAGAAACTTACGAAGATCTGAAGAGACATAATGATAAGCTGAAATAAAAGCTGAATGCATATGTGGTTAAGGAGAAAGGAAGAGCATACATTGCTGAGGAAAAAACTAGGATGATACTGATTCAGATGAAGAGGAAGAGTTATGTAAATCTAGCTCTTATGTAAGACTCTACATAGGAATCACCACAATCATCTCAGGTTCCTCACTTACCATTATTGATATGTCTGACTCTGAATATAAATCTACTATACATGAACTTACTTTAGAATTGTATAATGTTCATACAAGCATGCTTGCATATACACTTGAAAATGATAAGTTAGTTCTTAAAGTTGAGATTCTAACCTCTGGAAATGAAGAACTAGAATTGCTTGTAGTTGCTTTAGAAGACCTTAAGCAGAAATATGAGTACCTAGAGAATAAGGTTAAGTGCAACGCATAAATAGAAGCCATTCTTAGAACCCAAATTACTGATTTTGAAAAGAAGTTACGGGCCTTTAAGAATGTAGCTTTGACCCAGAAGGAGATAATAGATAGTCATAGGTTTAACTCTAACACATCCATAGGACTTGACTATTCAAAGATAGCAGGTAAGAAACATGTTGGTGCATCAGAGATAAATGTGTTTGTCCCTGAGAAGGCACCATATGTTATTAAGGATGTCGTATCTCTGTTGTTCACTGAACCTGTTTCAAATTATTTAGATGATGTAAGTTTGTTAATCAATGAGGAATTGATTGTCGAGGATAAGGAGAAAGAGAAGGTAGAGGTATGCCCCCAAAACCCTTAAGGTTTCAGTTAGTAAGGCAAAACTCGAAATTGACCAAGGTAACAAGGTGGATAAACACGGACCAGACACACTTAAGAAATTGGACACCATAGATGATTCTAAGACCGATGAGAGTGTTAAAGTTAAGTCTAAGAAAAACATGAATGGCAAGGTAGGTGTGAATACAAAGTCTAATTTTGCATCTTCCTCATCTGTATCTAGAAAATTGTGCAATAAATGTAATTCTGCTACACACCTTACACATGAATGCACAAAGGTTAAAGTAGAATATGTTGCATCTTCTAGTATGCCTGCCATGCCTAACATGCCTAGTTTTCATGAGCCCTGTGGCGTAGCCGGTTGTATCCCATGTGCATTTGCTGCCATGTCTGAATATTTTAAAGTTTTTCATGAAACTTCTAGCACTTGCACTGACACTAAGACAAGCATGAGTAATGAGCACACACAGGAAAATACTATAGTACCTTCTGTGTAATAACCCCAAAAATTTTGGACTTTTTGTAACCCTTATGAATAGTGATTTTGCTGATTATGCTGAATGAGAAAAATTTTCATGCCACACTATGTTGGGGTTCTTTTATTGATATTCTGAGATCTTATTAGTACTCTATATGGAATATAAGTGTATGTAAAGATCGTCAGAATCCAAATTCGAACACTTCGATTTTTCCCGAAAACCGACCAGATACAAAAAGAATTGAGTATAAGGTAACATGATGAAAAGGATTTAAATTCAAGGATTATAAGAGAGGATCATAAAAGGAATATAAAATATTGAGAAAGGTTTAGGAGAACCCAAGTAATAAGATCCCGGGTATGATCCCTCAAACGATAAACGAGAATGAAAGTTAAGCGAACCGTATAACAGATAAGGGATCATTAGCCAAGTAATTAGGAGTTAATCAAAGAGGTTAGTGGATGATGATGTCATCACACCAAAAATAAGAAGACAAGTGTAAGAAAATGACATGAGAAAGATGACATAAGCATGGTGACTTAAGCATGACAAATAGAGGGATTGGTTGGTTGATTGTGAGCCATTCATTTCTTACCATGGTAAAACGTTAATTAACAACAAAAGGATATCAACCAAGCCAAAACAAATCATAACACAAAAACACAAGTTGACTTTCATTTTGAAGAAAGAAGCTCTCGGCTTCTTCATTTCTTCAAGGAGAAGAAAATCAAGTTAACTTGTGGAGTGTGTGTATATTATGGGGTCACAGTGCGTAATAGTTGGTTGTTTATTAAGATTAAGTGTTATTAAGGAAAATGGAACTCGTGACAACCCGGATCCCCGACCCCGGATCTGGGGGTGTTACAGAAATGGTATCAGAGCCAAGCGTTATAAACCTCAGAGATGATGTGACGTTAAAATAATAAGTTCACTAAGATAATAAGAACTCTTGCCAAGTTCATAGTCAGACTACCTAACGTAGTACTGATAATTAAAACCCTTATGGGAACCCTTATAAATATCTTGATAGAAGCGTAGTTCGTTATCGTATATGGTAGTGGGACTCCGAACCCTGAAGTTCAAGAGCAATAATATGATGATGTTTTACTACATATTGGGGATCAGATTGTGGATCCAATGGAGCACCCTAACGAGGGACTAGATGATGTTCATATTAAGGATGTAACAATTAAGGATGTTATCCCAGAAGGGATTGTTGCTGAGGAGGATCTCGTGAAGGATCCTAACAAGACTGAAGAGATGATCGCTAAGGAATAAATGACCATGGTCAGGGTGACTACCAGAGGTAGGATTGGCCGGTTACTACCGGAGGTTCGTTCAAGTTTGCAAAGATAGTAGCCCCTTTAACGCGGCTTACTCGTAAGACTGAGAAGTTTGAATGGACAGAGAAATGCGAGAACAGCTTTCAAGAACTGAAGCAAAGAATGGTGACGACCCCTATGTTGGCATTGCCGGATGGAAAAAGGAGATTTTGTGATTTGTATTGACGCTTCGCATAAGGAATTAGGGTGCTCTTATACAGCACAATAAGGTAATCGCGTACGCGTCACGATAATTAAGAGAATATAAAATTCGATATCCCCACCCATGAGCTTGGGCTCGTGGCAATAGTTTTGCCCTAAAGATTGGAGGCACTACTTGTATAGAGAGAAGTGCGAGATTTACACAAGCCATAAGTGCTCTAGTGCATTTTCACGCAGAAAGAGCTCAACATGCGCCAGAGGAGGTGGTTAGAGCTAATCAAGGATTACGATTATGAGATTCTTTATCATCCAGGGAAAGCCAAAATGGTGGCTAATGCCCTAAGTATAAAGGAGATACTCAAGATGAAAATGTCTTTGAGAAAATGGAAATAGAAGTGAAGGTAACCGGAGCCCGTACCAAAACGCTGTTTGAGATTGCAATACAGCCCGAATTATCGAAAAAGATCATATTGTGTCAAGAAAAAGTGATGAATGAAGGCAGAGAGTCAATGACTGGAGAAGAGATTAATACCAAGAAAAATGATAAGGGAATAACGAGGTATTCCTACAGAATTTGGGTTCCAAACGTTTAAGAGCTTAAGGACTGGATCTTAGATGAAATCCATAGCTCGAGGAATAAGATTTAGGGCAAACCCCGAATCTGATAGTCAGGGAGGTTTCCATTAAGAAAGAAGGAGCCCATAACATAATGAAGTGGAAAATAAGGATTTTAACGCATAAGATAACCCCAAGTATGGGAGAAGGATGAAACATTTCATACTAAGGAAACAGAAAGTCGAGTAAGGAAAGAAGACCTGAGACGGTACTCCTATACAGCAATTCATGGACCTGTCTAAAAAGAACTTAGACTATTATTCCCAACCACCACCCTGAGGAGACAGTGCGGTGGGAAATTCTTTCAGGACCTTTAAGTCGCTAAGCTCTCAGAGTTCCAAGGAACAAGCGAACCCAGTAGAGGCGAGAGCCTGGCTAAAGGAAATATAGGAATCATTTGAGATTCTAAATGATGAACGAATCAAAAAAGACTGTTTTTGTCACTTACCCTCCTAAGAGAGAGGCCACCCGCTGGTGAAAGACCAAGAAATGCACAGAGCCAGAGGTTAGAATAAACTGATTAAAGTTCAGTCAATTATTTTCGGGAAAGTAATTCCCAAGGTTATGGAGATAGTGTAAAAGCTTTAGAGCCAGAACAAAGGCGGACGAGTATGATGAATTATGAAGCTAAGTTGTAAAAGTTGTCAAGATTCGTTCTGATGACAAGAATCCCAGAATGACGTGATGTTTGAAGTCAATGAGTAGTGGGTTCATGAAATTATTGTAATAGAAAAGAAAATAAAAAGAAACTGAAGTGGAAAGGAAAATAAAGACAATAGAGTTTGAGGAATGATAAGGGAGTTGGGTATGAGGAAACCCTAAAGACTCGTAGCAATAGAAATAGAAAAGTATGTATTCGTCAGGATGATGGTGATTGACCATGAGGTAATGTCGAAGTTTGAAGGCATAAGTGATACATATATGTTATCCCCTTTAAGTTGGGAGGATTCCAGGAAACCTTCAGATAGTTCGAAGGATAAATAATAAGACGCGGATAGACTTAGGAGAAAAAAAGGGTAAGAAATTATGAAATTGGATGAAGGAAGTGACCTTCAGGAATGTGAAGTGTATTTAACACCTATGAAACACCAGGTATAAGAGATATCCCAATATTGAGAAAACTGTTGAGATAAATAATAGTTGTGAATGAGGATTTATTAATAAGAAGTTCATGTTGAACACGCCCAATATCTTCCAGAACATCCCTGTTATCATTACTAAATCAGGAAAGAAAAACGGATAACCGTTGTTATCTTTTGGAGGCCATATGGACTGACCTCAGTTTGAATAAGAATGTTATTGTGAAATTAGGTATAGACTATCGAGGTGGGGATGATTGAATAAGATACCCTTATCAGGGATATATGACTTGATTTATCCATGGAAGGATGCAAGTACCTTTTTAAAGGTGGAATTAAGGATAGAACCTCGATAACTTGAGATGAACCATGGGGGGAATGCATAAAGGTTGGCATTTCACCCTTAATGGGGACATTATGAGTTTGGGTGGTACGGAATGAAGGACTAAGGCAACCACAATCTTTAAAGATCAGTGGAGAAAGTTTTCAGAACTATATAGATAATGGTTCTAGTATTAGTAAATGGTATCTTGATATGCCATGTACCTAAGGAGTACATGATGAAGGATTTAAGGATAACCTTAGAGGTTTTACAAGTAGAAAGGTAATATTCAAAGTTCTCAAGAATAAAAATTTTGATAAGCAAATATGACGTAATAATAATAATGCCAAGTGGGGCACATGTTAAACCATGAGAAAGTATAGATTGAACCAATGAAGGTCAAGATTGGTAAAAACAAGAAGGACCTAAGATAAAAGATGTCCTAAGTACGACCGAGAGTCAGTCGTGACATTGCTAACCTCTAAAGACCGAGGTAATAACTTTTGGAAAAAAATGGTGATATTTTTTTTCTTTCTCACCAAAGCGTAAGGAAGAGCATTTTCGCACAAGCAGTGATTGGAAATGAGGTAGAAAATTTAGTTGGAGATCGTTTAAAAGACATTGATTATAAGAAACTATTAATATCAGGAAAGGCCAATGAGGTGGCCGACACTCTAAGTGTAAGAGAGAAATTATAGGTGCTCGTGTCAGAGGAATACAGTGATGATGGTTAAAGCCGTGAAGGTTGTATTATGGTGCGAAAGATTGACATTCCTTATGATGATTGTGCGATACTCAACCGTAATAGTAGTTTGGTAAAGATTTAATTCATGTAGCGCTGTGAGCGGGCTTCCTATCTTAGAAGGTCCTATCTTGAGATAAGCCAGGACCATGTTACGAAAAGACTAAATGAACCTTTGAGCTTCATGTCTCTTAATAAAGACATATGGTTAATAATGGTATTAGCCTGCTATCATTGCTTTCATTGAAACTCTTTTGCAATTTTATCTGCTTCATGTCATGTATGTACGTCAAGATCAGGAGTTCTTCATGACTCATGAATGGTGATTATGTTACCTTCTTAGAAGAATTTGATACGACAGGTATGGACTCTGTATGGTTAGCAATTAAGATTTCGAGGAAAACAAATGACTACAGTAGGTCAGCTGTGGACCATAGTAATGCAACAATGATTCTGCGAGTAATGAGCCGATTACAAGCGTGAGAGTTGTATTGGAATGGATGTTGAGATTGAGTACCGCTAATCGGGTCGTGGTGATATATAAGTCATCACTGATAGACTAATTAAGTCGATTGCCTACCTATTGAATATTTATTCCTTCTTATCAATAGAGAGTCGTATTACTATACGAGGAAGGTTGCGGTGCAAGCATAGAATTCTAGTAACGATGATGTCTAGAATGAAATCCAAGATTTGATTTTCGATGTCAAGGGAGTTTCAAAGGTGATTGTTTATGAGCTCAAGCAAGAGCATGGGTCCGTAGATTGATGGACGGAATAGAAAAATATTTAGGCATGCGAAATACGATGCTATAATACTTGATGTTAATATATATACACATATGTTTTGTTCTCCTATGACAAACCTCTATAGTTCAGAGGTTGATTCCAAGCCAGATATTTGTGGCAGTACTTTTTTATATACAATTCGTTCTTTTCTCTCCTTTTCATTTTGTATAAGCTGAGAAGAACAACCCTTCCAGAAGGGGAGGTATTGCCGAATGACTATTTATCTGTGTGATAGAAGCCTGGTAGGATACCATCTATTGTTTAATTGCTTGTCAAGTACTAAAGGCTGGCCACCTTCTATACTAACTATGCGATGTAACAAGTGTTTATGATCATATTGATCTCTCAATAAAATCTTTTACTTCTATATGATGGGTCAAGCTTTCGAAGATAGAAGTAGTTAGAAAAGGAGTAGTATGAGTATGGTGGTATTCGGAATGGAAACACATTCGTGATACTAAGGTTGACACGTTTATTAAAAGGTTATAGAATGCAAACGAGCAAAAGTATAACCAGTATAAATATTAGGAACGGAAGATAGTAGCGATTACGAACTGGAAAAGAGTGGGTATTGAGAAGCAAAAGCTATAATGCTAGAAGCTATGATGAGAGTCTGTGCAATAGACTTGAAAGAATTTGGAATGATCACTTAACGCGGATTGAGTTTTCTTATGATAATAGATCGTATGTCAGTATCGAGATATCGCCTTATGAGATCCTTGAGGGAACGCAATATCGATCTCCCTTATGTTCGAATGATGTTGCAGAGCGCAAGATGCTCGGACCAGCAGTGGTCCAAAGGACCAAGGATATAATAGATCTAATCAGAGGACGACTGGTAGTAGCCCAAGATGGATATAAGAAGTATGCTGATTTGACACGAAAGGACAAAGAATAGGAAGTAGGGGACCTAGTGCTGTTATAGGTATTCCCTTGGAAAGGATGGATGAGGTTCGGAAAGAAAGGAAAGCTAAGCCCACAAATTGTTGGACCCTTGGAGATATTAAGACGTATTGGGAAGTTAGAATATGAGCTAGCCCTACCCCCGAACCTGTAGCAAGTTCATAACGTGTTCCACGTATCAATGTTAAGGAAGTGTAATCCGGATGCCAGACAAATAGGGGCATATGAGCGAATAGACATGCAACCAGACGTAACCTATATGGAGCAACCGGGAAAGGTTATAGATTGAAAAGAAACAAGTGCTTAGGAGAAGGGTTATCAAACTAGTCAGAGTTTGATGGTAGAACCATAATGTGGGAAAATTGACTTAAGAGTTAGAAAGTGCAATGCTAAGAAAGTATCCTTATTCACTTTTATCTGATTCCGGGACAGAAACCTTTTAAGGAGGGGAGACTGTAATAACCCCAAAAATTTTGGACTTTTTGTAACCCATATGAATAGTGATTTTGCTGATTATGCTGAATGAGAAAACTTTTCATGCCACACTATGTAGGGGTTCTTTTATTGATATTCTGAGATCTTATTAGTACTCTATATAGAATATAAGTGTATGTAAAGATCGTCAGAATCCAAATTCGAACACTTCGATTTTTCCCGAAAACCCACCAGATACAGAAAGAATTGAGTATAAGGTAACATGATGAAAATGATTTAAATTTAAGGATTATAAGAGAGGATCATAAAAGGAATATAAAATATTGAGAAAGGTTTAGGGGAACCCAAGTAATAAGATCCCGGGTATGATCCCTCAAACGATAAACGAGAACGAAAGTTAAGCGAACTGTATAACAAATAAGCGATCAATAGCCAAGTAATTAGGAGTTATTCAAAGAGGTTAGTGGATGATGATGTCATCAAACCAACAAGAAGAAGACAAGAGTAAGAAGATGACATGAGAAAGATGATATAAGCATGGTGACTTAAGCATGACAAATGAAGGGATTGGTTGGTTGATTGTGAGCCATTCATTTCTTACCATGGTAAAAAGTTGATTAACAACAAAAGGATATCAACCAAGCCAAAACAAATCATAACACAAAAACACAAGTTGACTTTCATTTTGAAGAAAGAAGCTCTCGGCTTCTTCATTTCTTCAAGGAGAAGAAAATCAAAATCCAAGTATTGTTAAATTATGAGGTAATTATCCAAGGTTCATTATACATAGATATAGCTATCCTATGAATCTAAGCTTCCATTTACTTCACAATCTCTTCCAATAATTCATGGAAGAAGAGGGTGAATATTGTTTTCAAGATCTTGAAAATTTTGATCTTATGTTTTTGTTTAGATATAGCTTTGGAAGGATTTTCAAGGGTGGTTTCAAACTCCTTAGTTACTTCTACTCACCAAGGAAGGTATAATCTCATACCCTAGCCCTACTTTTGAATATTTAGAGTTTTTATGTTTGGTATGGTTCATGAGAAGCATGATTCTTGTATACTTAGAGTGTGGTTGGATTTGTAATGAGTTTGAAGTTGTAAATCTTGGATTATTGGTTAATGAACTTAAGTATAACTTTTAGTTCATGTTTGAGGGTAGTATAAATTGGAAATTTTGAGATGTTGGGGCTGTTGTAGTAAAGTATGGATGGAGTTTGGTTGTAATGATGATTGTGGGTTGATTTGTGGATTGATTGGAGTAGTTTAAAATTTGGTAATCGCGTAAACATAGCCAATGCCTGATTTACCTTAGACTGTTTTGTTCTTAACTTCAGGACCCGTGAACTCACTTTAAAAGTCTGACCATTGCCATGTTTAGATAGTTCATGTTATCAGCTTCATTTTGATATGTGGTTTGCTTGAATCCGATGTATGGTTTAGGAGAAGCGACCGTTTTAAGTAACGGCATTTCGTGAACGAACCATTACCCCTCGCCTTACTTTGAAACCTTGGTTAAGGCCCTTAAATGACTAATTGGAGTATGAAACAATTATATAAAGTGGATTAGGCAGTTGGTAGGGTACTCGCGAAAGAATCGCCTTAAAATTTTTAATGGTTAATTTATTAAAAATGGTGGAGCCGAGGGTACTCGAACGACTTGTGTGATTCGTTAAGCGTAGAAGTGACCATAAGCGAACATTAAGGTTCAATTGGTTAAAGTCTAGTTTCTTAAGCGACCGGGATTTAATTCCGACTTATGTTTTTGTTCGTAGGTTATCGGACCCACTCTAAGCTTAATTCTATCCGGGAACACTCAGGCAAGTTTTCTACCCGTTATACTGTTGTTGTGATGTATATATGTATATGTATTATCTTGTGATAGATGCATGATTGTTATTAGCAAATCTTGCGATATATTGGAGCATGCTGATATGGTTTATATGCATGCCTGTTTCGTAATATTGATATCTAATTGTTGATTCAATGCTTATAAACTATATAATACCTATGCTAGAGATAAGCAGTAGCTGCGTATACCCTTAGTATAGGGGACCCGAAGGTGAACATTTTTCTAAACCGGGAGTCGATGTTCCCGAGTATAGTATATGTATATATATATAAATAGTTTTCAAAACTATTAATTAAATAAGGTTTATTCGATAACTTTATTTTATTTAATGAATATTATTTTGAATATTCATTCGAGGACTTATGACTCCGCTTATTTTATTTAATGAATATTATTCTGAATATTCATTCGAGTACTTATGACTCCGCTTATTTTATTGTATGAATATTCATTTGAGGACTTATGACTCCGTTTATTTTACTAAATAATATTCTATATTTTATTAAAGAATAATGTTTCGATAATCAAACTTATTTTCGATTATTCAAATAAAGACCGTACTTTCGTATAAGTATATCTTTGGGTATATATTATTCATTTCAAGTATGACTTTTAAAACTTTTACTTCAAATTAATTTTATAAAGATTATCCTTATGGGAATATTATTTAAATAATAATATTCAAATATTCTCCAACATATCGGGATTGATTCATTTTATTAAATCATCATTACTCCAAACATTCTAAAAAATGTTTTCGAGTCTTCAAAATGATTTTAAAATTTAGAGCGGATCCCAAAACTCGTTTTCAAATTTAAGATCTTCCTTTCAAAGGGGATTTAAATACTCGCTTAAAAATCTGAGGGATCCGGCTCTGTGGTGTATTTTATATTCGCAACGAGGTTGTTGTTTTGAGAAAACATTTTAATTACTTGCCCAACATTCGGGAAGTAAGTACATCTATTTGAGTCGGCATAAGCAACATGGGCTCAGTGGGCGTCCATGAAAGTGTAAGTGGCTCAGTGGGAGTCCATCAATGCGTAAGTGGCTGAGTGGCAGTCCAACATAGGTCTTAATGCGGTCAGGGAGATGACCAGTGGGGAATTTGTCCATCTACTAGTAGAAAAGGTTACTTATTGGTATCTTTGCCTAATCAGCAAGATATCAGGTTTATGCCAAGGTTTTCTCTTTTCCAAATTCATTGGATATTGCAACTCTGTTTATAATTTTCATAACAGAGCTTTTCAAGGAGTGTATGAAATGTATATATATAGGTGTATATATATATCGGGACTTAATGAAGTATCTCGTAACTTCATTATTTATAATGTTATTTCAAAGATTGAATCTATCCAAGTCTTTTCTTGTAGTCTCATCTATGTGATGAACTTTTGAAACTGATTATACCTTGAACGGAGGTAGTTCAAGTAGTATTCAGAAAAGATATAAGTAGATTGGAGTATCTTGTAACTTCATCTTTTCAACTTATATCTGGTTAATGATTATCTTAGGCATGACAAAGATTTTCACAAAAATGTTGAGACAAGGTTAGATATATGAGATCACCTTGCAACGATATTTTTATACAGTTATAAACTGGAACTCTGTGTATATTATGCATGGAAGAGGACTTCCAAGATTTTGCAAAGTATATATATACATATATACTGAATATTTTGCGACTTGGTCGCGATAAGATATCAAACTTGGTTCATTTTTACTTGACCAAGACTTTCATGAGTACTATGAGGATGCTCACATATTGTAAATCATTATACATATTATTTTGGTGGGCTTGTTGCTCACCCTTGCTTTCTTCTTTCATCACACAACAACAGATAGACAAGATGAATAGGACCAAGCTCCCAATTCGTGAGCGGTTAGGAAACGTTCCGCAGTTTCCTGTAGGCGCTGATGCCGTTGTTGCTGAGGTAGGAACTACCAGTAGGCAAGGCTTTCAACTTTTATTGTGCCAGACTTATGTATATTTAAGAATTGTACTAATGGCAACGAATATGTAAATTTATTCAGAAACCCATTTAAGGTGTAATGGTTTATAATTATGGAATAAAATGACTTGTGTTATTTTTGGTATTCATCTCTGAGACTATAACTTGTGGAGTGTTTGTATATTGTGGGGTCACAGTGCGTAATAGTTGGTTGTTTATTAAAATTAAGTGTTATTAAGGAAAATGGAACTCGTGACAACCCGGATCCCCGACCCCGGATCTGGGGGTGTTACATTCTGTCTTTAAATCTAATAATATAAATATTAAGGCTTGCACTAAGAAGGAAATAGTCCAAATGAAAGCTAAGCATGTTAAGGGTACATCAAATGTTAATTCTATTTTTACTCCTTACCTTCAGGACCCAAGCAAGCTTGGGTACCAAAGTCTTCTTAATCAATCTGTGTTTGCAGGGTAAGGTACAAAGGAAAAGATCATGTGGATTCTTGTTAGCAGGTGTTCTAGACACACGACAAGTGAAAAGTTCATGCTCACAGGTATGGTTGAGAAAGCTAGCCATATATAGTTACCTTTGGAGATGACGTCAAAGTATTTACTATGAGATATGGCAATTTGGAAATTGAGAATGTCATCATTGAGAACATCTCTCTTGTGGAAGGATTAAAGCATAATATTCTGAATGTCAGTCAAGTTTGTGATAAAGGACAATGTTGATTTCAGACCAGAAAGGTGTTTGATCTCTCACAGGAAATATGAGAAGCTTGCTTTGGAGGGAGTAAGAAAAGGTAATATGTTAATAGCTGACTTGAGTTCTATATGTGATGGGGGTGATGAGGTCTTTCTACAACAAAGCTTCATTAGAACAAAGTTGGTTATGGCACAAGAAGCTCTCATACTTGAATTTCAAGATAATGAACTCAATGATAAAGAGGGAGTTGGTGAAAGGTTTATCACATATGGAATTCTGTCAAGAAGGACTCTGTGAAGCATGTGAAAAAGGGAAGTCGAAGAAAACATCACACATAAGTAAGGAAATGACAAGTATAACTGAACCTCTTATGTAAATTCACATGGATTTATTTGGTCCAGTGAATATGCCGTCACTATCAAGGAAGCAATATGCTTTAGTGATAGTCGATGAGTACTCAAAGTACACAGAGGTGTAGTTCTTACAATAAAAGAATGAAGCACCACTAATGATTGTTGATCACATAAATAAGATTGAGTTGGAAGTGAAGCTACTTATCAGAAAGATCAAATCAGACAATAGAACAGAATTCAAGAATGCAATTTTTAATGATTTCTACACAGAAAAAGGTATTTTGAGACAATATTCAACACCAAGAACTCCATAACAAAATGGAGTAGTATAAAGGAAGAATCGTACTTTGGTTGAAGAAGCAAGGACTATGCTAAGTGAATCAAGACTTCCTACCTACTTCTGGGCTGAAGAAGTCAACACAGCGTGTTACACTCAGAATCGTACCCTGATTAATAAAGATCATGAGACTCTTTATGAGATCATGGATGACAAAAGACCAACTCTGAAATACATTCATGTGCTTGGAGCTAAATGCTTTATGCTTAAAGAAATAAATGAGCATTTAGGAAATTTTAATGTTATAGTAGAAGAAGACATATTTCTTTGCTACTCTCTGGAATCTAAAACATACATGGTTTATATGATTGCTGATCAGAAGGTGATTGAACGCCTTAATGTAACGTTCGACGACACCAAATTGGCAAGCCTGCAAAGAGAAAAGGATTCTGAATCTCTGAAATTTGAGAATCTTTCATGTGATCCTTTATATAAAGACGAACTTGAGTTTGCTCCTATTATACCTACTGTATGTGGCAATAATGATCCTGAATCAAGTGGTGGTAGTAGTGGTAATGCAGATCATACAGAGAGCCCTACAAGAACCATTACTCACAGATCAGAATCATCAAGTCATGGTGGCAGCAACTCAGGGGGAGCATGAAGAGGATCTACGATTCACACTCAATATAAAACTGAACAAGGGGAAATATCAAGATCTTATCTTCCTAGATAAAGGGAATGGAACAGAGACCATCCTTTTAAATTGATCACTGGTAATCCTGACATATGAGTGAGAACTAGACGTGCCACACATAATGAATGTCACTTTTCAGGGTTTCTCTCAAAAATGGAACGTAAGAAAATGGATGAGGCACTTGAAGATCTAGATTAGGTTATTGCTATGTAAGAAGAACTTAATCAGTTTGAAAGCAGAAGGTATGAAAGCTGTACCCCGACCAAAAGGAAAAACAGTTATTGACATCAAGTGGGTAACTATAAATAGTTGGATGAAGATGGAATTGTAATGAGAAATAAGGCCAGACTGGTAGCTAAAGGCTACTATCAAGAAGAGGGAATAGATTATGATGAAATCTACGCTCCAGTAGTCGGGTTTGAGGCAATCATGATGTTTCTGGCATTCACAACATATTTAGACTTTAAAGTTTATCAAATGGATGTAAATAGTGCATTCCTGAATGGGGAGTTAGAAGAATACGTGTATATAGAGCAACCTCTAGGTTTTGAAGATCCAAATCTGGTAGACTTTGTACACCTTCTATTCAAAGCTCTCTATGGACTCAAGCAAGCACCGAGGACATGGATGACACTCTCGCATAATTTCTACTTGAAAATGGTTTTACTAGAGGTGATATAGATAAAACTCTATTTCATAAAATGCATAAAACTGATATGATATTAGTGCAAGTATATGTTGATGGCATAATATTTGGTTCTACTAATGATGATCTTTGTAAGAGATTTTCTTAGCTAATACAGAGTAAGTATGAAATGAGGATGATGGGAGAGTTGAACTACTTTCTTGGATTACAAGCGAGTCAAAGGAAAGATGGCATATTCATTTTTTAATCCAAGTACATCAGAGAACTCCGCAAAGACCCCTATGCCAACAACATCTAAGCTTGATCATGAAAAAACCGGTAAGACGGTTGACATCACAAGCTATAGAGGTATGATCGGCTCATTATTATATCTAACAGTAAGTAGGCCAAATATTATGTTTGCAACATATTTATGTGCTAGATTTCAAGCTGATTCTAAAAAGTCTCATCTTATTGCTGTTAAATGGACTTTTAGGTATCTTAAGGGAACTTCAAATATTGGTATTTGGTACCCTAAATGTACAGGTTTTGACCTTGTTGGCTATACAAATTTAGATTTTATAGGTTGTAAGATTGATCGGAAAAGTACTTCAAAAAGCTGTCAGTTTGTTTAAAGAAGGTTGGTATCCTAGCATAGCAAGAAGCATCACTCATTTTCCACATCAACTGTTGGAAGCTGAATACATAACTGTTGGATTGTGCTCAAATCTTGTGGATGAGAAACCAACTCCGGGATTATGGTATGTTGATGTCAAAGATTCCAATTTAATGTGAGAACACTAGTGCCATAGCAATCTCTAACAACCCGGTTCAGCACTCGAGAACCAAGCACATATCAGATATCATTGTTAGTCCCAAAGTATCGTAGAAGGGGGGTTGAATACTGTAAGAACCCAAATTTTTGACATCGGTAAAAGACCTTTATGAATAGTAATATAATAACTCAAATTTTTGAGACCTTGTTAAACGCTTAATGAAGTGTAACCCAGACAGACTGGAAAAACTTTTTAGCCCACACTCTGTTGTGCATGAGAAATCGAGTTTCGGAGTTGATAACATGATTATACGTACCAAATGAGTGTATATAAACGCTATTAGTTTTCGAAGAAAACGAACTTTGAAAAATGACCGTTTCTACGAACCATCAAGGATTACGGGAATCAAAACATTATTACTAATTTAAAATCCTACGGATTTATATCCAAGAATGATACTTCAAAATATAAAGAATAAATACAAAAGGATTTACGCCGCGAACCGGTTACGAGAAATTATTACGAAAATGATTAAGCGACCGAACAAATGCGTAATCGAATAAATAAACGTATCATGCTAACCAACCATGGTAGAAAAGTAACCATGGTTACTTTATCAAATAGTAAGCTAAGCTATATTGGAATGATCACCTAAGGCTAAAGAATAGTAAGCTAAAGTCTAAACCAACTAGCTTAGCTTGTAACCTAGAAATGCTAGTAAGATTTGTTCAAGATATGCCAACATAACACTAGCTTAGGTTATATACTAAAAGATATACAAATATATATGTTAGGTCACACAACACTGTAGAAGGGGGTTGAATACAGTGTTTATACAATCAAATCGATTTAACACAAGTATGTAACAAAGATCAAGTATACTGAATAAACTCTGTTATAATATGAACTGTTGTTCTCTCTCAGTGATGAACAAATATCACTAAGAGCTGCTAGGTTACAATGTATAATCTTCTCGATAATGATAACATATATAGTGTAAACCCTAAGTCTGTGTTTATATAATACACAGTTACAAGATAACTTCTAATTTATATGGAATATAATTATGTCTCCTAAAATATATCAATCAGATATCTTCTACAAGTCTTCCAGTCTTCTAACTCTTTCCATGCATATCTTCTTTTGTTTTAGTCTCGATCTTCTCTCCTGTAAATCAACTTCATTCTTTATCTGAAAGTCTTCCCGCACTTAAGTTCTGATATGACCTTAAGTTCTGATATTAAGCTCTGACTTCCAGTAAGTCCTGATTTCAGTAAGTCCTGATTTGTCCTGTTGTTAAGTTTTGAAAACTAAACACAAATCATATTAGATATGACATCTCAAATATATCTAACAATCTCCCCCAACTTGTAAATTATGCAAAATATACAAGTTATTAGATTTGATGATGTCAAAAACATTTAAGTACAAATACAATAAGAGTTTAACTAGATAACTAACTACAACTTACAGTCCTTGTAGCTTTTACCAATCTCACTGAGTCAATCTGAATCCATAATGATTCTTGACAAAGTTTGATATCAGCTTTTCTTCTTTGATCCTCAGGACTTGAGCTATTATAGTCTTGACTTGCTTCATCTCTTCACCCTGAATTCCAATCTGGTAGATTGCAGTCCTTAGAGTAGAGATATGGTTTCTTTCTAAACTATCATCCAGTCTTATTACCCTAGGATGAGAAGAATCTTTATTGTAGCATAGACATTTCCCTTTTAGAATCACTTCAAGTTTAGAAGAATCCTTCTTTATTGGAATCCCACTTCCATCATCTTCAACAATATTAGGAATAAATTCTGTAACCCTTGAACCAGAAATTGTAGCTTTATCTCTTATGGTCTTCAATATGAAATTTGACCATCTCTTGGTAATATCAGACTTCCCCTAAAAGGTAATGAAAGAATTGAAGTTCTTTCAGTGATTTGTTTAGCACATCTGATTCTGACATTTGATATGTCCTTCCATCTTCAAGAAATAGAATCAGATTTTCCTTGACATTGTGCTTGTCATGAGCATCCAGTACCACTTGAACAGAGATAACCTTATTAAGGTGTTTCTGTGTAACATCTTCAAGAGGTCTGTCATTCAAAAGAAATGGATCTCTAGTAGCAACTTCAACTCTTGTCTTGATTTTAGCTTCATCAGAACCTAGTTCAGCCCTGTCTCTTGGTTCTCTAGCATTTAACCCAATAGTCATGAAATCAGACAGCAATTAGCTTTTCTTTGGATCTGATGGTTTGACATTTTTCCACAGAAGTTTCTTTTTATCAGCTACTTCCATCTTGTCTAAATCAACTTGAGCACTGTCAGAGGTTGATGTCTTGATGACTTTATCAGAACTTGCTGTTTCTGTTGTAGCTTGCAGTTCTTCACTCTAAACAACTTGAGCCTTGTCAGCGGTTGTCTTTGATTCTTCAGAAATCTTCCTTCTTTTCAGAGTTTGAACATCTTCATCTTCAGCAAGAGTATCATCAGTAACTTGAACCATTTTGCACACTGATTTCATCAGGATTTGAGGAATTTTTATCTCTAGTGGCTTGGTTGGTTCATCAACTTTCCCTTCCCTTTGTCTTTGGGATCAATCTCAGTCTGTGATCTAGTCTTGGGCTTTGATGCCTCAGTATTTGACTTCTCCTTGATCACAATGCCTTTTACCTTAGGCCTTGGAGGTTTCTTTGCAACAGAAGCTTTAAAATTTAGATTTGTCTTTTCAGCTTTAAATCTAGCTTCTTCCTCCTTGATATTTTCTAAATCCATTCCTGGATTATGTTTCAGAAATAATCTTCTAGCAATTTCCTCATCAAGTGTCTGAATCTTGGGATCCTTGTAGTAGACTATAGTCTGCTTCCCCTTTAGCTTCATATTTTGCATAAACTTTTGAGAGTCTTGACTTCCACCTTGTATCAGAACATCAGGCTTTATCATCAGACTTTGCTCATCAGAAGTTGATATCAAATTTTGATTATCAGCACTTGCTATCAGATTTTGAGTTCGAGCAACTTCAGAATTTTTCTTCTTTTGAATAGAAGATTTGCTTACATTAGTAATTAGTTTCCTAGAAGAAACCTTGTTGCTGTGCTCTTTACCTTGAACTTGACCTCTACCCTTTCTAGGGTTTCCCTGATCATTAGCTTCATCATCTTTCTTCTTCAGTACTTAATCATTAGAGCATTTGGACTTAACTATATTCTCCCCCTTTTTGGCATCATCAGGTAATAAGAGAGGGAGAGAAGAAGTTCAACTGAAGATTGGATTTCATCCAATTGAGCTTTTTGAGAGGCTTGATTTTGTAGGACCTCAGTAATTTGGGCCTGTTGCTTTTCTTGCATCTTCTCAATGGATTCAACCTTCTCATAGATAGGTCTGATAAACATGTTTTTATCAAGCTTGGTCTCCATATCTAGCTTTTCAACTTTTCAAGAAGTTTTTCAACCTTTTCTTGAGTAGCAGTATGTAGACCTTGAAGATTTTTGGTAGACAGAGCTGTGATTTTGAGTTGTGTCTTGAAATCAGAATTTGTGAGCAACTCATCAGCTTTTCCAATATGGTCTGTCAGTACTTTGGAGCTTGGAATGAAATCATTCGACTTCTTGGTCCACCCCACACCTCTGTGAGTATCTTCCCAAGGAATAGGAGCAGCTTGCTCAATAAACTTCTCAATTAGTGCCTCCTTTCCTAGAATGGGAGCTGAAGTATCAACAGAAACACTGTCTATAGAACTTGAAGAAGACTCATTATATTCTAACAGCACTAGAGTGTGTGAGGCAACTGGAGATTCTGGAACAACCTCATCTAAATTCCGAGCATCGGAATTTATCTCCATAATTGGTGTTATTGGTGTAGATGGTATCTCAGCATTTAAGATTGGAGAGTTGACTTGAGATGGCTGAGCTGCTGGTATTGGAACTTCTAGATAAAGAACAGTTGGTATATTCAGATTGTGAATATCTATTTCAGAACTTGCAGGTTGTTCTTCAACATTATCTGTAGCTTTAATAGGAGAAATATGAGGTGTTAGCACAATGTCTTGAGCTTGAGTAGGGGATGGGAAAGCTTCAATTACAACAAGTTCTGATGAGATCAGAGATTCCTGATCCCCTTCCTCAGCTTCTTCAATATCTTCTGATGGAGGCTTATCCATGTGCCTTTTAGCCCTCATTTTCTTCAATCTCTTTGATAGTGAAGGAGTTGCTTGAGCATCAGAACTAGCAGTTCTTTGTCTCTTCAAATTACCTGAACCCTCAGCTTCAGCATTTATCTGTTGGGTTGACCCTTCAGTTTCTGTTTCTTTATGAAAAACAACAGTTTCAACTTCAACAGTCACAGGTTCTGATGCATGAACCTGTGCTTCCTCATCTTCTAATTCATCCCTTAGAATCATCTTTCTTCTCTTTTGTGGATGTTGAGGAACATACTTTACCCTTTTAGGCCTAGAGGATGAAGGTCTGATGGTAGGTGCTGATGGTTGTTGTTGTTGTTGGGATTGAGCTGATGGTTGGAAGTAAGTTCTGATGGTAGGTTGAGTTGGTTGAGGTTGAGAGGTGGTTGGTTGTGTAGTTGTTGGAGGTGCTGATGGAGGTTGGGTTGGTTGGACATCAGGATATAAGGCAGCATAGGTGGCTGGATCAGAATTTACCAAGACTTGTTTGACAGATGTAGGAATTTGGAGGGGTCTCAAAACAGTCTTCTTATTATCAGTAGATAATAAGTCAATAAAGGCTCTCTTAGCAAGTTTAAATGGTTCAATTAACTCACTTGCTAGTTGGGGTGCATCAGAGCAACAAACACTATAAACAAGCTGACAGAATCTAGCAAAGTAAACTGTATTTCTATCTTCTGTCATCCTATCCCCAATAAATCCTAAAATCGCACTTGTGTTGGGAATATGTTATGAACTTGATAATTTTATTAACAAAACACCTTAATAGATTCAACTTAGTGTATTCTGTAGCACTCGACGGATAAGCAAATATAGTCCCGACGGATGACTCAATACAGTCCCGATGGATGATGATTTGACATCGATTGAGTGAGTAGCTTATGTAACAATAAGTCATGTAGCACATTTTTGCAAACACCTTTGTATAGATTCTGTAGTAGCATATAAGTCATGTTGACTTTAATTAGATATGCAGAATAGGTTGATTAATTGTACATAGATGATGTCTTGTAATTCTGCATAAATGAAATGAAGTTAAGTGCCACATAGCTACCCAACGGATGATCAACAAAGCTACTCGACGGATGATCAACAAGGCAACCCGACGGATGATCATGTACCCGACGGATAATCAATTCAAACATCTGTTGAAAGTGATAACACAGTCACATGCGTTGAGTGTATACAAAAGGAATGTGGCAGCCTATTCAACTGGGTTTTTGAGAACAAAGAAGCATTGCCATTTCCATGCTATTATGAAGATATTCAAAGATGCTGTAATAAAGTAATGAAGTAGCAAAGTATTAGACTTGATAGGTTTTGTTTTATTATCTTGTCTTAAAACTGTGTAATCTTGGTGATATATAAACCAAGAGTAGCAATTAGAACAACAGGGAGACTAAGCAAATATTTTATCAGAGAAACAATTGTAAGCTGTATCCTTAGCATTTCTCTGTAAGTTTAGTTGTTCTTATTTGTAAGCAGCTGTGAGCTACTCAAGCTTCACAGAGTTCTCTCGATATATATATATATATATATATATATATATATATATATATATATATATATATATATGGTGGATACATTCAAATCCACCAGAAAGTTTTAAAGACTTGTATTTTTATTACTTTGTGTTTTGATTCATATTTAACTTGTCATTCCGCACTTTGCAAATCAAAACATTGATATATAAATTTTAAGTTAGAACATTTTATAAGTGAGAAAAAGTTTCAAGAATTCCATTCAACCCCCCCTTCTGTAATTCTTGTTGCATTGTTAGGGACTAACAATTGGTATCAGAGCAAGCTCTTGAAGAACAACGAGTTTAAAGATCACAACAAACAGCAAGATGAACAAGAAGAATGTTGGAGTCAAGATTCCTTTTCTGGACAAAGATAATTACCATCACTGGAAGGTAAAGATGCATCTTCATTTACTTTCTCAAGATGAGACCTATGTGGATTACATAGAGAGAGGCCCTCATGTACCAATGAGAGATGCAACTAGAAATGAGCCATCAGTCCCCAAGCCAAGGCATGAATGGTCAGATCCTGATATTGAACAAGTCAGGAAAGACAAGAAGGCCATGAATATTCTGTTCAATGGAGTTGATGGGGACATGTTTGACAACATCATCAATTGCAAAACTGCCAAGGAAGTTTGGGATACAATTCAGATTATCTGTGATGGCACTGAACAAGTTAGAGAAAACAAGATGCAGTTACTAATTCAGCAATATGAGCATTTCCACTTTGAAGAAGGTGAAACTCTCACTGATATCTCTAGTAGATTTTAAAAGCTACTAAATGCTCTAAAGCTGTATGGAAGAGTCTACCAAACCAAGGATTCTAACCTCAAGTTTCTGAGATCCCTTCCAAAAGAATGGAAACCAATGACAGTCTCCTTGAGAAATTCACAAGAATACAAGGAGTTTATGCTGGAGAGACTGTATGGCATTCTAAAGACTTATGAGCTTGAAATAGAGCAAGATGAAAGAATGGAGAAAGGGAGAAAGAAAGGAGGGTCCATTGCACTGGTTTCTGAGTTAGAGAAAGAGAAGGAGATGAAGATAGAAGCTGTTGAGTATACTTCAAAGGTCTGTGAAAACTAGGGCAAGGGCCTGGTAGCAGAAAATGAAGATTCTTTGAGCCAGGATGATATGGATGATATTGATGAACATCTAGCATTTCTTTCGAGAAGATTTTCCAAGCTCAAGTTTAAGAAGAACTTTGGAGCAGCTAAGCCAAATAGAAATATGGCGGATAAATCAAAATTCAAATGTTTCAAATGTGGCTTGGCAGGGCACTTTGCCAGTGAGTGTAGAAAGTCAGATTCCAGCAAGAAGAAGTTTGAGCCTGTGGTATATAAACAGAAATATTTTGAGTTGCTCAAACAAAAGGAAAGGGCTTTCATTACACAAGAAAATGACTGGGCAGCAGATGGTCTGGATGAGGATGAGGATGTCAGCTATGTCAATCTAGATCTAGTGGCCAAGTCTGATGAAACAAAGACAAGTTCTTCAAGTAATCAGGTAATCACCACTAACCTTGCACATTTATCTAAAGCTGAGTGTAATGATGCAATAAATGACATGTCTACAGAATTATATCATTTGTGTCTTACACTTAAGTCCCTCACTAAGGAAAATGCTAAAATCAAAGAAAATAATTTGTTTTTGAGTGAGAGAAATAATGTTCTAGAGTCTCAGTTTAATGAATTTGAAAAACTGAGAATTGAATGCAAGATTGCTAAGGATGAATTAACTGAGTCCTTGAAGAAAGAAGAGATTTTAAAGAAGCAGCTTGAACGAGAACAGGAGGTGATTAAGGCATGGAAAACATCTAGAGATGTTTATGCTCAAATCACCAAAGTTCAAGGTATTGAGTCCTTTTGTGATGCAGCCTGGAAGAAGAATAAGGAGAAGCTGGAATCCAACTTGGTTGAAGGATTGCTAACCGATGTGGACTCGATGGATGATGAGAGCCATCCATTGGATAACCAAAAGGATTATCCGTCGGGTGACATAAATCCTCATCCGTCGGCTGTAAGCAAACCTGTGAGTAAAGCTAAACTTGCTAAGTTATATGACAAATATGGATCAGTTTCCAAAAACTTCATTTCAGGAGAATCTAGTCAAGTAAAGAAGGAAAAAAAGTGAATGTTGGCCATTTGTCTATCAAGCAATTGAATGACAGACTAGAAAAGATTGAGGTTAAAACAGAGGCTAAAAAGAAAAACAATAGAAATGGTAAAGTAGGGATTAACAAACACAACACAACTACACACCTGATAAGTATGCTCCAAGAAAAATATGTGTTAAGTGTGGTAGTGTAAATCATCTGTCTATTAATTGCAAAACTGCCATGCCTACTTCCATATCTGTGCCACCTCCTTTTCCCAACATGAATGCCATGCCTTCTATGCCTATGAATGCTATGTCTACACATAATATGAATGCACAATTTGCTAATATGCCATTTGCACCTAATCCTTATTATGCTGCATTTAGTATACCTCAAATGCCATTTAGCATGCCCTATTGGAATAACATGTTTACTAATAGCATGCCATTTCTTGTTAATCAAAATGTGCATGATAATTCTGTTGTAATGAATGATTTTAAAGGTCCAACTCAAATGACTAAGGATGAATCTAATATCCCCAAGTCAAATGAGATCAAACCTAAGAAACAGAAGAAGAAAGCTAACAAGGCAGGACCCAAGGAAACTTGGGTACCAAAATCAACTTGATTTGATTTTAATGTTTGCAGGGAAACAGAAAGAATATGTGGTACTTGGATAGTGGTTGTTCAAGACACATGACTGGTGATTCTACCCTGCTCACAGAGTTCAAGGAAAGAGCTGGCCCAAGTATTACTTTTAGAGATGACAACAAGGGTTATACTGTGGGATATGGTGTAATAACCCCAAAAATTTTGGACTTTTTGTAACCCTTATGAATAGTGATTTTGCTGATTAAGGAAATTTTTCATACCACACTATATAGGAGTACTGTTATAGAAATTCTAAGATCTTATTAGTACTTTAAATGGGATATAAGTGTATGTAAAGATCGTCAGAATCCAAATTCTAACACTTTGATTTTTCCCGAAAATCCACCAGATACCGAAAGAATTGAGTATAAGGTAACATGATTAAAAGGATTTAAATTCAAGGATTTTAAGAGAGGATCATAAAAGGAATATAAAATATTGAGAAAGGTTTAGGGGAACCCAAGTAATAAGATCCCGGATATGATCCCTCGAACGATCACCGAGAACGAGAGTGAAGCGAACCGTAAAACAAATAAGCGACCAAGGATCAAGCTTATATAAGTAACCAAAGGATTAACCAAATAATTAAGCACTAATCAAAGAGATTAGAGGAGGATGACATCATCAAACCATAAGGGAAGGACATGTGGCAAAGGAATGATGCAAGCAATGACATGTGTGAGTGATGTCATCACTTTATCAAGATATTTGTTCAAAAATCTCCTCCACCAAGCATTTCTTTCTCATTTCCCAAGGAAAAACAAGCAAGCAAAAACTCTCCCCCATTTCTTTCTTCTTCCATTCGGCCTTTTCAAGAAATGAAGAAATAGATTTTCAAAACTCAAGTTCTAGGCCATGGAAAATTACAAGGTTTGTTTCCTTGGATCCTATATTTCATAACTTAGTTATACCATGAGTTTAAGATCAAGATTCCATGGTTTGCTTAGCTAATTTACTCATCAAAGATGATGATGAATAGTAGTGAATAGTAACTTACTTTTATTTTCTTGATTTTCATGAAAGCTTAAGGTTGATTAAGCATAGATCAAGGTTCCTAGAGGCTTGTTAGTGACTACCCACTCTCCAAGGAAGGTATAAATTCTTGAACCCTTAGTTTTAAGTTTGGTGGAGCCGAGGGTACTCGAGCGACTTAAGTGAATCGTTAAGCGCAAAAGCGAACGTTAGGGTCTAATTGGTTAAAGTATAGATTCATAAGCGACTTTGGTTTAATTCCAACTTATATATTGTTTATAGGTTACCAGACTCGTCCCAAGCCATTTATCATCCCCAGTCGCTCAGGCAAGTTTTCTACCCGTTATACTGTTGTTCTGATGTATACATATGTATATGCATTATCTTGTGATAGATGCATGATGGTTAATTAGCAAATCTTGTGATATATTGGAGAATGTGATATGGTATATATGCATGTCTGTTTCGTAATCTTTATATATATATCTGTTGATTCAAATGCTTATAGTTGCATAATACCTATGCTAGAGATAACCAGTAGTTGCGTATACCCTTAGTATAGGGGACCCAAAGGTGGACCTTTTTCTAAAACCGGGAGTCGATGTTCCCGAGTATATTATATATATTTATATATATAGATATAGTTTTCAAAACTATGAATCGAATAAGGTTTATTCGATAACTTTATTTTATTAATGAATATTATTTTGAATATTCATTCGAGGGCTTATGACTCCGTTTATTTTATTAATGAATATTATTTTGAATATTCATTCGAGGGCTTATGACTCTGTTTATTTTATTAATGAATATTATTTTGAATATTCATTCGAGGGTTTATGACTCCGTTTATTTTATTAATGAATATTATTTTGAATATTCATTCGAGG
The DNA here is from genome assembly GCF_009905375.1 of Apium graveolens. Classification (NCBI taxonomy): domain Eukaryota; kingdom Viridiplantae; phylum Streptophyta; class Magnoliopsida; order Apiales; family Apiaceae; genus Apium; species Apium graveolens. Next base: position 207,649,949 of record NC_133650.1, on the reverse strand, counting down.
GCTTATGACTCCGTTTATTTTATTAAGGAATATTATTTTGAATATTCATTCGAGGGCTTATGACTCCGTTTATTTTATTAATGAATATTATTTTGAATATTCATTCGAGGACTTATGACTCCGATTATTTACTAATTAATATTCTTTATTTTATTAAAGAATAATGTGTCGATAATCAAACTCACTTTTGATTATTCAAATAAAGATATTACTTTCGTATAAGTATATCTTGGGTTATTTAGTATTCATTTCAAATATAAGTTTTAAAATTCTACTTCAATTATTTTTATAAAGATTATTCTTTATGGGAATATAATTTAAATAATAATATTCAGATAATTTCTAATATATTGGGACTGATTTATTTCATTAAATCAACATTACTCCAAACATTCTTAAAAATGTTTTCGAGTCTTCAAAATGATTTTAAAAGTTAGAGCGGATCCCAAAACTCATTTTTATATTTAAGATCTTCCTTTTAAAGGGGATTTAAATACTCGCTCAAAACCTGAGGGATCCGGCTCTGTGGTGTATTTTATATTCGCAACGAGGTTGCTGTTTTGATAAATGAATTGATTACTTACCCAACGTTCGGGAAATAAGTCCATCTATTGAGTCGGCATAAGCAACATGGGCTCAGTGGGCGTCCATGAAAGTGTAAGTGGCTCAGTGGGAATCCATCAAATGCGTAAGTGGCAGTCCAGCATAAGGTCCTATTGCGGCCAGGGTGATGACCAGTGGGGAATTCGTCCATCTACTAGTAGAAAAGGTTACTTATTGGTATCTCTGCCTGATCAGCAAGATATCAGGTTTATGCCAAGGTTTTCTCCTTTCCAAATTCATTGGATATTGCAACTCTGTTTATAATTTTCATAACAGAGGTTTCCAATAAGTGTATGAAATGTATATATATAGGTGTATATATATATCGGGACTTAATGAAGTATCTCGTAACTTCATCATTTATAATGATATTCAAAGGTTGAATCTATTCAAATCTTGTCTTGTAGTCTCATTGTCACACCCCCAACTTATATAGCAAAATAGTTATAGTTATTACATCATTTTAATGAGTACTACACAACCAAAATCCAAGATCTTACAGTTTAGGGTTTGGAACAGCCCAACACTATCAACTATTACATCTGATTACAAATACCGAGTCCTCACACAGCTATTAATACTTATTCTACCTGGGCTCGAACATAAGCATCCGCATCACAGGTCTTACGGGCAGTCTGCTTGAATCTAACCATGGCTGCTAGCTGTAATATCAGGGTAAAGCAAGAAGTGAGCCAAAAGCTCAACAAGTGCTAACAATACAACGCAAAGCATAAATCGAGATATACCTTTAGGAATGACAATGGAATGACATAATCAATGATAATCGAGAGATAAATCTTATGTGAGTTGGCATCATTTTGCTTGCATCAAAACAAATTAAAACCATTCTTAATCAAAATCATTTTATGACGCTACGGATTACAGCCGGTGATCAGCCGCGAAGTAATCCCGAACCTCGCTGGGTTCTAAAACATTATTGGGAATCCCTAGGCAACTTTTAAGCCTAATATAAGTGTGGAAAGGACTCGCGTCTCAGTCCAGATCCACCATTCAAGAAAACATTTGTCCCCCTTTGGGACTGAAAAATCCACGTTTTAATCATTTTAAAAACTGATGCCGATTTATGACAAAATTTCTTTCGACTGTAATTATTTTTATCAAGGGATTATAGATCAACTTGAAACACTGGAAATATGACTCTAAATCTCAGGGCCATGATCTACTAGACTTTACTATATTAGGGTAGTTGAGAGGTTTCCATAAACAAGAACTTAGACAAGGAAATTAAGCCAGGCTATTGGATAAGATGAAAGAGTAATGCCAAACTAGGCTTAAAGCAATGGTTGTAGACAAGGTATAGGTATTGGAACATCAAGAAGATAGGCATCACTGGTACAAATAGGATAAAGGTGTTAAAATATAAAGAAAGCGATCATCAGCTCAGTATATAACAGGGTATCAAGCTTTAGGGTAAGGATAGGGTTATCAAACAATCATGAATGTAATTAAGAAATGATTGGCTTTTAGGTATCAAGATAAAGTTTCTATCGAGGTTATTTCAAGAGTTGAATTCAAAGCATCAGGGTGCAACATCAAGATTTCTCAGGGATCAATAGCATGATAAACAAAAGGATCAATAAGATATTATAACGCATCTCTAATTTATCATGGCATTAAACTATCATGAAAGACTTTTGAACTACTTGCAATATGTACTCGAGGGTTCATGGCATTTCTATGTAACTCAAAGATAAACAAAAGATACTTTTGATTTAAATATACCAAAATGACTCAGGATAATTGCATCGATATATATATGAACTGTTTACAGTAAATGCGAAGGTCAAGTTGAATCACTTGCCTTGAGATAGACTGGTCTGGTCTGACTGGTAGGAGCAACAACTGGAGCTTCACTCGACTTTTATGGCAAGTTTTCCCTCGTCTCGAGATCCTACATAATAATAATAATCCTCATTATAATATATTCTTTCCATCTTAACCTATTTACAATCCCGAAATTAAACATGGATGGCACTTAGGCCTATACGCACTTAATTCATATCCACCTTTATATTTTCAAATGTACACATGTAGCCACATAATCACATATCGTATATTAATACCAAATAACATCGTATACACCATAATGCCACACTAGGCTTGGATGATCTCGACTCACCACTTAAGTTACTTGGTCGCTAACTAAACGAAGTCTTCGAATTTGGGCTTCCTAACTCAATGTGCCTTTCCTAAATTATCCAAAACCTATTGACCCTCACTTGTGCCTTTTGTTCTACTGACCTTATACTATCTTACAACTATGGTGGTCGACCTTATACTCACTTCTAAGTGTCCTAAAACTATGTGATAAGTGAAAGTGCTCACTGGTGCAAATTTCAGAATGGTAACTAAGGTTTCTTGAGTGCATTAGACACTCTTAAACTACAAGTTTTTCTTCAAAATTTTTACACAAGACTCTCCTGACCTAAAGGCATCTCACAAGCTTGATGTGGCTCAAAGGCCTGGCTTGGGCCTTCTTGGGCCTAAGCTAAAAGTCCAAGGTTCCCCTGTTTTTCTGGGCAGAAAATGCCCTGACTTGAATTAACTTGTGACACATGGTTCTAGCTCATATCCTATGAACTATGGTTGGAAAAACTTCTCTGACATACCCTCTAACTAAGGCCCAATTGGGCCTAATGAGGGCCTACCCATGACATGGCCAAATCTCCCTATTTCTAAGTTGTAACAAAACTGTCCCCTGCTGGACAGATTTTGTTATTCTACTTGTGCACCTAACCAAATGACATGCAAACCTCCAATCAACTCCTAAAACCTATTATATATTCCACATACTAACTTCTGGTGGCTTGGGCCTCAAAGTGCACATCAATGACATGGTCAAAACTCACTCTAAACCTCAGGGTACTAAACTGATTTTTCTGCAGAAACTATAACTCTCATTTTCCAAGGTTTTGACTTGACAAACCCAATTATCAACAACTAAATACTTAAACCAAGACCTATACTTGGTATTCTACTGAACTTAACTCCCTTTTTCTCAAAATAACCTTAGTGAGATCATCCTTGCCTAAGGTGCAACTATGGCAAAACAAAGAGACTACTCTTAACAAATCGCAAATCTTCATGCTTTTGAAACAACAAGATATATATTTTTTATAAAAGATAACCACAAATTATTACCATGCAACAAGAAGCATAAATCAATATTATCACATTATTCCTACTGAAATTAAAGCTCACTAACAAAATCTTTTCCAAATGATCAAAATATTACAACCAACTAAGAGAATTCCACATGCATGCATGCCTTCGGGTTTTTCAAACCAAACAACATATTTTCTACATATATTCCATCTTAAAATTGACATGCAAGCCTAGCATAAGGTATACCTAGATGATCACTTAGCATGCAAGGAGTTTTATCAAATTATCACCACAAAATTTAAGTCATTATCACATAAACATGCAAAAATTGATCAAAACAACAAGAATGATTTCAAGGACCATTCATTCGGCTCCCATATGGTCATGGCCGAATGAAATGGATGGAAATGGCCATTAAATCATCAAGATTTTCCTTCTCATGACTTGGCACTTATCCATTCATTGTAGTCCTCTCAAAAACAACCTTAAATCCATAAGAATCAAGATTGTTTATTTGAGTTTCACTAAAACCTTAACATGCAACTTTAAAACTTAAACTTTTTACTCAAAACTCTTTGGAATATAAATGATCATGATATAGGAAGTAATATTTACTTGTATGGGAGGTGGAAACTTGAATGTGGAATGAAGAAAAGGGGAGGGGGGTAGGGCTTCGGCAAAAAGCCGAGAGGAAAGGTGGGAGGAGGGAGAGGAGAGGGAGAAAAAATGTAGAAATGGTGGAGTGATCATCATGATTGTTTGGTTTTTATTTGCCCACAAGTGAGTGGATGTGAGAAATTACAAGAGTAACCCTCTAGCCAAAGTTAGGCAAGTTTGCATGCAAGGTCAAGGAGGTAATTTGGCTAGCAAATTGTGAGTTAGTGGGGTGGTTATTGACTCTTTAGCCCTTTGGTTAAATAGAAGAGAGTTTGCATGCAAGGTTATTCATGTAATTTGATAATTATTAAGCAACTAATTTCCAAAGATTTATTTTTATATAATAAAGTACAAGTTCAAAAATTATAAAATTTATACCATAAAATAACTTGGATTTTTAGAGACTTTATAAAATCATTTTCAAAATTTGTGTACAAAATGTCTTTTAAAAGAAAATTTTTCCAAAGCTTAGAATATTCCTTATAAATCAAAAATAAAGAAATTAAATAAATTCTTGCTTTGAAAAATCATATACTACCCAGAGCAAATTTAAAATGCAGAAATTTTCACTCACACAAACGTACAAGCATTGAATATATTTTTATTTAACTTAATATTATTCACAAATAATATTACATAAAATGCCGGTCGTAACATCCTCTCCCCCTTAAGGGATTCTGTCCCCAGAATCTAAGAGAACAGATGAGGATACCGGGAACGCATATCAGACTCTAACTCCCAAGTCGACTCTTCGACCTTAGGGTTCCTCCAAAGTACTTTCACTAACTTTACTGATTTATTTCTAAGACTCTTTACTTGCCAGTCGAGTACTTTAACCGGTTGCTCCACAAATGACAGGTCTGCCTGAATTTCTACAGGTTCATATTCTATCACATGGCTAGCGTCAGGATTGTACTTCTTAAGCAACGACACATGGAACACATTATGCACATGCTGATACTGAGGTGGTAAGGCCAACTCGTAGGCCACCTTTCCTACTTGACTCAAAATCTCAAAAGGACCTACGTATCTAGGTGCTAACTTTCCTTTCTTGCCAAATCTTATCAACCCTTTCCTAGGTGACACTTTTAGCAACACAGCTTCGCCAATTTGGAATTGAACATCCTTACGCGCTGGATCCGCATACTTCCTCTGTCTATCTTGAGCAGCAAGCAACCTTTTCTGAATTAACTTGACTGAGTTATGCAACTGTTGTACCAATTCTGAGCCGAGAATTCTTCCTTCTCCTACTTCATCCCAACTTGTTGGTGATCTACATTTTCGCCCGTACAAAGCTTCATATGGTGGCATGCCGATACTGGAATGATAGCTGTTGTTATATGAAAATTCAATTAATGGCAGGTGGTCGTCCCAACTTCCAGCAAAATCGATTGCACAACTGCGCAACATGTCTTCAATTGTTTGAATTGTTCTTTCACTCTGGCCATCAGTCTGCGGGTGATACGCCGTGCTCATATTCAACTTCGTGCCAAGACATTCCTGGAACTGCTTCCAGAATCTTGAGTTAAATCGGGGATCTCTGTCTGAAACTATTGATACAGGTACTCCATGCCTTAATACGATTTCGTGCACATACAGATGAACCAACTTGTCCAGTGACGACTTCTCATTTATTGGGAGGAAATGCGCCGACTTCGTAAGACGATCAATTATAACCCATATTGCGTCATGTCCGGATTTTGTTCGCGGTAGTCCTACTATAAAGTCCATAGCGATATTTTCCCATTTCCATTCTGGAATCTTCAGGGGCTGAATTAACCCGCTTGGTCGTTGATGTTCTGCCTTTACTTTCTGACAAGTATAGCACTTCGCAACCCATTCTGCCACGTCTCGCTTCATATTTGGCCACCAAAAGTTCTTCTTTAAGTCTTGATACATCTTGGTGCTTCCCGGGTGGATTGAGAATTTCGAATGGTGGGCTTCATGGAGGATCTCATTCTTTAATTCAGATACATGGGGAATCCATATTCTGGATGAAAACCTTAGTATTCCTTGCTCATCCCCTTTAGTATTAATCTCTTCTCCAGATAACTGATTTTTCTCTTTTTCCATTACTTCCTCTTGATACTTCTTTATCTTTTCCAGTAGTGTTGGCTGAAAGGTCATTGCATGACAAACTTCTTTGACTTCCCCATAAGCACAAAGTTCCAATTCAAATTTTCCGATTTCTTCAGATAACTCTTTTGATGTTATCATTGCATTCAATCTTTCCTTCCGACTCAGCGCATCGGCCACTACGTTCGCCTTTCCAGGATGGTAATTTATCGAACAGTCATAGTCCTTAATCAATTCCAGCCATCTCCTCTGCCTCATATTGAGCTCTTTCTGAGTAAAAATGTATTTTAAACTCTTGTGATCCGTGTAGATTTCACACTTTTCTCCATAGAGATAGTGTCTCCAAATCTTGAGTGCGAATACTATGGCGGCTAGTTCCAAGTCATGCGTCGGATACTTTAACTCGTGCGGCTTCAACTGTCTTGACGCATATGCTATTACCTTACTGTGTTGCATCAACACACAACCCAAACCCTTATGTGAAGCGTCGCTGAATATTACAAAATTCCCTTGATCATCTGGAAGTACTAACACCGGAGCTGTTACCAACTTCTGTTTTAACTCTTGAAAGCTACTTTCACATTCTGCACTCCATTCAAACTTTTGATTCTTTCTGGTTAACTTGGTCAATGGTGTGGCGATCTTCGAGAAATCCTTGACGAATCTTCTATAGTATCCGGCCAATCCTAGAAAACTTCGCACTTCCGTAGGAGTCCTTGGCCTCTCCCAACTCATAACTGCATCAATCTTCGCCGGATCCACTTTAATTCCATCATTTCCAATAACATGCCCCAAAAATTGAACTTCCTTTAACCAAAACTCACATTTGGTAAACTTGGCATACAACTTCTCGTGTCGGAGTATCTCCAATGCTATCCAGAGATGCTGCATATGTTCTTCTTCCGATTTAGAATAAATAAGGATGTCATCAATAAATACCACGACAAATTTATCCAAATACTTCTTAAATACCCGATTCATCAGATCCATGAATGCGGCCGGGGCGTTGGTCAATCCAAACGGCATTACTAGGAATTCATAATGCCCATATCTGGTCCTAAATGCGGTCTTGGGAATATCTTCTTCCTTGATCTTTAATTGATGGTATCCCGATCTCAAGTCAATCTTCGAAAAACATTTTGCTCCCTTTAACTGATCAAAAAGGTCATCTATCCTTGGTAGCGGGTAGCGGTTCTTGATCGTTACTTTATTCAACTCCCGGTAATCTATGCATAGACGCATACTCCCATCTTTCTTCTTCACAAAGAGAACAGGTGCTCCCCATGGCGACGTACTTGGTCGTATCACTCCCTTATCCAATAATTCTTGTAGCTGGCTCGCCAACTCTTTCATTTCTGCTGGTGCCATCCTATACGGAGCCTTTGAAACTGGTTCCGTGCCTGGAGCAAGGTTGATCTCGAACTCAATTTGTCGATCTGGTGGTAAGCCTGGTAGTTCGTCGGGAAACACATCGGGGAACTCATTAACTACAGGAATATCCTCCATGCTGGGGCTGCCTCTCTCTGAATCCACTACATATGCTAGGAACGACTCACAACCTTTTCTAAGTAACTTCTTAGCCTGAATAATTGTAAGAAATAGTCGCTCTTGCCTCTGTCCCTTAAATACTACCTTCTCTCCACTCTTCGTCTTTAAATACACTCTCTTGGTCTTACAATTTATCTGAGCGCTATTCTCTCCTAACCAATCCATTCCTAAAATTATATCAAACTCTCCCAGCTTGAAGAGTATCAAGTCGGCCGAGAACTTATATCCTGAAATATCAATCTCACATTTTGGACAAAATCGATTCACAGGAATCTTCTCTTGGTTCGCAATTACCACATTTACTACCTCACTCATAACCGTTTTATCACATTGGATCTTATCAACAAAGGATTCTGATATGAAAGATCTTGTGGCTCCCGAATCAATCAATACTTTGGCTTTGACATTATTGAGTAAAAGTGTACCTGCTATCACCTCAGAATTCTGAACAGCATCTTTCATCTTTAGATCAAATGTCCTTGCTGTTGCTTGCGGGGTTGGTGCGGGTGGTGGAGGTAATGCCAATACCTCAGCTGGCACGCTTGCACTGGTACTTGCCACGTTCATCAGAGCTCTGACTGGTCCTGTTGCCTTACATTCCCTAGCCATGTGTCCAGTCTTCCCACATTTGTAGCACGTAACTCCTGGCCTCGGCATCTTGCACTCATTTGCCAAATGTCCCTTCTGATTGCACCTATAACAGGTCATACTCAGCTTATTGCATACTCCGGGGTGCCTTCTTCCACAGTGCTTGCATTCTGGCCTCTGGAACCTGTTTTCTCCAACTTGCCCTTGGCTTGCCTGATGGTTCCCTTTTGATTCTTGCCTTTTGCCCAAATTTCCCTTCCTTTGAAAATTTCCGCCCTTCTGGAAACCAATCCTCTTTACATTCCGATCTTGCGAACTTCCAGCTTCAGACTTTTCTCCATAGAATGGAACCTTCCTCTTCTTGTTATCCCTCTCTTTCCTTGACTGCATCCCATTATTCTCAATCAGAGCAGCTTTCTGTACTACTCCCGCATAAGTCTCAAGTTCAAACATAGCCACCCTATCTCTGATCCAAGGCTCCAATCCTTGCTGAAATTTCTTTGCTTTTTCTTCCTCAGTGCTGGTATACTTTGTCACAAACCTTGACAACTCAGTGAACTTCTTCTCATATTCCAGTACAGTCATGTTCCCTTGTTTTAACTCAAGAAATTTTAGCTCCATCTGATTCTGCATGTACTTAGGGTAATACTTGTCCAGAAATAACTTCTTAAATCTTTCCCAAGAAATCTGCTGAGTGACTTCCATAACTTTTACTGATTCCCACCAATAAATGACTTCTCCCTTCAAGAAGTAAGTGGCATACAGCGTCTTCTGATCGTCCCCTAACTGTACCAACTCAAAAGCCCTTTCCATCTCCTTGATCCATGTGTTTGCTATTACTGGATCAGTGGTATCATGAAATACAGGTGGATTCACATTCTGAAAAGCCTTGAAAGTGACAATTTGTCTTGGTGGTACTGGTGGTTCAGGTGGTTGATATGGCTCACGGTTATCTTGGTTTTCAATTCGTTGTTGAAGAGTTAGTTGTTGTTGAGCTATAGCATTGGTTTGCTGTTGCAAGGTTTCCAGTAGTTGAAGAATGTTTGGGTCTGTGGTGAAGGTGGTTGTTGGATTCTTCTTTTTGGGAGGCATGATCCTGAAATAAGAGTTGTGTTATAACAAATATGAATGATAAAATGATTCGAGGGTATCGCATGGCATTCTTGTTTACATATGGGGTCAAGTTCCCAAATTAAACAGATATGATGATAAAAACATAAAATAACAGTTGAGAGCAAATGGAACAATAGCACATAATTATTGAAATTTTAAAGGTCACAGTACATAGGGTTGGGACATAGTCTGATTCTAGAAATAACAGGCTTATTTAAAGGAAAGACGGAAACAACTGGGGATTCCATAGAGTCTGATAGTACAACAACATGAAAGATAAATGGAAAGAACTAAGGCTCCACTCCATCTGAACGGGGCTTGGTAGTCTTTTCCTCTCGAAGTGTCTTCACAATGCTCTGGAGCTCATCCGCCACCATCTGAATGACATACTGGCTGGTACGGTCCCGGTGCGCTGGCATCTCCTCAAGCTTAGTGTTGACGTACCCAACCAAGGTCTCAAGTCTCGCAATCATCTGCTCCTTGGGCTTCCCTTCATAGTTTCGGCTGTCCGGATACACGTTCTTCAGTCGGTCTATCAGTCGGTCGTACTTGCCCTGAAGCATGTCGAACTCGCGCCTCAACTCAGCATACACGGAGAAAGCAATAGTGTCGTCCGATCCAGAGGATGACGAGGAATGCGCCCTTTGCTGACAACCAATAAGAGGAGTATTAATAATAATTTACTTTACCTACTCTCTCGCATAGTATCTATAACCTACTCACAAGTCCTATAACCTATTTGGGCTGTTCAGGGACTCTAAACCGTAGCTCTGATACCAAAACCTGTCACACCCCCAACTTATATAGCAAAATAGTTATAGTTATTACATCATTTTAATGAGTACTACACAACCAAAATCCAAGATCTTACAGTTTAGGGTTTGGAACAGCCCAACACTATCAACTATTACATCTGATTACAAATACCGAGTCCTCACACAGCTATTAATACTTATTCTACCTGGGCTCGAACATAAGCATCCGCATCACAGGTCTTACGGGCAGTCTGCTTGAATCTAACCATGGCTGCTAGCTGTAATATCAGGGTAAAGCAAGAAGTGAGCCAAAAGCTCAACAAGTGCTAACAATACAACGCAAAGCATAAATCGAGATATACCTTTAGGAATGACAATGGAATGACATAATCAATGATAATCGAGAGATAAATCTTATGTGAGTTGGCATCATTTTGCTTGCATCAAAACAAATTAAAACCATTCTTAATCAAAATCATTTTATGACGCTACGGATTACAGCCGGTGATCAGCCGCGAAGTAATCCCGAACCTCGCTGGGTTCTAAAACATTATTGGGAATCCCTAGGCAACTTTTAAGCCTAATATAAGTGTGGAAAGGACTCGCGTCTCAGTCCAGATCCACCATTCAAGAAAACATTTGTCCCCCTTTGGGACTGAAAAATCCACGTTTTAATCATTTTAAAAACTGATGCCGATTTATGACAAAATTTCTTTCGACTGTAATTATTTTTATCAAGGGATTATAGATCAACTTGAAACACTGGAAATATGACTCTAAATCTCAGGGCCATGATCTACTAGACTTTACTATATTAGGGTAGTTGAGAGGTTTCCATAAACAAGAACTTAGACAAGGAAATTAAGCCAGGCTATTGGATAAGATGAAAGAGTAATGCCAAACTAGGCTTAAAGCAATGGTTGTAGACAAGGTATAGGTATTGGAACATCAAGAAGATAGGCATCACTGGTACAAATAGGATAAAGGTGTTAAAATATAAAGAAAGCGATCATCAGCTCAGTATATAACAGGGTATCAAGCTTTAGGGTAAGGATAGGGTTATCAAACAATCATGAATGTAATTAAGAAATGATTGGCTTTTAGGTATCAAGATAAAGTTTCTATCGAGGTTATTTCAAGAGTTGAATTCAAAGCATCAGGGTGCAACATCAAGATTTCTCAGGGATCAATAGCATGATAAACAAAAGGATCAATAAGATATTATAACGCATCTCTAATTTATCATGGCATTAAACTATCATGAAAGACTTTTGAACTACTTGCAATATGTACTCGAGGGTTCATGGCATTTCTATGTAACTCAAAGATAAACAAAAGATACTTTTGATTTAAATATACCAAAATGACTCAGGATAATTGCATCGATATATATATGAACTGTTTACAGTAAATGCGAAGGTCAAGTTGAATCACTTGCCTTGAGATAGACTGGTCTGGTCTGACTGGTAGGAGCAACAACTGGAGCTTCACTCGACTTTTATGGCAAGTTTTCCCTCGTCTCGAGATCCTACATAATAATAATAATCCTCATTATAATATATTCTTTCCATCTTAACCTATTTACAATCCCGAAATTAAACATGGATGGCACTTAGGCCTATACGCACTTAATTCATATCCACCTTTATATTTTCAAATGTACACATGTAGCCACATAATCACATATCGTATATTAATACCAAATAACATCGTATACACCATAATGCCACACTAGGCTTGGATGATCTCGACTCACCACTTAAGTTACTTGGTCGCTAACTAAACGAAGTCTTCGAATTTGGGCTTCCTAACTCAATGTGCCTTTCCTAAATTATCCAAAACCTATTGACCCTCACTTGTGCCTTTTGTTCTACTGACCTTATACTATCTTACAACTATGGTGGTCGACCTTATACTCACTTCTAAGTGTCCTAAAACTATGTGATAAGTGAAAGTGCTCACTGGTGCAAATTTCAGAATGGTAACTAAGGTTTCTTGAGTGCATTAGACACTCTTAAACTACAAGTTTTTCTTCAAAATTTTTACACAAGACTCTCCTGACCTAAAGGCATCTCACAAGCTTGATGTGGCTCAAAGGCCTGGCTTGGGCCTTCTTGGGCCTAAGCTAAAAGTCCAAGGTTCCCCTGTTTTTCTGGGCAGAAAATGCCCTGACTTGAATTAACTTGTGACACATGGTTCTAGCTCATATCCTATGAACTATGGTTGGAAAAACTTCTCTGACATACCCTCTAACTAAGGCCCAATTGGGCCTAATGAGGGCCTACCCATGACATGGCCAAATCTCCCTATTTCTAAGTTGTAACAAAACTGTCCCCTGCTGGACAGATTTTGTTATTCTACTTGTGCACCTAACCAAATGACATGCAAACCTCCAATCAACTCCTAAAACCTATTATATATTCCACATACTAACTTCTGGTGGCTTGGGCCTCAAAGTGCACATCAATGACATGGTCAAAACTCACTCTAAACCTCAGGGTACTAAACTGATTTTTCTGCAGAAACTATAACTCTCATTTTCCAAGGTTTTGACTTGACAAACCCAATTATCAACAACTAAATACTTAAACCAAGACCTATACTTGGTATTCTACTGAACTTAACTCCCTTTTTCTCAAAATAACCTTAGTGAGATCATCCTTGCCTAAGGTGCAACTATGGCAAAACAAAGAGACTACTCTTAACAAATCGCAAATCTTCATGCTTTTGAAACAACAAGATATATATTTTTTATAAAAGATAACCACAAATTATTACCATGCAACAAGAAGCATAAATCAATATTATCACATTATTCCTACTGAAATTAAAGCTCACTAACAAAATCTTTTCCAAATGATCAAAATATTACAACCAACTAAGAGAATTCCACATGCATGCATGCCTTCGGGTTTTTCAAACCAAACAACATATTTTCTACATATATTCCATCTTAAAATTGACATGCAAGCCTAGCATAAGGTATACCTAGATGATCACTTAGCATGCAAGGAGTTTTATCAAATTATCACCACAAAATTTAAGTCATTATCACATAAACATGCAAAAATTGATCAAAACAACAAGAATGATTTCAAGGACCATTCATTCGGCTCCCATATGGTCATGGCCGAATGAAATGGATGGAAATGGCCATTAAATCATCAAGATTTTCCTTCTCATGACTTGGCACTTATCCATTCATTGTAGTCCTCTCAAAAACAACCTTAAATCCATAAGAATCAAGATTGTTTATTTGAGTTTCACTAAAACCTTAACATGCAACTTTAAAACTTAAACTTTTTACTCAAAACTCTTTGGAATATAAATGATCATGATATAGGAAGTAATATTTACTTGTATGGGAGGTGGAAACTTGAATGTGGAATGAAGAAAAGGGGAGGGGGGTAGGGCTTCGGCAAAAAGCCGAGAGGAAAGGTGGGAGGAGGGAGAGGAGAGGGAGAAAAAATGTAGAAATGGTGGAGTGATCATCATGATTGTTTGGTTTTTATTTGCCCACAAGTGAGTGGATGTGAGAAATTACAAGAGTAACCCTCTAGCCAAAGTTAGGCAAGTTTGCATGCAAGGTCAAGGAGGTAATTTGGCTAGCAAATTGTGAGTTAGTGGGGTGGTTATTGACTCTTTAGCCCTTTGGTTAAATAGAAGAGAGTTTGCATGCAAGGTTATTCATGTAATTTGATAATTATTAAGCAACTAATTTCCAAAGATTTATTTTTATATAATAAAGTACAAGTTCAAAAATTATAAAATTTATACCATAAAATAACTTGGATTTTTAGAGACTTTATAAAATCATTTTCAAAATTTGTGTACAAAATGTCTTTTAAAAGAAAATTTTTCCAAAGCTTAGAATATTCCTTATAAATCAAAAATAAAGAAATTAAATAAATTCTTGCTTTGAAAAATCATATACTACCCAGAGCAAATTTAAAATGCAGAAATTTTCACTCACACAAACGTACAAGCATTGAATATATTTTTATTTAACTTAATATTATTCACAAATAATATTACATAAAATGCCGGTCGTAACACTCATCTATGTAATGAACTTTTGAAACTAATTATAACTTGAACGGTGGTAGTTCAAGTATTATTCGGAAAAGATATAAGTATATTGGAGTATCTTGTAACTTCATCTTTTCAACTTATATCTGGTTAATGATTATCTTATGCATGACAAAGATTTTCACAAAAACGTTGAGACAAGGTTAGATATATGAGATCACCTTGCAACGATATTTTTATACAGTTATAAACTGGAACTCTATGTATATTATGCATGGAAGAGTACTTCCAAGATTTTGAAAAGTATATATATACATATATACTGAATATTTTGCGACTTGGTCGCGTTAAAATAACAAACTTGGTTCATTACTTTTTGACCAAGACTTTCATGAGTACTATGAGAATGCTCATATATTGTTAATTATTATACACATTATTTCGGTGGTCTTGTTGCTCACCCTTGCTTTCTTCTTTCATCACACAACAACAGATAGACAAGATGAACAGGACTAAGCTCCCAATTTGTGAGCGGATAGGAAATGTTCCGCAGTTTCCTGTAGGCGTTGATGCCGATGTAGCAAGGTAGAAATTACCAATAGGCTAGGCTTTCAACTTTTGTTGTACCAGACTTATGTATATTTATGAATTGTAATAATGGCAAGGAAATGTAAATTTATTCAGAAACCCTTTTTATGGTGAAATGGTTTATAATTGTGGAATAAAATGACTTGTGTTATTTTTGGTATTCATATCTGAGACTATAACTTGTGGTGTGTGTGTGTATATTGTGGGGTCACAGTACGCAGTAGTTGGTTGACTGTTAAGATTAAGTATTGATAAGGGAAATGGAACTCGTGACAACCCGAATCCCCGACCCCGGATTTGGGGGTGTTACAGAAATGGTATCAGAGCTAAGCGTTATAAACCTCAGAGATGATATGACGTTAAGATAATAAGTTCACTAAGATAATAAGAACTCTTGCCAAGTTCATAGTCGGGCTACCTAACGTAGTACTGACAGTTAAAACCCTTATAGGAACCCTTATAAATATCGTGATAGAGGCGTAGTTCGTTATCGTATATGGTAGCGGGACTCCGAACCTTGAGGTTGAGGAGCAACAGCGCGATGATGTTTTATTACTAATTGGAGATCGGATTGTGGATCCGATAGAGCGTCCTAACGCAGGACCGGATGATGTTGATATTAAGGATGTAGCGGTTGAGGATGTTTTCTTAGAAGGGATTGTTGCTGAGGAGGATCCCGTGGAGGATCCTAACATGAATGAATAAAGGACCACTGAGGAATTGATGACCATGGTTAGGGGAACTACCAGAGGTAGGATTGGCCGGTCACTACCGGAGGTTCGTTCAAGTTTGTAAAGATAGTAACCCTTTAACGCGGCTTACTCGTAAGACTGAGAAGTTTGAATGGACAGAGAAATGCGAGAAAAGCTTTTAAGAACTGAAGCAAAGGTTGGTAACGGCCCCTATGTTAGCGTTGCCGGATGGAAAATGAGATTTTGTGAAGTGTAGTGACGCTTCGCATAAGGAATTAGGGTGCTACTTATACAGCACAACAAGGTAATCACGTACGCGTCAAGACAATTAAGGGAATATAAAATTCGATATCCCCACCCATGAGCTTGGGCTCGTGGCAATAGTTTTGCCCTAAAGATTGGAGGCACTACTTGTATGGAGAGAAGTGCGAGATTTACACAAGCCATAAGTGCTCTAGTACATTTTCACGCAGAAAGAGCTCAACATGCGCCAAATGAGGTAGTTAGAGCTAATCAAGGATTACGATTATGAGATTCTTTATCATCCAGGGAAAGCCAAAATGGTGGCTAATGCCCTTAGTAGAAAGGAGAAACTCAAGATGATATTGTCTCTAAGAGAGTTGATAAGAGATTTTTAGAAAATGGAAATAGAAGTGAACGTAACCGGAGCCGGTACCAAAAAGCTGTTTGAGATTGCAATACCACCCGAAATATTGGAAAAGAACATATTATGCCAGAAAAAGTGATGAATGAAGGTAGAGAGCCAACAAATAGATAAAAGATTAATACCGAGAAAGATGATAAGGGAATAATGAGGTATTCCTACAGAATTTGGGTTCCAAATGTTCAAGAGCTTAAAGATGAGATCTTAGATGAGAGCTAGTTTGAGGAATAAGATTTAGAGCAAACCCTGAATGTGATAGTCAGGGAGGTCGCCATCAAGATAGAAGGAACCCATAACATAATGGAGTGGAAAATGAGGATTTAAAACATGTAGGATGACCCCGATTATGGGGAGAAGGAGGGAACGTTCAGACTAAGGAAACGGAAGTCGAGTAAGGAAAGGAGACCCGAGACGGTACTCCTATACGACAATTTATGGACCTTTTTAGACAGAACTTAGACTATTATCCCCAACCACCACCCTAAGGAAACAATGCGGTGAGAAATTCTTTCAGGTTCTTTAAGTCGCTAAACTCTCAGAGTTCCAAGGAACAAGCTGACCCAGTGGAGGCAAGAGCCTGGCTAAAGGAAATATAGGAATCATTTGAGATTCTAAAGGATTGACGAATCACAAAAGACTGTTTTTATCACTTACCCTCCTAAGAGAGAGAACACCCACTGGTGAAAGACCAAGAAAGGCACGGAGCAAGAGGTTATGATAAACTGATTAAAGTTCAGTCAATTGTTTTCGAGAAAGTAAATCCCAAGGTTATGGAGATAGTGTAAAAGCTTTAGAGCCAGAACAAAGGCAGGCGAGTATGATGAATTATGAATCTAAGTTGTAAAAGTTATCAAGATTCGTTCTGAGGACACGAATCCAGAATGACAGGATGTTTGAAATCAATGCTTATGTTGTGTTGGTTCATGTAATGGTTGTAATAGAAATGAAAATAAAAGACTAAAAAGGGAAGGAATATAAAGGGATATAAAGGCAATAGAGTTTGAGGAATGATAAGGGAGTTGGGTATGAGGAAACCCTAAAGACTCATAGTAATAGAAATAGAAAAGTATATGATCGTCAGGATGAGGGTGATTCACCATGAGTTAAAGTTGATGGTTGAAGGCATAAGAGATACATATATTTTATCCCCTTAAAGTTGGGAGGATTCGAGGAAACCTTGAGATAGTTCGAAGGATAAATAATGAGACGCGGATAGACTGAGGAGACAAGAAAGTAAGAAATTAGGAAAATTGGATGAAGGAAGTGACCTTCAAGAATGTAAAGTGTAAGACCAGTGGCATGATACCCAGAAAGGGAGACGCCAGGTATGAGAGATATCCCAACATTGAGATGACTGTTGAGATAAAAAACAAGAGTAAATAAGGAATTATTAAGAAGAAGTTCACGTTGAACACGACCAATATCTTTCAGGACATCCCTGTTGTCATTACCAAATTAGGAAAGAAAAGTGGATAACCGTTGTTATCTTTTGGAGGCCATATTGATTGACCTCATTTTAAATACAGATGTTATTGTAAAATTAGGCATATACTATCGAGGTGGGAATGATTGAATAAGACACCCTCATCAGGGATATATGACTTGATTTATCCATGGAAGGATGCATGTACTTTTTCTAAAGGTGGAATTAAGGATAGAACATCGGTAACTTAAAATGAATCCTAGGGGAATGCATAAAGGTTGGCATTTCACCCTTAATAGGGATAGTATGAGTTTGACAGTATGAATTGGAAAGGATTAAGGTAACAACAACCTTTAAGGATCAGTGGAGAAATTTTTCAGAAGTATATAGACAATGATTCTGGTATTAGTAAATGGTATTTTGATATGCCCTGTATCTAGGGAATACAGGAGGAGCGATTCAAGAATTACCTAAGAGGTTTTACAAGGAAAAAAAGTAATATTCAAAGTTTTCAAGAATATAAATTTTGATAAAGGAAATATGACATAATTATAATGATGTCAGGTGGGCACGTGTTGAACCATAAGAAAGTATAGATCGACCCAATGAAGGTCGAGATTGGTGAAAACATGTAGGACCCAAGATAAGAGACGTCCTAAGTATGATCGAGAGTCAGTTGTGACAATGTTAACCTCTAAAAGACCGAGGCAATAACTTATGGAAAAATGGTGATATAATTTTTTCACCAAAGCGTAAGGAAGAGCATTTTCACGCAAGTAGTGATTGGAAATGAGGTAGAAAACTTAGTTGAATATCATTTAAAAGACATTGATTGTAAGGAAATTTTACTATCAGGAAAGGCCAAAGAGGTGGCCGACACTTTAAGTGTAAAAGGACAATCATAGGCGCTCGTGCCAGAGGAATATAGTGATAATGGTTGAAGCCGTGAAGGTTGTATTATGGTTTGGAAGATTGACGTTCCTTCTGATGACTGTGCAATACCCAACCGTAATAGTAGTTTGGTAAAGGTTTAATTCGTGTAATCGCCATGAACGGGCTATCTATCTTAGAAGGTCCTATCTTGAGGATAATTCAGGACCATGTTTTAAAAAAGACTAAATGAACCTTTAAGTTAAGTCTTCTATTGAAGGCATGTGATTAGGAATGGTATTAACCTGCTATCGTTGCTTTGATTGAAACTCTTCTGTAATTTTATCTGCTTCATATCATGAAAGTACGTCAGGATCTGGAGTGTTCTTCATGAATTATGAATGGTGATTATGTTAACTCCTTAGAAGAATTTAATACGACAGGTATAAAGTCCGTATGGTTAACTATTAAGATCCAAGGAAAATGAATGACTACAGTGGGTCAGCGATGGACCATAGTATGCAGCAATGATTCTGCGAGTAATACGTCGATTACAACCGTAAGAGTTGTATTAGAATGGATGTTGAGATTGAGTACCACTAATCGGGTCGTGGTGATGTATAAGTTATCATTGATAGACTAATTAAGTCGATTATCTACCTATTGAATATTTATTCCTTCTTAGGAATAGAGAGTCGTATTACTATACGAAGAAGGTTGCGGTGCAAGCATAGAATTCTAGTAACGATGATGTCTAGAATGAAATCCCAGATTTGATTTTCGATGTCAAGGGAGTTTCAAAGGTGATTGTGTATAAGCTCGAGGAAGAGCATGGGTCCATAGAATGATGGACGGAATATCAAAAATAATTAGGCATGTGAAATACGATGCTATAATGCTTAATGTTGATTTATATACGTATATGTTTTGTTCTCATATGATAAACCTCTATAGTTCAGAGGTAGATTCCAAGCCAGATATTTTGTGGCAGTATATTTTATATATATACAATTCTCTTCAATTCGTTCTTTTCTCTCCTTTTCATTTCATATAAGCTGAGAAGAACAACCCTTCCAGAAGGGGAGGTATTGCCGAATGACTATCTATCTGTGTGATAGAAGCCTAGTAGGATACCACATGTTGTTTAATTGTTTGTCAAGTACTAAAGGCTGGCCACCTTCTGTACTAACTATGCAATAGAACAAGTGTTCATGATCATAGTGATCTCTCAACAAATTCATTTACTTCTATATGATGGATCAAGCTTTCGAAGATAGAAGCAGCTAGAAAAGAGTAGTATGAGTATGGTGGTATTCGGAATGGAAACACATTAGTGATACTAAGGTTGACGCATGTACTAAAAGGTTATAGAACGCTAACGAGCAAAAGTGTAACCAGTATAGTATTATGAACGGAAGATAGTAGCGATTACGAACTGGAAAAGAATGGGTATTGAGAAGCAAAAGCTATAATGCTAGAAGCTATGATGAGAGTCTATAAAATAGACTTGAAAGAAATTTGGAATGATCACGTAACGCGGATTGAGTTTTCTCATGACAATAGATCGTATGTCAGGTATCAAGATATCACCTTATGAGATCCCTGAGGGGAGACAATGTCGATCTCCCTTATGTTAGGATAAAGTTGTAGAACACAAGATGCTCGGACCCGCAGTAGTCCAAAGGACCAAGGATATAATAGATCTAATCAGAGGACGGCTGGTAGTAGCCCAAGATGGACACACGAGGTATTTTGATTTGACACGAAATGACAAAGAGTAGGAAGTAGGGGACCTAGTGATGTTATAGGTATTCCCTTGGAAAGGATGGATATAACGACTCGTGTATTTTTGAATTATTTAAATATGTAATTATGGAATTATTAGATAAATAAAATATGTGTATTGGTTTGTCCGCTATGTGTTGTCTGATTATTATCTATGTGTGATTTATGGTGTACCGGGTTGTCCGCGTGATTAACTAAGAAATGGTATTGAATTGTTTCACTTTTAAAAGTGGATTTAATGCAAATTTATTTGTATAGATATTTGAAGTGTCTTTAAAATTGTTTTTATGGTTTTATAATTATAATAATTACTTTTAGGATTTTATAAAATTAAGAAATCAATATTTTATTATTTATTTATTTTTAAATGATGTTCTAATTGCTTTTATTTGTAAAATCCATATTTAATTATAGAATTATTCAAAAATTATGAAACTCATATCTATTTAAGTCGGGAATATTCTGGGAATTTTAAAATTGTTTTGAAAATTTTCGTGATTAATTTCACCCGCACGTTATTTTGTTTAATTGTTAAAAAGCGGGTATAAAGTGCACTTCGAAAATTGTTCTAAAATTTTGAAATTTACATTTTTATGAACTTCAGGATATTTGTAATATTTTAAAACCATTTTCGTAATTTTCTGAATTTGTTTTAAGTACAGCTCGGTTCGTTAACTGTGAAATACGGGTATAAGTTGCGTTTCAAAAATACTTTTAAAATTATGGAAAATTTATTTTTAATAACTTTGAATTATTTGTGATATTTTAGAATTACTTTGGAATTTTTCGGAGTTATTTTATTTATGCGATGGTTCGTTAAATTTGTAAAAACGGGACAAAATAGGAATGTGAGATCAGGAAAAGGGGCACGTGGCATAATTTTACCTATTCTTCAGATTCGTGGCTGCTATTCATTAGTTGCTGCAGAATAAAAATAAATAAATATATATACAAAACCAAATACAACACAGTTGTCTCCCTCATCTCACCCCTCTTTCTCGTTTTTTTCTCTCCCATTTCTCTGTGATTTCTCTTCTCTCTCCTGCACAAATAGATGCATACACTTATATACATACATACAAGCTCTTGGTTGCCCATCCTTTCGGGGTTGCTCCGCCGGTTGCTGTTTTTTTTGGTACTTCGCTGCCCTGCTCTATTCCGGTGGCTTTGTCGCCGTATCTTCTTTCCCCTGAGCGCATATGTTGTGTGCTTTGTGTAGTTCCTATTATTGTTGCTCGGCGGCCTGTTTCTTTATGTCCTGTTGTTACTGCGTTTCCTTTTGGCTGTCCGCGCGTGTTGTATACGTGCTGCTCCTGATTGATTTGAGCTAATTATATTTATTGATTTATTTCATTTTCTGCAGAATTATTTGAAGGCAATTCGTGAAATAAATTATATTTTGTGCAGGAATAATTGTAAGTAATCGGTGAAATACGCGTTGGAAACCCGAAATTAATCGGGTACCCGCGAATTTTGCCGCCGTCGGCGATGAGCCTCGACGAGCCGACGGTGGACGGTGATGATATAATTCCGAGTCCTAATATTTTAAAATGAATAAATTAATTCGTGGAATTATTTTGAAATGAGAATTTGATTTTTACAGTAAAGTCGAGTACGTAATTTAGTCGACGAATTGTGATTGGATTGATTATTGGGTTGAAGTGATAGTTAGGATTGTGGTTGTTGTAAATTGGATTGTTGTTATGGAATTGACGTCGATTGATGTTTCGACGGGTAGTCCGATAAACAAAAGAGACGCTGCCCGATTTCCAGGGAATTTACCTACCAAAAATACGGGAGTGTATCCAACGATTATCGGGACGTTGAATGGTTATATAGATATATATGTGTTCTATATGAAACTTGATTGCATGATGTGATGAAATAATTTTCTAAAATCCATAACCCCGATTTTGTAAAATTTCAAATATACGTATTTTCGGAAAACGAATACCAAACCGATTTCTCGAGAATGTAAACCCTAACTGTTGGGTGTGTTGTTATATTATAATAATCCATATAATTACGAGTCGAGTGTGAATATCGTTGGGTAAGAATTAGTATCGAGGATATGTCAAGCATACCTAGACGTCTAATGTAGGGTATTTCGACCCTGTAGGTTATAGTCGGGAACCTGAAAGTGGACGATGGACTAAAAATAACATAGTGGTCAGTCGACGAGTTCAGTAGAGTTTCAACAGAAAGACATGAGTGTCAAAGTCGAATCCAATGGAATCTAGTGGTTGGACGTTAGAGCTTGAGTATCAGAGTCGGTTCAGAGTTGATCAGTAATAGTTGTAAAACCTTGTAAGGCAAGTATTTCTGAAATTTTCTGCAAGATATATATTACCAATGTTTTTGAACTATTTTATAACATGTCGCTATTATCCAAAATAACTCCTGTTTTACATTGCAAGAGCTTTAAACCATTGAACCTTGAACCCTGATTTTCTTGATCTTGAGCCATAAGCCTTATTTTTTTTTGTAACCCATCCTTTGTTGATCATCAGACACCAAACCATACAAATATAATACTACTCTTCAAAAGTATAACTACCAAACACCAAACATTGAAAGAGAATGATTTGAAACACTAAAACTTTTATATTCCAATCATTCTTTATAACATCAAAGAACCATATCCTGAAAAATCATTACTGATTAAATACTTGATCATTTTACAAACCGGAAAACCGTTTCTTATACATAACCTGATATACCCTTGTGATATCCATGAGTTTCCTTATGTTTTTATGCAAATGTTTAACCATTATTGATTATGATCTTGTTTTATTGAATCATATTGTTATCATATTGAACTGCTTTAGGATTGGATAATTTTTATATATGTGGACCAGATTAGTGGTCAGACCATACCAATGGTCAAGTTAGGCCAATGTGTGCCTTGGATCCAGTAATTAGAGCAGTGCTGTGTGCTTGCTCGGGGTTAGTGCGTGACTGATCAGCAGCCTAACCTTGGTTTTTTTATATTTTAAAATGAATATCCAATTCTAATGATTAGTTAAAAAGAAACTTGATTCCTTTGAATCATATCATTTGAGCATTGTTTAACCTCAGTTATCACTATTATGACTTGCTGAGCTAGTTAGCTCACCCTTGCGATTCTTTTATATATTTTTACAGTTGAAAAGAATATGGATGATAGTGAAGTTCCTCAGTCCAAAGTGGGGGCTAAGGTTCCAGTTGAGCTGAATCGAGCTAGCAGAAGCTTCATGCGGTATAGAGATAGTCAGATTGTAAGAATGATTTTATTATCAATTGTAAGTTCAATTAGTTGGGATTTGGTACATTGTAATAAAGGTTAGGAATGTGGCTTGTTTTCATACTTTAACCTGTTGCGATCCCTGGTTATGTCAAGCAGGGTCAATACAAATAATATTCTATTTCAGGTTTATATATTGTATATGTGTTGTGGACCCCAAACTTCTGACCCAGGTTTTGAGGGCGCCACAGGTTGGTATCAGAGCTACAGGTTATAAGTTCCTGAAACAAGCCTAGATTGTTAGGATTGGGTAGAGGGTTAGGATTAGGAATAGGAAATAGAAAGATAAGACGTCGTGAGGATGAGTATGACTATATATTAAGTCTTCGACACGGTTCGTGTTGCGATTCGGAATTCTTAGTTTGCGATGTGATTTCCAGACAACGGCAATGGCAGATCCTGATTTCCCGATGTCATTTGATCGTTTGGAGCTTTCTGTTCGAGGATCGTCATCTTCTCTGAGATTGGATTTGCACCTTGTTCCTCCATTAGTATTAATGGCACTACCTTCCGATATGTCAGTTGCACCTCTTCAAGCTATTCTACACTATTCTACCACCTCTTGTTACGAGACTATCTATTTAAGAACCTCCATTTGTTTATTTTTGTTTTACTGAACATTCAATTGCGAGTGTGTCTCTTCAGTTTACCCTATATCCTGTTCTATACCCCCAGTTTAGAACTTGTCTTATGAAGCGATTGTACCTACGAGGATGGAGTTGAGAGCTACAGTAAATGGTGAGCGCTTGGGTTATAAATAAAGGTGAGACGAAGTTTAGAGAGGAGATTTAAGTGTTTCAGAGGATAACTGTTATCGGGTTAAAAGAAGCCTTAGTGTCTAAGCCACCCGTGAATAATTATGGGATAAATTAGATGAATTTTGAAAGAGTTAGAGAGAAAGGTATAAATCTGGAATTTTTGGTAAAATTAAATGATGATGCTATGATAAATGTGATATGTAAAGTAGTGATGTGATGTGATACGGGTAAACTTTGTTCTATGAAATAGACTTGTGGACTATTGGATAGCCTGTTCTACTTAACTACTGCAACGCTAATGTCAGAAGTATCACCAGTATGGGAGCCTTGATGTGAAACTACGAATAAGATAATGTACGACAACAGTTGAAGTTTCGTCGAGTAAGGAAGGTAAGTGGACACGATGAAGAAGAAAAAGTAGATTGAAGCAAATGGACTTTTATATGATCGATCCATTAATTTGTTACCTTGTTATAGGTCGGAAGGACAACAACCAACTCATATAGTAAGGACAACCAGGTTTGTGATTTTCTAAACTTTTTAAACAAGTTTTCGAAAAAGATTTTCCTTTACAAATTTCTCAAAGCCTTTTCGAATAAAATGATTTTTTTTAAAAAAATATTGGTTGTCAAGTTACTATTTGAGTTTCTTGTTTGTTAGAAAGCCCGGATTACCTGGAAGGATGCTGTTTCAGACTTAGTATTGATAATTTCGAGAACGAAGTAACCTATGATTATGAAAAAGTTGATTATTCCTAACAGTAAAGTGCAAGTATTGTTTGATAAAATTACAACAGAATCAGCGTACGGAGTAACTATACATTCAATTATTAGGACTATCAGAGTTCGAAAAATTCATTGATTTAGCAGAAGCCGGAGCGTGATCGCAGAAGATTGGAAAGATTTCCAGACCTCTCTAAAAGCAGAATATTATTAACAAAAGGATCGTTATGTCGAATGGTACGTGGTTATTCTAAATTAAAAGAGGAATCTTGAAGTTACCTGGTAAGGAATGCCATTATGATTGAATTGTTAAAGTATTATATGTGTGGATGCGATATTAAAGACGCAAGACGTGACAAGTAGGAATCTACCATAATGCTTAATTTGTAAAAGCATTTCAGTGTACCCTCTAAAGTTGCTATATGATGTAATTGGGATGTGATCGAACAAGCTCGAAAGATGAATACAAGTGAAATGTGGGTGGTGACCAATGGTATCGTTCTAGTTTTCAATATTACAGCGTATATTCCTTCTTAATTTCTAAAAATGTATGAACTTCTTTTCAATGAACTCTTTTCTATGATATCGAAAAGGAGGATATTCCATTCCTTTCAAATTTATTTGCTTCCCTCAAGTTTTGCTTTCTGATTGGGAAAAACAGTGTTACGGTGAGACACTTTGTCAGAATGACGAAGAGTCGGGTGGGACGCCACCTAATCATGTGTTGTATGTCATATGGTATGAAAGACTGGCCATCTTAAGTACCAATGTGGTTGTCTCATTTATATTCAAATCCTTGTTTCTTCTTTCTTTTCAACTCTATCTTTGTTGAATTTTGAATCCTTCTAGTCATTTCGTTGTACTGTCGTTCTTTGCAAGAGGTTTTCAAGCAGAAATCAATGTATCCTTAATCAAGCGGACGAAGTTCCATCTACCTCTTATGCATGAAAAGGAAACACGGGCACATGACGAGGATTTCAAATCACTAGCCCCAGTAAAGGGTCCACTAAGAGTCAAGGGAATCTACTCCAATGAGGAATACGTCTCCAAGAACGAGAAACTGTGATGACATAGATGATTAGGGTGAATACCTTATGTGTTAAAGTATTAAAAGATGTGAGAGAAACTTAATTGTTTATCTCTCAAAGTTTTGTTGATAAGATAAATTACCATGTTGAATTGATAAGATTGTGATTAAAGGACTAGCAAGTCAAGAACGTGTAATTGTTAAATAAGTGAGTACCAATGGTGAAATTGAGATTCCTAACAATAAGTGGTGCAGAATTGATATCATGGAAGGTAGGAGGATTTGATATTATTCTAAGGAATGGATTGACTACTAAAGCGTGATGACCAGACAGACCGTCGTGATGAAAAGATAATTCTGAGGATGCCAAATGAGAAGGTGAGGAGGTTCAGAAGATGAAAGAAGGTAAAGAATTTGTTAATGATGATTATGATGATCAAGATGTGAGCATTATGGTGATTACGGGATACATAAAAGTCAGAAGCAAACAAAATTTGAAGATTTAATAGTAATTAGGGAATTCCAAGATATGTTTTCAAATGTGTTATCAATATTTTCTCCAGATAGAGAAGTGAAGCTCACGATTGACTTAGCACCTGGGACGAAGCCAGTGACCAAGACCTTACACGAAATGGCCCAGTTAAAATGAGGAAGTTAGCAAAGCAGATGCAAGAAATGTTCTAAGAAGAAGCGATTAAACCCAGTGTATCCCATAAGGTGCACCGGTACCAATTGTTAATAAGGAAGATGGAAGTATGAGATTATGCGTCGACTAAAGCCAGCTCAACAAGTTTACTATCAAGAGTAAGTATATGTTACCTCGAACTACTGATTTGTTGATCAAGCAGAAGAAGCAAAGTATTTTCTAAAATTGATTTAAGACTTGGTATTTTACCAATTAAAGATTAAACCTATGGATTTATCAAAGACAAATTTTCAGAACTAAGTACTGTTCTCGTATTGTCATTTGAATCAACTAATGTATCCGTAATAATTGAACTTGATGGACAGAATCTTTAAGGAATATCTGAATAGGTTGTATTTGTGTTACTTAAAGTCAATGGAGAACTATGCGAAGTATTTAATGACAACGGAGGAGTCGGAGAAGAAAGAAGTTGTATGTAAAGTTGCAAGGTGAAAGTTTTGATGATAGGAAGCGTTAATAATCAGTAAGGAGGAGATTAAAGGAGATTCAGTAGAAATTAAAGTCACCATGAATAAAGAAAGGCCAAAAGCACCAACAAATGTAAGAAATTTTACCATGGACCGGCTATACTGAAAATTTGTACAAGATTTCTTGAAAATTGCAATACCTTTGACGAAGCTAATTTGGAAAAGCAATAAGTAAGTATGAAATGGAGAAGGGTGAAGAAAGTTTTGTAGAGTTAAATGAAGGAATGGTTATAGTACCTGATTTATCACTTTGAAGGTATCAAGGAGATTTGGTAGTTTATAGTAATGCTTCTCATAAGGGAGTAGGATGTATGTTGATGCGATATATAAAGTTATTGTATATGCACCCAGACAACCGAAACCTTATGAGCAGAAGTATCCTACTCACAATCAGGACTAGCAGTAATCATATTCGCTTTGAATGATTGAGAAATATGATATGTACGGGGAAAGGTGTAAGATTTAAACGGACCATAAGAGTTTGAAGTAAGTATTCACGAGAAAAACAAATGTAGTGGCAAGCGATAAACAAAAAGCAGAGAACGAACATAGAGACTACATCAGAAGGATTAACTATAGGATTCTCGAAGTTGGAATTGGAAGCTAAAGTTCATAATCCAAAAGGAAGAAAGATGGATAGTG
This sequence comes from Apium graveolens, assembly GCF_009905375.1. Taxonomy (NCBI): domain Eukaryota; kingdom Viridiplantae; phylum Streptophyta; class Magnoliopsida; order Apiales; family Apiaceae; genus Apium; species Apium graveolens. The sequence continues at coordinate 207,621,827 of NC_133650.1, read as the reverse complement.
TGACCTTTCAATTGAAGTTGTGAAGGGAAAGATAAAATGTCAAGATAAGATAAGGGATCACGATGTTAGTAGTTAGAAAAAGGAAATTTATGCGCCCAGGAGGACGATCACGATATCTCCAGATTTTCTTCCAGCACTTGTATGCTACAAGTAGAAGAATTAAGAAATGAGACCCCATAGGGAATTCACAATATTAAGTATTTAAGTTATTGAAGAAATGCCAAGATATATGGAAATTTAAAGAAAAATAGTGATAATCAAGTATAAGAAGGAAATTTCAAGATAAATCAGGAGGTGTTGGACATGTCAAAGAGTTAAGACGAAGTATTAGAACGCCTAGTGGATAAAGCAGATCCAGGAAGTGACTTTACAAGAGACGAATCGTGAAGTGGGAGTTTAGCAAAACAACGAATAAGAATAAGTGACCCCTATAAAGAATTAATTTCCTACGAGACCTAATTCGAGAAAATATCAGAGATTACGATTAAAGTGAGTTAAGAGCATTGCAAGCTCTGGTGAAATTATGTGAAATAGCGAGTGTATCAGGTGGCTATAAGGAATCAAGGAACGTGGTGTATAAGGAGTACTTGGATAAGCAAACTGTATTTATTAATAACATCCTCTGTTACTCAAGAAATAAGAAAGTCTGCGTGGGATGCCCAAGGATTTTTCTCCAAAGATGGGAAGAAAAGCAACTATACGTTGAATCTTCAAGAATGAAATTTTGACTAAGGTTAACAAAAACTTCTGAATTAATCCATTAACAACCACCTAAGCAAAACCGTATGGTAACGGATGTTTTAGGACGACAGAAAGAATTGGATGTAATTAAGACCACCAAGGAGTTAATAAACGAATTGGACAGGGTAAAATTTGAAGTTCAAATATTTAAAAATAACAGTACATGAAAATATGAGATTACTTTTTTAGCCTTAACTGATGAAAAAGAGTAAGAGATGTTCAAATGTTTGGAAACCAAGTTGAAAATGAGCACCGCCTATCATCCTTAAACGGAAAGTCAAAGTATGGAAGTGATTGAGAAAATGTAAGATATGTTGAGAGGTTGAGTTTTAAGAAAATACTGAAATGATTATTTATCATCGATGTCAGCTTTGGAATGCTACTTTACCAAGCTTCATGCAAACGCGAGTGTAAGTTCCCATTTTTTATTGAGATAAAGTGAGAAAAAGGAAGTTGTTAAATTCTAAGTTGATTCTACACACCAAGAGCGTAGTGCTATTGGTTAAGCAGCTCGGTGTAGAAAAAAAAGACGAAATTGCATTGAGAGAAAGTATGAGTATAGAAATAGGACAAGTAGTGTTAGTAAAAGTGTCGTCTTGAAAGAGATTGGATAAGTTTGAGTAGAAGGGACAAGCTAAGATCTAAAATTAGTGAACCATTCGAGGTATTGATAAATATAGATAAAGTTGTTCATAAATGATATGACCGTCACACCCGTGTGTACACCTAATGTATTTTACTGGTCAATATTAAAGTGATAAATATTGGGTTTGAATTAAGTGATTGATCAGGAGCCAATGGGGCTCTTGTCCAAGTTGTTCTGCATATAGTGATCAATCCAAATTTTTGATTGTCAAAGGCAAGTCCTTGGAAATGAGTGCATACCTATTGTGAGTACGTTTGAACCCTCGAGTAGAAGGGTCTACTTAGGAATTAGAGTCAGATATGCTTGACAAATATCCTCACTTGTGTAACTAGACCAGATTCTGAGGACAGAATCTTTTTAAGGGGGGAAGGATATAACGACTCGTGTATTTTTGAATTATTTAAATATGTAATTATGGAATTATTAGATAAATAAAATATGTGTATTGGTTTGTCCGCTATGTGTTGTCTGATTATTATCTATGTGTGATTTATGGTGTACCGGGTTGTCCGCGTGATTAACTAAGAAATGGTATTGAATTGTTTCACTTTTAAAAGTGGATTTAATGCAAATTTATTTGTATAGATATTTGAAGTGTCTTTAAAATTGTTTTTATGGTTTTATAATTATAATAATTACTTTTAGGATTTTATAAAATTGAGAAATCAATATTTTATTATTTATTTATTTTTAAATGATTTTCTAATTGCTTTTATTTGTAAAATCCATATTTAATTCTAGAATTATTCAAAAATTATGAAACTCATATCTATTTAAGTCGGGAATATTCTGGGAATTTTAAAATTGTTTTGAAAATTTTCGTGATTAATTTCACCCGCACGTTATTTTGTTTAATTATTAAAAAGCGGGTATAAAGTGCACTTCGAAAATTGTTCTAAAATTTTGAAATTTACATTTTTATGAACTTCAGGATATTTGTAATATTTTAAAACTATTTTCGTAATTTTCTGAATTTGTTTTAAGTACAGCTCGGTTCGTTAATTGTGAAATACGGGTATAAGTTGCGTTTCAAAAATACTTTTAAAATTATGGAAAATTTATTTTTAATAACTTTGAATTATTTGTGATATTTTAGAATTACTTTGGAATTTTTCGGAGTTATTTTATTTATGCGATGGTTCGTTAAATTTGTAAACACGGGACAAAATAGGAATGTGAGATCAGGAAAAGGGGCACGTGGCATAATTTTACCTATTCTTCAGATTCGTGGCTGCTGTTCATTAGTTGCTGCAGAATAAAAATAAATAAATATATATACAAAACCAAATACAACACAGTTGTCTCCCTCATCTCACCCCTCTCTCTCGTTTTCTTCTCTCCCATTTCTCTGTGATTTCTCTTCTCTCTCCTGCACAAACAGATGCATACACTTATATACATACATACAAGCTCTCGGTTGCCCATCCTTTCGGGGTTGCTCCGCCTGTTGCTGTTTTTTTTGGTACTTCGCCGCCCTGCTCTATTCCGGTGGCTTTGTCGTCGTATCTTTTTTCCCCTGAGCGCATATGTTGTGTGCTTTGTGTAGTTCCTATTATTGTTGCTCGGCCGCCTGTTTCTTTATGTCCTGTTGTTACTGCGTTTCCTTTTGGCTGTCCGCGCGTGTTGTATACGTGCTGCTCCTGATTGATTTGAGCTGATTATATTTATTGATTTATTTCATTTTCTGCAGAATTATTTGAAGGCAATTCGTGAAATAAATTATATTTTGTGCAGGAATAATTGTAAGTAATCGGTGAAATACGCGTTGAAAACCCGAAATTAATCGGGTACCCGCGAATTTTGCTGCCGTCGGCGATGAGCCTCGGCGAGCCGACGGTGGACGGTGATGATATAATTCTGAGTCCTAATATTTTAAAATGAATAAATTAATTCGTGGAATTATTTTGAAATGAGAATTTGATTTTTACAGTAAAGTCGAGTACGTAATTTAGTCGACGAATTGTGATTGGATTGATTATTGGGTTGAAGTGATAGTTAGGATTGTGGTTGTTGTAAATTGGATTGTTGTTATGGAATTGACGTCGATTGATGTTTCGACGGGTAGTCCGATAAACAAAAGAGACGCTGCCCGATTTCCAGGGAATTTACCTACCAAAAATACGGGAGCGTATCCAACGATTATCGGGACGTTGAATGGTTATATAGATATATATGTGTTCTATATGAAACTTGATTGCATGATGTGATGAAATAATTTTCTAAAATCCATAACCCCGATTTTGTAAAATTTCAAATATACGTATTTTCGGAAAACGAATACCAAACCGATTTCTCGAGAATGTAAACCCTAACTGTTGGGTGTGTTGTTATATTATAATAATCCATATAATTACGAGTCGAGTGTGAATATCGTTGGGTAAGAATTAGTATCGAGGATATGTCAAGCATACCTAGACGTCTAACGTAGGGTATTTCGACCCTGTAGGTAATAGTCGGGAACCTGAAAGTGGACGATGGACTAAAAATAACATAGTGGTCAGTCGACGAGCTCAGTAGAGTTTCAACAGAAAGACATGAGTGTCAAAGTCGAATCCAATGGAATCTAGTGGTTGGACGTTAGAGCTTGAGCATCAGAGTCGGTTCAGAGTTGATCAGTAATAGTTGTAAAGCCTTGTAAGGCAAGTATTTCTAAAATTTTCTGCAAGATATATATTACCAATGTTTTTGAACTATTTTATAACATGTCGCTATTATCTAAAATAACTCCTGTTTTACATTGCAAGAGCTTTAAACCATTGAACCTTGAACCCTGATTATCCATAAGCCTTATTTTTTTTTGTAACCCATCCTTTGTTGATCATCAGACACCAAACCATACAAATATAATACTACTCTTCAAAAGTATAACTACCAAACACCAAACACTGAAAGAGAATGATTTGAAATACTAAAAGTTTTATATTCCAATCATTCTTTATAACATCAAAGAACCATATCCTGAAAAATCATTACTGATTAAATACTTGATCATTTTACAAATCGGAAAACCGTTTCTTATACATAACCTGATATACCCTTGTGATATCCATGAGTTTCCTTACGTTTTTATGCAAATGTTTAACCATTATTGATTATGATCTTGTTTTATTGAATCATATTGTTATCATATTGAACTGCTTTAGGATTGGATAGTTTTTATATATGTGGACCAGATTAGTGGTCAGACCATACCAATGGTCAAGTTAGGCCAATGTGTGTCTTGGATCCAGTAATTAGAGCAGTGCTGTGTGCTTGCTCGGGGTTAGTGCGTGACTGATCAGCAGCCTAACCTTGGTATTTTTTTATTTTAAAATGAATATCCAATTCTAATGATTAGTTAAAAAGAAACTTGATTCCTTTGAATCATCTCATTTGAGCATTGTTTAACCTCAGTTATCACTATTATGACTTGCTGAGCTAGTTAGCTCACCCTTGCGATTCTTTTATATATTTTTACAGTTGAAAAGAATATGGATGATAGTGAAGTTCCTCAGTCCAAAGTGGGGGCTAAGGTTCCAGTTGAGCTGAATCGAGCTAGCAGAAGCTTCATGCGGTATAGAGATAGTCAGATTGTAAGAATGATTTTATTATCAATTGTAAGTTCAATTAGTTGGGATTTGGTACATTATAATAAAGGTTAGGATTGTGGCTTATTTTCATACTTTAACCTGTTGTGATCCCTGGTTATGTCAAGCAGGGTCAATGCAAATAATATTCTATTTCAGGTTTATATATTGTATATGTGTTGTGGACCCCAAATTTCTGACCCGGGTTTGGAGGGCGCCACAATGGATGAGGTTCAAAAAGAAAGGAAAGCTAAGCCTACGAATTGTTGGACCCTTTGAGGTATTAAGACGTATTGGGAAGTTAGCATATGAGCTAGCCCTACCCCCGAACATGTAGCAAGTTCATAACATGTTCCACGTATCAATGTTAAGGAAGTATAATTCGGATGCCAGACAAATAGGGGCATATGAGCGCATAGACATGTAACCAGACGTAACTTATATGGAGCAACCAGGAAGGGTTATAGATTAAAAAGGAACAAGTTCTTAGGAGATTGGTTATCAAACTAGTCAGAGTTTGATGGTAGAACCACAATGTGGGAAAATTTACTCGAGAGTTAGAAAGTGCAATGCTAAGAGAGTATCCCTATTCATTTTCTATCTGATTCCGGGACGGAATCCTTTTAAGGAGGGGAGACTGTAATAACCCCAAAAATTTTGGACTTTTTGTAACCCTTATGAATAGTGATTTTGCTGATTAAGGAAATTTTTCATGCCACACTATATAGGAGTACTATTATAGAAATTCTAAGATCTTATTAGTACTTTATATGGGATATAAGTGTATGTAAAGATCGTCAGAATCCAAATTCGAACACTTTGATTTTTCCCGAAAATCCACCAGATACCGAAAGAATTGAGTATAAGGTAACATGATTAAAAGGATTTAAATTCAAGGATTTTAAGAGAGGATCATAAAAGGAATATAAAATATTGAGAAAGGTTTAGGGGAACCCAAGTAATAAGATCCCGGATATGATCCCTCGAACGATCACCGAGAACGAGAGTGAAGCGAACCGTAAAACAAATAAGCGACCAAGGATCAAGCTTATATAAGTAACCAAAGGATTAACCAAATAATTAAGCACTAATCAAAGAGATTAGAGGAGGATGACATCATCAAACCATAAGGGAAGGACATGTGGCAAAGGAATGATGCAAGCAATGACATGTGTGATTGATGTCATCACTTTATCAAGATATTTGTTCAAAAATCTCCTCCACAAGCATTTCTTTCTCATTTCCCAAGGAAAAACAAGAAAGCAAAAGCTCTCCCCCATTTCTTTCTTCTTCCATTCGGCCTTTTCAAGAAATGAAGAAATAGATTTTCAAAACTCAAGTTCTAGGCCATGGAAAATTACAAGGTTTGTTTCCTTGGATCCTATATTTCATAACTTAGTTATACCATGAGTTTAAGATCAAGATTCCATGGTTTGCTTATTTAATCCACTCATCAAAGATGATGATGAATAGTAGTGAATAGTAACTTACTTTTATTTTCTTGATTTTCATGAAAGCTTAAGGTTGATTAAGCATAGATCAAGGTTCCTAGAGGCTTGTTAGTGACTACCCACTCTCCAAGGAAGGTATAAATTCTTGAACCCTTAGTTTTAAGTTTGGTTTTTTTTGATGATAATGGTGCTTAGATGAATTTGTTTAGTTTGATGTTGATGGATGTTGGATTTTTGTTGAATTGGTAATGATTTGGTATAGTTTAAAATTTGGAAATCGTTAGGTTATAGCCGTCGTAATGCCCGATTTTCTATAAACTATTTTGTGATTAACTGTTGGAACCGAAGACCCACTTCTATAAACTAACCACTTCCATGCTTAGATAGGTTATGTTTCAAGATTCGTTTTGATATGTGGTTCGTTTGAATCCGATGTACGGTTTAGGAGAAACGACAGTTTTAAGTAACGGCGTTTCGCGACCGAACCATTACCCCTCGTCTTACTTTGAAACATAGGTTAAAGACCTTAAAGGACTAATTGGAGTACGAATCATTTATGTAAAGTGTATTAGGCAGTTGGTAAGGCACTCGCGAAAGAATCGCCTTAAAACCCTTAATGGTTAATTTATTAAAAATGGTGGAGCCGAGGGTACTCGAGCGACTTAAGTGAATCGTTAAGCGCAAAAGCGAACGTTAGGGTCTAATTGGTTAAAGTATAGATTCATAAGCGACTTTGGTTTAATTCCAACTTATATATTGTTTATAGGTTACCAGACTCGTCCCAAACCATTTATCACCCCCAGTCGCTCAGGCAAGTTTTCTACCCGTTATGCTGTTGTTGTGATGTATACATATGTATATGCATTATCTTGTGATAGATGCATGATGGTTAATTAGCAAATCTTGCGATATATTGGAGCATGTGATATGGTATATATGCATGTCTGTTTCGTAATCTTGATATATATCTGTTGATTCAAATGCTTATAGTTGCATAATACCTATGCTAGAGATAAGCAGTAGTTGCGTATACCCTTAGTATAGGGGACCCAAAGGTGGACCTTTTTCTAAAACCGGGAGTCGATGTTCCCGAGTATATTATATATATTTATATCTATATAGATATAGTTTTCAAAACTATGAATCGAATAAGATTTATTCGATAACTTTATTTTATTAATGAATATTATTTTGAATATTCATTCGAGGGCTTATGACTCCGTTTATTTTATTAATGAATATTATTTTGAATATTCATTTGAGGGCTTATGACTCCGTTTATTTTATTAATGAATATTATTTTGAATATTCATTCGAGGGCTTATGACTCCGTTTATTTTATTAATGAATATTATTTTGAATATTCATTCGAGGGCTTATGACTCCGTTTATTTTATTAATGAATATTATTTTGAATATTCATTCGAGGACTTATGACTCCGATTATTTACTAATTAATATTCTTTATTTTATTAAAGAATAATGTGTCGATAATCAAACTCACTTTTGATTATTCAAATAAAGATATTACTTTCGTATAAGTATATCTTTGGTTATTTAATATTCATTTCAAGTATAAGTTTTAAAACTTCTACTTCAATTATTTTTATAAATATTATTCTTTATGGGAATATTATTTAAATAATAATATTCAGATATTTTCTAATATATTGGGACCGATTTATTTCATTAAATTAGCATTACTCCAAACATTCTTAAAAATATTTTTGAGTCTTCAAAATGATTTTAAAAGTTAGAGCGGATCCCAAAACTCATTTTTATATTTAAGATCTTCCTTTTAAAGGGGATTTAAATACTCGCTCAAAACCTGAGGGATCCGGCTCTGTGTTGTATTTTATATTCGCAACGAGGTTGCTGTTTTGACAAATGAATTGATTACTTACCCAACGTTCGGGAAGTAAGTCCATCTATTAAGTCGGCATAAGCAACATGGGCTCAGTGGGCGTCCATGAAAGTGTAAGTGGCTCAGTAGGAGTCCATCAAATGCGTAAGTGGCTGAGTGGCAGTCCAGCATAAGGTCCTATTGCGGCCAGGGTGATGACCAGTGGGGAATTCGTCCATCTACTAGTAGAAAAGGTTACTTATTGGTATCTCTGCCTGATCAGCAAGATATCAGGTTTATGCCAAGGTTTTCTCCTTTCCAAATTCATTGGATATTGCAACTCTGTTTATAATTTTCATAACAGAGGTTTCCAAGGAGTGTATGAAATGTATATATATAGGTGTATATATATATCGGGACTTAATGGAGTATCTCGTAACTTCATCATTTATAATGATATTCAAAGGTTGAATCTATTCAAATCTTGTCTTGTAGTCTCATATATGTGATGAACTTTTGAAACTAATTATAACTTGAACGGTGGTAGTTCAAGTAGTATTCGGAAAAGATATAAGTATATTGGAGTATCTTGTAACTTCATCTTTTCAACTTATATCTGGTTAATGATTATCTTATGCATGAGAAAGATTTTCACAAAAACGTTGAGACAAGGTTAGATATATGAGATCACCTTGCAAAGATATTTTTATACAGTTATAAACTGGAACTCTATGTATATTATGCATGGAAGAGGACTTCCAAGATTTTGAAAAGTATATATATACATATATACTGAATATTTTTCGACTTGGTCGCGTTAAAATAACAAACTTGGTTCATTACTTTTTGACCAAGACTTTCATGAGTACTATGAGAATGCTCATATGTTGTTAATTATTATACACATTATTTCGGTGGGCTTGTTGCTCACCCTTGCTTTCTTCTTTCATCACACAACAACAGATAGACAAGATGAACAAGACTAAGCTCCCAATTTGCGAGCGGATAGGAAACGTTCCGCAGTTTCCTGTAGGCGTTGATGCCGCTGTAGCTGAGGTAGAAATTACCAATAGGCTAGGCTTTCAACTTTTGTTGTACCAGACTTATGTATATTTATGAATTGTAATAATGGCAAGGAAATGTAAATTTATTCAGAAACCCTTTTTATGGTGAAATGGTTTATAATTGTGGAATAAAATGACTTGTGTTATTTTTGGTATTCATCTCCGAGACTATGACTTGTGGTGTGTGTGTGTATATTATGGGGTCACAGTACGCAGTAGTTGGTTGACTGTTAAGATTAAGTATTGATAAGGGAAATGGAACTCGTGACAACCCGAATCCCCGACCCCGGATTTGGGGGTGTTACATATGGCTTGATTTCAAAAGACAATGTCATCATTGAGGAGGTTGCCTGAGTGGATGGTCTCAAGCATAATTTGTTGAGTATCAGCCAGCTGTGTGATAAAAGTAATTCAGTAACCTTCAACTCAGAAGCCTGTGTTGTAACAAACAAGAGAAACAACAAAGTGGTTCTCACTGGAGTGAGAAAAGGGAATGTGTACTTAGCTGACTTCAACTCATCAAATGCAGAATCTGTTACCTATCTTCTCAGTAAAGCAAGTCAAGATGAAAGTTGGCTATGGCACAAGTAACTATCCCATCTAAACTTCAAGACCATGAATGAACTTGTAAAGAAAGAACTGGTTAGAGGCATTCCTCAAGTGGAGTTTTCTAAGGATGGATTGTGTGATGCTTGCCAAAAGGGAAAGCAAATTAAAACATCATTCAGAAAGAAGCTTGATTCAACAATTGAAGAACCTTTGCAACTGCTACACATGGATTTGTTTGGACCAGACAATGTGTTGTCCATCTCTAGGAAAAGATTTTTCCTAGTATTTGTAGATGATTTCTCAAAGTTCTCTTGGACATATTTCCTTAAGTCCAAAGATGAGGCTAGTGAAATCATCATCAATCACATAAGGCAAGTCACAATCATCCTGATTTCAAAGTTAGAAGAATCAGGAGTGACAATGGAACTGAGTTCAAGAATTCTGTCATGAGAGCATTTTGTGAAGAAAATGGGATTTTGCATGAGTTTTCAGCAGCAAGAACTCCACAACAAAATGGAGTAGTAGAAAGAAAGAACAGATCACTTATTGAAGCTGCAAGGACAATGCTTGAAGAATCTAAGTTACCAACATATTTCTGGGCTGAAGATGTAAATACTGCATGCTATACTCATAATATTTCTTTGATAAATCAAGCAAAATACATGACTCCCTATCAATTGTTCAAGAACAAGAAGCCAACTCTAAATTTTCTTCATGTCTTTGGCTGCAAATGTTATATCTTGAGAAATCAAACTGATCAGAATGGGAAGTTTGATGCTAAAGCAGATAAAAGGAATTTTTGTTGGATATGCTGTTAGTAAAGCATATAGAGTCTACAATCTGAGAACCAACATTGTTGTGGAATCAATACATGTTGTGTTTAATGATAAAAAGATTGAAGGACTACAAGATGGAGATTACCATGAAAGCCTAAAATTTGACAATATGGAGATGGTTAGTGATGACAGTGATGATGAAAGTGATCAAGAAATAGTATCAAAGGATAATGCAGAAAAATCCGCTACCAATGAAGCACAAAATTCAACATCAGTCGAGTTGCAAAATGCTTCATCCGTCAGGAGACAATCTGTTTTATCCATCGGGAGACAATATGCTTTATCCTTCGGGAGACAACCAGCTTCATCCGTCAGTACTCAAAATTCACCATCCGTCGGGTCATCAAAAGAAGCTGAAAGTCAGAATAGATCACTAATAGAAAGTTCCCCTTTCTCAAATCAAAGATCCATAAACTCAGGGGGAGTTTCTAATAATCAAAACTCAATCACATATCAAGACAACAATGAGGCCTCTTCATCTAGAGCTAATCTACCTTAACAAAGGAAATGGACAAAGGATCACCCCTTTGAGCTCATCATTGGTGATGTATCTTCTAGAGTTCAAACAAGGAGAGCAACTCAAGAAGAATGTCTATATAGCAGCTTTCTCTCTATGGAAGAACCAAAGAAAGTAGAAGAAGCTTTGTTGGATCCTGATTGGATTTTAGCTATGCAGGAGGAGCTAAACCAATTTGAAAGGAACAAAGTATGGAAGCCGGTGCCCAAGCCTAAAGGAAAGAGTCCAATAGACACCAAATGGGTATTCAGAAACAAGATGGATGAAAATGGCATAGTAGTCAGGAACAAAGCTAGCATGGTTGCTAAGGGCTATTGTCAACAAGAAGGAATATATTTTGATGAAATATTTGCTCCTGTTGCAAAACTTAAAGCCATCAGAATCTTCTTAGCCTATGCAGCCCATGCCAATTTCAAGGTCTATTAAATGGATGTCAAAAGTGCCTTTCTGAATGGAGATTTAGAGGAGGAAGTCTATGTCAGTCAGCCTCCTGGTTTTGAAGATCCAAATTTTCCAAAATATGTCTACTATTTTTTCAAAGCACTTTATGGACTGAAGCAAGCACCTAGAGCCTGGTATGACACTTTGTCAAAGTTTCTTTTAGAGAATCATTTCACTAGAGGTACTGTTGACAAAACCTTATTCTTTAGAAATATTAATGGCTCTAGTATACTTGTTCAAATTTATGTAGGTGACATTATTTTTGGCTCTACAGATGAGAAACTTTGCAAAAATTTTGCCAAATAGATGCAAAGTAAGTATGAAATGAGCATGATGGGAGAACTAACTTACTTTCTTGGTTTGCAAGTTAAGCAAGTTAGTGATGGAATATTCATTAGTCAAACTAAATACATTTATGATCTTTTAAAGAAGTTTGATCTAATGGATTGCACATCTGCAAAAACTCCCATGACCACTGTAACTAAGCTTGAATTAAACACTACTGAAAAGTCTGAGGATATTTCAAGTTATAGGGGCATGGTTGGCTCACTTCTGTACTTAACAGCTAGTAGGCCAGATATAATGTTTGCTACATGTCTTTGTGCTAGATTTCAGGCTGATCCTAGAGAATCTCACCTAGTAGCTATTAAGAGAATTTTCAGATATCTCAAGGGAACACCAAAACTTGGCATTTAGTACCCTAGGGATTCTGGTTTAGATCTAACTGGTTATTCAGATGAGAATTATGCAGGTTGCAGAATTGATAGAAAAAGTACAACAAGAACCTGTCAATTCCTAGGAAACAAGCTTGTGTCCCGGTTCAGTAAAAAGCAAAATTCAGTTTCTACTTCTACAGCTGAAGCTGAATATATTGTTGTTGGCAGTTGCTGTGCACAAATTTTGTGGATGAAAAACCAATTGTTAGACTATGGTCTGCAAGCGGAAAGAATTCTTATTTTCTATGATAACACAAGTGCAATTGCCATCACTGAAAATCCAGTACAACATTCAAGAACAAAGCACATAGACATCAAGTACCTTTTCATAAGGGAACATGTAATGAATGGTACTGTGGAACTACATTTTGTTCCAAGTGAAAAGCAGCTTGCAGATATATTTACCAAACCACTGGATGAATCCACCTTTTCAAGGTTGGTAAGTGAGTTAGGTATGCTTAATTACTCTTGAATCTTTACTGATAATTTGCAAGTTGTAATGTAGCCAGAAATTTAATTGATTTTTCAGTCTAGGATGAATTTTTGGCTAAGTCAAAATTTACATCTCGACGGATGATCATTATCCATCGAGTTTGATCATCCGCCGGTATACAATTTGTTAATAAAATCAATTATTTTTCTGGAATATTTTATGTCTCGACGGATAAATGATTTATCCTCATCCGTCGAATTGTCTTATTCTTAGCCCTTGATTCTCTGAACATTATCCATCGAGTATACATACAGTTAGTAAGTATAACACGACGAATAATTGATGGAATTTTTACAGTTTATTTTTAAACGGCTATTTTGGGCAATTCTTATTGGTTACTTTATTTTACTTTATTATTTTTGACAGATATTTTTGAGATTGTATAAAAGCATAATTCATTTTCATTGCTTTTCTTTTATCATTCTCAAATCATCTGCTCTAACCTCTCTCTTTCTCAAAAGCACTTACTCTCTCTCTCTCTGCAAGTTTTTACTCTCTAACAATGGCACCAATCATCAAGATCATGTCTCAAACTGGATTTATCTACGAGAAGAACAACTTCACGGCTTTAGTGAACAAAGGGATTCAGCAGTCTGGGGACTACTACAAAATGATGGATTTTGTGAAGAACTGCAAACACAACTATGCCATGCTAGAATCACCCACCATTTACTGTGAGGTTGTTGAAGAAATATGGACAACTGCAACATACAACTCAACTAATAAGACTGTCACTTTCACTATTAAAGGTAAAAAATTCTGTGTTAATAGTGATATTGTTAAAGCATGTTTTAAAATTCCTGATAACACTATAATTGTGCTTGAGAACCCAACCAACAAATTAGATTGTTGGGTTCAAGAAAGGAGAATCATTACAGATTTGAACAGGGTAAACCATCACAAAGAGGTGCCACTCTTCTATTTTCCAGTTATGGAGGCACCTCAGGTAAGTGAGGTAATTTCAACTGTCTCTACACTTCTAGCCTCACAAACTTCTTTGCATTCTAGTGTAGCTATGGCAATTGTGTCATTAACCCAACAGTTGTCTACCCATGCTACCAAATCCAAAATTTCAAAAACAAAAACAAAGAAAGCTCCCTCCGGTGTCTCTCAAAAGATGCCAGTTGTAAAATCCACCAAACCAAAAGAGGGGAGTGTGAAGGTGGGTAAGAAAGGTGAGGGGCAGGGTGAACATCAAAGAAACCCTAGGGATAAGGTTAGAGAGGTGAGTGTTGCCCAGCCTAGCCACACTGCAGTTTCCTAACAAACTGCAGTGCTTCATTAGGATATAAGTTTTTTACTAGTTGCATCCTCCCAAAATGATGTGACTATTGAACATAGCTCTCAGCCAAGAGCACAGGCCAAAAGGGTAAGGGATACAAGCTCACCCCAAACTTACACTAGAAAGAAGAAATCAAAAACACTTGGGGGTGTACAAGGTTCACACACTGTGCAAACTGGTGCTAAAGACACAGTCACTGCACCTTCTCAAAGTCATGTTGATGTGGCTCCAATAAATGTGGAGTCACAACCAAAATCTTTAATAATAGAAGCACCTAAAACACCAAATTCTTCCACACACTCTTTGGATGTTGACATGATAAACACATCACTTCCAAATTCTCCATCTTTAACTCTCTTGGAGAAGCCAAAAATCCAAGCAACTGAGCATCATCTTCTAGATGATTTGTTGGCTCACTTGCCATTTCTTTCTGAAACTATTGATACATATGTGCCAAAAATTTTATCAATCTGCACAAAGTCCACAATAGTTTCCACTCCAAACTCATTCATTTCTACTCACTCGATGGATATTGTTCATCCGTTGAGTAGTGATTGTATCCCGACGGATGTGCTTAACAGCAGTCATCCGTCGGTTAGCAAAATTACTACCCCGATGGATATTCCTTATCCATCGAGTGTCTCTGCACAGCTTCAAATTTCATCAATTATTACAAGTGCAGAAGATTTAGTTGTAGTACAATCACTCCTAGGATTGAGGGAAGGGAGTGAAATGAGTGAGAGTCTGGGTTGCTCCCAGGAAAAAGGAGAGGAAAAGAGTGAACCAATGCAGTCCATTTCTTCAGGACTGGCAAAAGTGAGTGTGAGGAGTCCCACCTTAGATGGTGAAGGTGAGGGTGTGAGGGTGGGGAGCCAAGGTGAGACCTTGATGCAACAAAAGAGAGATCAAGAGAGAAATGCAGGTACAGGAGTGATAAGGATGGAAACCATTGAAAGTGAGTCAATGAATGTTAATGAGGCAGAAAAGGGAAAGGCTATTTCAGCAAGAATATCAATATAATAACCCCAATTTTTGGAATTTTTGAAACCCTTATGAATAGTGTTTTGCTGATTATGCTGAATAAGAAAACTTTTCATGCCACACTATGTAGGGGTTCTTTTATTGATCTTCTGGGATATTATTAGTACTCTATGTGGTATATAAGTGTATGTAAAGATCGTCAGAATCCAAATCCGAACACTTTGATTTTTCCCGAAAATCCACCAGATACCGAAAGAATTGAGTATAAGGTAACAGGATAAAAAGGAT
Organism: Apium graveolens; assembly: GCF_009905375.1. Classification (NCBI taxonomy): domain Eukaryota; kingdom Viridiplantae; phylum Streptophyta; class Magnoliopsida; order Apiales; family Apiaceae; genus Apium; species Apium graveolens. The sequence continues at coordinate 207,606,413 of NC_133650.1, read as the reverse complement.
TTAAATTCAAGGATTATAAGAGAGGATCATAAAAGGAATATAATGTATTGAGAAAGGTTAAGGAAACCCAAGTAATAAGATCCCGGGTATGATCCCTCAAACGATAAACGAAAATGAAAGTTAAGCGAACCGTATAACAGATCAGCGGTCATTAGCCAAGTAATTAGAAGCTAATCAAAGAGGTTAGTGAGGATGATGTCATCAAACCAATAAGAAGAGGACAAGCATGGGAAGATGACATAGGATTGATGACATAAGCATGACCAAAGAGAAGTGTGTTGTTGGTTGATTAAGAACCACACAAAATTCACCATGGTTAAAAGTAATAAATCAAAACAAAAACCAAAAACAACCAACCAACAATTCATTTCACCAAAAACACAAAGTTGACTTCATTTCTTCAAAGAAAGCTCTCGGCCTTTCTCTTTTTTTCAAGAAGGAAAATCCAAAATCCAAGATCCAAGCCTTGTTAATTAGTGAGGTAATTATCTAATACTCTTTATGCATAGATATAGCTATCCTATAAGTTTGAGCTTCAAATTCATTCATAGTCTCTTCCTAAAAATCATGGAAGAAGAGGGTGAATAGTGTTCTTCAAGAACTTAAATTTTTGTTCTTGAGTTTTTGTTTAGATTAAGCTTGGATAAGGACTTTCAAGGGTGATTCCAAGCTAATTAGTTACTCCCACTCACAAGGAAGGTATAATATCTTAACCTAGCTTTGTTATTAAATGTTAAGAGCATAATATGAGTATTATAGTTCATGAGAGGCTTGATTGTTGTGTATGTAGAGATTAGTTGGTTTTGTGGTGTTTTTGGAGTTGTAAATCTTGGTTATTAGTTAAAGAACTTAAGAATAGCTTTAGTTCATGTTTTAGATTGATATAAATTGGAAAAACTTGAGGTGTTGGGGCTGTTGTAGTGATGTATGGATGGAATTGGTTGTATGGTTGAATTGGGGTTGGTTTGTGGTTGATTTGGAGTAAAATAAAAATTGGTAATCGCGTAAACATAGCCGTCGTAATGTCCGATTTACTTTAGGCTGTTTTTGCTCTTAACATCAGGACCCAAGAACTCACTGTTATGTTTTGACCATTGCCATGATTAGATAGTTCATGTTACGAGCTTCGTTTTGATATGTGGTTCGTTTGAATCCGATATACGGTTTAGGAGAAACGAACGTTTTAAGTAACGGCGTTTCGCGAACGAACCATTACCACTCGCCTTACTTTGAAACATAGGTTAAAGACTTTAAAAGACTAATTGGAGTAAGAAACATTTATGTGAAGTGTATTATGCAGTTGATAAGGCACTCGCAAAAGAATCGCCTTAAAACCCTTAATGGTTAATTTATTAAAAATGGTGGAGCCGAGGGTACTCGAGCGACTTAAGTGAATCGTTAAGCGCAAAAGCGAACGTTAGGGTTCAATTGGTTAAAGTCTAGTTTCTTAAGAGACCGTGGTTTGATTCCAGCTTATGTTGTTGTTCATAGGTTACCGGACCCACTCTAAGCTTAAGTCTACCCCGGAGCACTCAGGCAAGTTTTCTACCCGTTATACTGTTGTTGTGGTGTATACATATGTATATGCATTATCTTGTGATAGATGCATGATGGTTAATTAGCAAATCTTGCGATATATTGGAGTATGTGATATGGTATATATGCATGTCTGTTTCATAATCATGATATATATCTGTTGATTCAAATGCTTATAGTTGCATAATACCTATGCTAGAGATAAGCAGTAGTTGCGTATACCCTTAGTATAGGGGACCCAAATGTGGACATTTTCTAAAATCGGGAGTCGATGTTCCCGAGTATATTATATATATTTATATAGATATAGATATAGTTTTCAAAACTATGAATCGAATAAGGTTTATTCGATAACTTTATTTTATTAATGAATATTATTTTGAATATTCATTCGAGGGCTTATGACTCCGTTTATTTTATTAATGAATATTATTTCGAATATTCATTCGAGGGCTTATGACTCCGTTTATTTTATTAATGAATATTAGTTCGAATATTCATTCGAGGACTTATGACTCCGATTATTTACTAATTAATATTCTTTATTTTATTAAAGAATAATGTGTCGATAATCAAACTCACTTTTGATTATTCAAATAAAGATATTACTTTCATATAAGTATATCTTTGGTTATTTAATATTCATTTCAAGTATAAGTTTTACAACTTCTACTTCAATTATTTTTATAAAGATTATTCTTTATGGGAATATTATTTAAATAATAATATTCAGATATTTTCTAATATATTGGGACTGATTTATTTATTAAATCAGCATCACTCCAAACATTCTTAGAAATGTTTTCGAGTCTTCAAAATGATTTTAAAGGTTAGAGCGGATCCCAAAACTCATTTTTATATTTAAGATCTTCCTTAAAAAGGGGATTTAAATACTCGCTTAAAACCTGAGGGATCTGGCTCTGTGGTGTATTTTATATTCGCAACGAGGTTGCTGCTTTGATAAATGAATTGATTACTTACCCAACGTTCGGGAAGTAAGTCCATCTATTGAGTCGGCATAAGCAACATGGGCTCAGTGGGCGTCCATGAAAGTGTAAGTGGCTCAGTGGGAGTCCATCAAATGCGTAAGTGGCTGAGTGGCAGTCCTGCATAAGGTCCTATTACGGCCAGGGTGATGACCAGTGTGGAATTCGTCCATCTACTTGTAGAAAAGGTTACTTATTGGTATCTTTGCCTGATCAGCAAGATATCAGGTTTATGCCAAGGTTTTCTCCTTTCCAAATTCATTGGATATTGCAACTCTGTTTATAATTTTCATAACAGAGGATTTCAAGGAGTGTATGAAATGTATATATATATATATAGGTATATATATATATATATCGGGACTTAATGAAGTATCTCGTAACTTCATTATTTATAATGATATTTCAAGGATTGAATCTATTCAAGTCTTATCTTGTAGTCTCATCTATGTGATGAACTTTTGAAACTGATTATACCTTGAACGGTGGTAGTTCAAGTAGTATTCAGAAAAGATATAAGTATATTGGAGTATCTTGTAACTTCATCTTTTAAACTTATATCTAGTAAATGATTATCTTGTGCATGTCAAAGATTTTCAGAAAAACGTTGAGACAAGGTTAGATATATGAGATCACCTTGCAATGATATTTTTATACAGTTATAAACTGGAACTCTGTGGATGTTATACATGTCAGAGGATTTCAAATATTGTGAAAAGTATATATATATATATATGTATATATATATACTGAATATTTTGCGACTTGGTCGCGTTAAGATATCAGCTTGGTTCATTTCTTCTTGACCAAGACTTTCATGAGTACTATGAGAATGCTCATATATTGTTAATCATTATACATATTATTTTGGTGGGCTTGTTGCTCACCCTTGCTTTCTTCTTTCATCACACAACATCAGATAGAAAAGATGAACAAGACCAAGCTTCCAATTCGCAAGCGGTTAGGAAACGTTCCGCAGTTTTCTGGAAGCGTTGATGCCGCCGTAGCTGAGGTAGGAGCTACCAATAGGCTAGGTTTTCAACTATTGATGAACCAGACTTATGTATAATATGAATTGTAATAATGGCAAGGAATATGTAAATTATTCAGAAACCATTTTAAGGTGTAACGGTGTATAATTGTGGAATAAAGTGACTTGTGTTATTTTTGGCATTCATCTCTGAGACTATAACTTGTGGTGTGTGTGTGTATATTGTGGGGTCACCGTACTCAGTAGTCGGTTGACTGTTAAGATTAAGTATTGATAAGGGAAATGGAACTTGTGACAACCCGAATTCCCGACCCCGGATTTGGGGGTGTTACAATCAATCTGTTATAGATTCCATTTCCCTGGATGCTGAGACATTTAGTCACCCTGTGACAGCTTACCAAACTCTAGTTGTACAGGGAAATGAGGAGGCTGAAAGATTTCTGAACTTGGTGCATACTACACAATCTTTACAAAGAGCAAAGGATGCAATCACTGCTATGCCTTCCAACATTGGCAGTGATTTTGAACTGGATGAAGCGTCTTTTGGGGATGATGGTGGGGATGATGAGGAAGATAGCATGGATATAGGGAGAGATGGAGATGTTCCTGCCTGGATGCTAACAAAAGAATGCTCATACTCACATCTCCAATCAACATTATTCAAGCTAATTCATGACACCCAAGCAGCCATTCAGGCATCTACTAATGCCAGCACCAAGAAGCTCCTCACAGCACATCTTGAAGCACTCCAGCTGCATAAAATTTAAGCCCTCCAACACAGTCAGAGTGTGGATGCAATCAAGCAAGAAATTTCTGAAGTCAAGCAAGATGTCATTGAAAGGATGGATGTTAGAATCCTTGCAACCACCATGACTGAAATTGTTCAAAAGCTAAGGAAGGAGGCTGATCTCAATAGGAAAGTTGAGGCCATGGACTCAAGAATATCTACTGTAGAGAAGTCAATGGCCAAGATACTTAATAATCAAGAAACTCAGACTGCTCTACTCCAACAGTTAGTGGCTGCTCAACTCCCTCCCACACAACTTGATGATAACAAAAAGGGGGAGAAAGGCTCAAGTGAGGGGGAGAGCTTAATATTCAAGTTAGCAAAGTAATTGTGCCTACAATTGCTTTCACCAAGCCTCCTACTAAGGACACCATTGATCTGATTAATGAAGCATCAGCCACATTGAGAGCAGCTGAAAAGAAGCAGTTGAGCCCAATTAACTGGGAGAAAATTGATGAGGATATTTAAAAGAGGTTTGGGCTAGCAAAAAAGCCATAAAAATCAGCCATTCATCACTCTCAAATCAGGCAAATCTCTGTGAATGATATGAGCATGAATAATATGGAAAGAGGACAGCCATCCTGCATCAAATCTCCAAAGGCTAAGCTAATTTTGAATCCAAAGATGAACTATCCAAAATCTTCACTAAAGAACCCCTTAGACACAGTGTATGAGAGACCAAAGCCCGATGAGAAGAAGCTGTTGGTAAGGTCTATAGCATTTTACAAGGATCCTGCAGATTCAATTCTAAAAAGGAGAATAGCCAAGATTTTCAGAAATGGTAAGGAAATTTGTGTGGTGGCTGGACACCCTCATTTTGCTAAAGCAAAAAGGGAAGAAAAGGCAAGACTGAAGGAAGAAAAGAATCAAGCTGCTCTAGATGCTAAAAAGCTCAAACAAAAGGAGCGAGCTACTATCTTGGCCAAGTTACAAGCTGTGAAACCCAAACAACAAATTTCTGCACAACCATCTAAAATTATTGAATCTCAAGATCAAGTAATGCAAAATGAACCTCCACAGACAAAGAAGCCAAGGTACAAGCAAAGAATCAAGAGAAAATTGGATTTCAGTGATGAGGAGATGGAAGGATACTTTCCCAAAGAGTCTATTTCTACAATAACTCAAACATCCATGCCCTCTATGGCACATGAAGAATTGAAGATAGATCCATCCAAGAATTTCCATGGTGAACCTATCATTCCAAAGGATGAGCCAATAGACTGGGATAGTCTACCAATTCCTGAACTAAATCTACCTCACTTCATGAAGCCAAAGAAGACAAAGACCAGAGCAGTCAAGAAAGTGAACCCCTCAACTCGCATATCCAAGTCCCTAACCAAAGCTCAAACCAAAGTCAATAAGGGAGATATCATGTACATCTGTGACATCAAGGAATTCTCAGATCTAAACCTCTATCTAGATGAACCGGAAGAAGTTAGAGGGATTGATGCTTACAGGAATCTACCTGAAAGGTTAGTATTCAAGTACAAGGGAGGAAAAGAGATACAATGGCCACTTCACAGGATCCTTCAAGAAAGCCAATCTGTGCTGATAAAGGTTTATTCATCCTTCAAGAAGAACTTTGGATTCAATGTGACATCTAGAAGACTAGTTCTAAAGAAGATTGAAGAACTAAGGAGTATTAGAGCCAAGGATGCACTCCCAAAGACTCAAACTATTCCTTACACTGGAAGTAGAGTGCATCTAAGGCCCTACTGGCTGATGGAATTTATGGATAATAAGGGAGTTAGAAGATCTTCAGATTAGAAGACCAGTTGAGCATCTCTAGCAATGAGACTCTTTTGGAAATGCAAGGAATGCTAAATCTCTCAGAATCTGATGAACTGGAATTCCAGAGACAGCTCCAAAATCAGATAGAAGAAAACAACAGAAAGCTTGGAAAGAGATCTAGATCATCAAGGAAATAGATTAATCTGCTCAGGCTAGAGGAGCACTTTGAAAATGACTGTGAGCAAATCTTTGTACATTTTGTTATTTGCAGCACTCTACAGTTTTATCTACTTTCATTTAAATTTGTATTTTTAGAATGTTTTGTTATCATCAAGTTTCTCTTAATTTATAGCAACAATTCTAGTAGACATAAATTGGGGGAGATTGTTGGGAATATGTTGTGAACTTGATGATTTCATTAACAAAACACCTTAGTAGATTCAACTTAGTATATTCTGTAGCACTCAACGGATAAGCAAATATAGTCCCGATGGATGACTAAATACAGTCCCGACGGATGATGATTTGACATCCATCGAGTGAGTAGCTTATGTAACAATAAGTCATGTAGCACATTTTTACAAACACCTTTGTATAGATTCTGTAGTAGCATATAAGTCATGTTTACTTTAATTAGATATGCATAATAGGTTGATTAATTATACATAGATGATGTCTTGTAATTCTGCATAAATAAAATGAAGTCAAGTGCCAAATAGCTACCCGACGGATGATCAACAAAGCTACTCGACGGATGATCAACGAGGCAACCCGACAGATGATCATGTACCGACGGATAATCAATTCAAACATCTGTTGACAGTGACAACACAGTCACATGCATTGAGTGTATACAAAAAGAATGTGGCAGCCTATTCAACTGGGTTTTTGAGAACAAAGAAGCATTTCCATTTCCATGATATTATGAAGATATTCAAAGATGCTGGAATAGAGTAATGAAGTAGCATATTATTAGACTTGATAGGTTTTGTTTTATTATCTTGTCCTATTACTGTGTAATCTTGGTGATATATAAACCAAGAGTAGCAATTAGAACAACAAGAAGACTAAGCAAATATTTTCTCAGAGAAACAATTGTAAGTTGTATCCTTAGCATTTCTCTGTAAGTTTAGTTGTTCTTATTTGTAAGCAGCTGTGAGCTACTCAAGCTTCACAAAGTTTTTTCTCTCTCTATATATATATATATATATCTGGTGGATACATTCAAATCCACCAGAAAGTTTTAAAGACTTGTGTTTTTATTACTTTATGTTTTGATTCATATTTAACTTGTCATTCCGCACTTTGCAAATCAAAACATTGATATGTACATTTTAAGTTAGAACATTTTATAAGTGAGAAAAAGTTTCAAGAATTCCATTCAACCAATTCTTGTTGCATTATTATGGACTAACAACTTGCATAATCAAAATGAGTTTGATTAAGGAGAGCATACCCGATTTGTTGACTGAGAATTGTGATTGCATCAAAATTAGAACATTTGTTAGCAAAGGCCTTTGTGATGCAGTCAAAGAAGAAACTCCATTCCCTCCTTATGTGAGGTCTCTTCAATTGACCCAGCTTTGCCAAAGTCTTTTCATACCCCGGATTGGTCATCATCTGTTGAAGAGCTGGCTCCTCAACTGTTGAACTGTAGACACAGTTTTCTGGCAAATGTAAAGCCTGTCGAACTGTAGCCAAAGTCACTACATGCTCATCCTCCCCTGTTGAAAAGATAATACTTGGGGACCCATGAGCACCACCATCATCATACATGCCACTTCTCCAAAACTTTAGCATTTGAGTTCCAGAGATTGCTTCTGGTTGGGTCAAAGCATACACAATATCAGAGTTAGCAAGGAAGTCCTGAATGAAGTGAAGTTCTGATGGAGCTTCACCCTTGCTAAGAATAGCCAAGTAGTTGTTGGGAAAACCCTTAGCTCCATTGAAAACAATGTCTTTTGGTGCCATTTCTGCGAAAAATAAGTGAAAAAATAGAGTGTGCACAAGGTGTTTGATAAAAGTCATATAAGAAAAAGCTTCGGAGAATATTAGAGAGAGAGAGAGAGAGAATAAGAGAGATTAGAGAAAGAAAAGTAGGTAAAAGATTATTAAATCTTTTAACTCCCATATATATACTCTCTTTTTGACAACTGTTATGATTGAAGCAGAACAGACTTTAGACACCTGGCAACATATCATTAGTCAAAACATTATTAGTGGGCACGGGTATTAAGCAGTAATAAATGTGCACATGTAGTGTTTCAAGGAAAACACGCTTCCCACTTACTTAATGATTATGACTGTTTTTATCTCACCTAATTATATTCTGAGAAAATATGACCGTTACTGTATTTACCACAAATAAGTCAAGTAAATAAATAATGCCACATAAGCATCAGAGTTTGCATCAGGATTTAATATTAGAACTTGCCTATTATCAGATTTTAATAGTCATCAGAACATGGCTTCTGTACTCAAAAAGTGAATGTTTGTTACTGTGATTCTTCATACAAATACTGACTTGTTTCTTCAGATTTTAATCATCAGAACTTCCATCAGAACTTGTCCTCAGAATTTATGCATATGACACTTAACTGTTTATCTAAAACAACTTAATCACCACAGTTGTAACACCCCCAAATCCGTGGTCGGGGATCCGGGTTGTCACGAGTTCTATTACCCTTAATAACACCCAATCTTAATAAACAATCAACTACTCTGTACTGTGTCCCCACAATAAACACACACACCACAAGTTATAGTCTCAGAGATGAATATCCAAAAATAACATGAGTCATTTTATTCCAAAATTATATGCCATTACACCTTAAAAGGGTTTCTGAATAGATTTACATTTCTTTGCCATTATTACAATTGATAAAGATACATAAGTCTGGCACATCAAAAGTTGAAAGCCTAGCCTATTGGTAGTTCCTACCTCAGCTACAGCGACATCAACGCCTATAGGAAACTGCGGAACGTTTCCTATCCGCTTGCGAATTGGGAGCTTGGTCCTATAGGAAACTGTGTGATGAAAGAAGAAAGCAAGGGTGAGCAACAAGCCCACCAAAATAATATGTATAATGATTAACTATATATGAGCATTCTCATAGTACTCATGAAAGTCTTAGTCAAGAAGAAATGAACCAAGCTGATATCTTAACGCGACGAAGTCGCAAAATATTCAGTATATATATATACTTTTCAAAATCTTTGAAATCCTCTGCCATGTATAATATACACAGAGTTCCAGTTTATAACTGTATAAAACTATCGTTGCAAGGTGATCTCATATATCTAACCTTGTCTCAACATTTTTGTGAAAATCTTTGTCATGCATAAGATAATCATTAACCAGATATAAGTTGAAAAGATGAAGTTACAAGATACTTCAATATGCTTATATCTTTTTCGAATACTACTTGAACTACCACCGTTCAAGTTATAATTAGTTTCAAAAGTTCATCACATAGATGAGACTACAAGACAAGATTTGAATAAATTCAATCTTTGAATATCGTTATAAATAATGAAGTTACGAGATACTTCATTAAGTCCCGATATATATATATATATATATATATATATATATATATTTTATACACTCCTTGAAAACCTCTGTTACGAAAATTATAAACAGAGTTGCAATATCCAATGAATTTGGAAAGGAGAAAACCTTGGCATAAACCTGATATCTTGCTGATCAGGCAAAAATACCAATAAGTAACCTTTTCTACTTGTAGATGGACGAATTCCCCACTGGTCATCACCCTGGCCGCAATAGGACCTTATGCTGGACTGCCACTCACCCACTTACGCATTTGATGGACTCCCACTGAGCCACTTACACTTTCATGGACGCCCACTGAGTCCATGTTGCTTATGCCGACTCAAATAGATGGACTTACTTCCCGAACGTTGGGTAAGCAATCAATTCATTTATCAAAACAGCAACCTCGTTGCGAATATAAAATACACCACAGAGTCGGATCCTTTAGATTTTTAAACGAGTATTCAAGTCCCCTTCAAAAGGAAGATCTTAAATTTGAAAACGAGTTTTGGGATCCGCTCTAAACTTTAAAAGTCAATTTGAAGACTCGAAAACATTTTTAAGAATGTTTGGAGTACTGCTGATTTATTAAAATAAATCAGTCCCAATATATTAGAAAATATCTGAATATTATTATTTAAGTAATAATATTCCCAAAAAGGATAATCTCTATACAATAATCGAAGTAGAAGTGTTATACTCATACTTGAAATGGGTATTAAATAACGAAAGATATACTTATACGAAAGTACTATCTTTATTTGAATAATCAAAAATAAGTTTGATTATCGAAACATTATTCTTTAATAAAATAAAGAATATTACTTAGAAAATAATCGGAGTCATAAGTCCTCGAATGAATATTCAAAATAATATTCATTAATAAAATTAACGGGGTCATAAGCCCTCGAATGAATATTCAAAATAATATTCATTAATAAAATAAACGGAGTCATAAGCCCTCAAATGAATATTCAAAATAATATTCATTAATAAAATAAACGGAGTCATAAGGCCCCGAATGAATATTCAAGTAATATTCATTAAATAAAATAAAGTTATCGAATAAACCTTATTCGATTAATAGTTTTGAAAACTATATCAATATATATATATAACTATATATATATCATATACTCGGGAACATCTACTCCCAGTTTTAGAAAAGGGTTCACCTTTGGGTCCCCTATCCTCAGGGTATACGCAACTACTGCTTATCTCTAGCATAGGTATTATGCAACTAATAAGCATTTGTACCAACAGATATATAAATCAAGAATACGAAACAGGCATGCATATATACCATATCACATGCTACAATATATCGCAAGAATTTGCTAATAACAAACATGCATTTATCACAAGATCGTGCATATACACATATACATCACAACAACAGTTATACGGGTAGAAAACTTGCCTGAGTGCTCTCGGATAGACTTAAGCTTAGAGTGGGTCCGACAACCTATGAACAACAACATAAGTCAGAATTAAACCCCGGTCGCTTAAGAAACTAGACTTTAACCAATTAGACTCTAACGCTTGCTTTTGCGCTTAACGATTCACTTACGTCGCTCGAGTACCCTCGGCTCCACCATTTTTAATAAATTAACCATTAAGAATTTTAAAGTGATTCTTTCGCGAGTACCTTACCAACTGCCTAATCCACTTAACGTAATTGTTTCATACCCCAATTAGTCATTTAAAGTCCTTAACCAAGGTTTCAAAGTAAGGCGAGGGATAATGGTTCGGTCGCGAAACGCCGTTACTTAAAACGGCCGTTTCTCCTAAACCGTACATCGGATTCAAACGAACCACATATCAAAACGAAGCTCGTAACATGAACTATCTAATCATGGCAATGGTCAAAACCTAAAAGTGAGTTCACGGGTCCTGATTGTTAAGAACAAAATAGTCTTAAAGTAAATCGGACATTACGACGGCTATGTTTACGCGATTACCAAATTTTTAAACTACTCCAATCAACCACAATCAACCACAAATCAACCCATAACCACCAATACCACCAAACTTCATCCAAACCTTACTAACTCAGTCCATAACCTCATGATTTTTCCAACTTATTCAATCTCAAACAAGAGCTACTAATTATACTTAAGGTTCATCAACCAACAACCAAGATTTATAACCCAAAATCATTATAATTCCATCCAAACTCTAAACATACAAGAATCATGCTCTTATGAACTATAACAAACAAAACCAAACCTAATACTCAAAGTAAAGTTAGGGTTTGGAGGGGTTATACCTTCCTTGGAGAGTGGAGAATCACGTAGGAAGCCTTAAATAACCACTAACTATCTTTACTAAGCTTGGATCTTGAAGAAAACATAAGAAAACACAAAGTTAGTTTCTTGAAAACACTATTCACCAAGAACTTTGATGAATTGATTAGCTATGTTAAACATGGAATATTGAGCTTAAACTTATGGCTCATCTTAGTTATGAATTATGGAAGCTAAAGAAACAAACCTCTTGAATTATGAAGGTGTGTAGCTTGATTTTTGAAATTTTCTCCTTTGCTTTTCATGGAAAAGCCGAGAACAAAGAGTGGGGGAAGAAGAAAATGTTTTTGTTTTGGTTGCTTTTGATTTTTGTGTTTATTTTGCTTGTTAATTAGGTTGTTACCATGGTAAATATTGTGTGGCTCACAATCATCCAACAACACACTTGCTTGGTCATGCTTATGTCACAATGTGATGTCACCCTCCCTCCTTTGTCCTCTTCTCATTGGTTTGATGACATCATCCCCACTAATCTCTTTGATTAGCTTTTAATTATTTGGCTAATGACCGCTGATCTGTTATACGGTTCGCTTAACTTTCGTTTTCGTTTATCGTTTGAGGGATCATACCCGGGATCTTATTACTTAGGTTTCCTTAACCTTTCTCAAAACATTATATTCCTTTTTATGATCCCCTCTTAAAATCCTTGAATTTAAATCCTATTTATCCTGTTACCTTATACTCACTTCTTTCTGTATCTGGTGGATTTCCGGGAAAAATCAAAGTGTTCGGAATTGGATTCTGACGATCTGTACATACACTTATATACCATATAGAGTACTAATAAAATCTCAGAATATCAATAACAGAACCCCTACATAGTGTGGCATGAAAAGTTTTCTTATTCAGCATAATCTGCAAAATCACTATTCATAAGGGTTTCAAAAATTTCCAAAAATTGGGGTTATTACAGTCTCCCCTCCTTAAAAGGATTCCGTCCCGGAATCAGATATAAAATGAATAGGGATACTCTCTTAGCATTGCACTTTCTAACTCTCGAGTAAATTTTTTCCCACATTGTGGTCCTACCACCAAACTCTGCCTAGTTTGATAACCCTTCTCCTAAGCACTAGTTCCTTTTCACTCTATAACCCTTCCTGGTTGCTCCATATAGGTTACGTCGGGTTGCATGTCTATGCGCTCATATGCCCCTATTTATCTGGCATCCGAATTACACTTCCTTAACATTGATACGTGGAACACGTTATGAACTTGCTACAGGTTCGGGGGTAGGGCTAGCTCGTACGCTAACTTCCCAATATGTTTTAGTATATCCAAGGGTCCGACAAATTGTGGACTTAGCTTTCCTTTCTTTCCGAATCTCATCAATCCTTTCCAAGGGTTTCCAAGGGGATACCTTTAAAAACACTAGGTCCCCTACTTCCTATTCTTTGTCCTTTCGTGTCAAATCAACATACTTCTTATGTCCATCTTGCGCTACTACCAGCCGTCCTCTAATTAGATCTATTATATCCTTGGTCCTTTGGACTACTGCGGGTCCGAGCATCTTGCGCTCTACAACTTTATCCTAACATAAGGGAGATCGACATTGTCTTCCCTCAAGGATCTCATAAGGCGATATCTCGATACCTGACATACGATCTATTGTCGTGAGAAAACTCAATCCGCGTTATGTGATCATTCCAAATTCTTTCAAGTCTATTGCACAGACTCTCATCATAGCTTCTAGCATTATAACTTTTGCTTCTCAATACCCATTTTTTTTTCCAAGTTCGTAGTCATTACTATCTTCCGTACATAATACTATACTGGTTACACCTTTGCTCGTTAGCATTCTATAACCTTTTAATACACGCGTCAACCTTAGTATCACGAATGTGTTTCCATTCCGAATACCACCATAACTTTACTACTCTTTTTTTAGCTGTTTCTATTTTCCAAAGTTTGATCAATCATGTAGAAGTAAAAGAATTTATTGAGAGATCACTATGATCATGAACACTTGTTATATCGCATAGTTAGTACAGAAGGTGGCCAGCCTTTAGTACTTGACAAGCAATTAAACAACATGTGGTATCCTACTAGGCTTCTATCACACAGATAGATAGTCATTCGACAATACCTCCCCCTCTGGAAGGGTTGTTCTTCTCAGCTTAAATGAAATGAAAAGAAGAGAAAAGAACGAACGGAAGAGAATTATATATATATATATATAAAATATACTGCCACAAAATATCTGGCTTGGAATCTACCTCTGAACTATAGAGGTTTGTCATAGGAGAACAAAACATATGTGTATTTATACCAACATCAAGTATTATAGCATCGTATTTCACATGCCTAAATATTTTTGCTATTCCGTCCATCATTCTATGGACCCATGCTCTTCCTCGAGCTTATACACAATCACCTTTGAAACTCCCTCGATATTGAAAATCGAATCTGGGATCTCATTCTAGACATCATCGTTACTAGAATTCTATGCTTGCATCGCAACCTTCCTCGTATAGTATTACGACTTTCTATTGATAAGAAGGAATAAATACTCAATAGGTAAATAATCGACCTAGTTTTTCTATCAAAGATAACTTATACGTCAACACGACCCAATTAGTGGTACTTAATCTCAACATCCATTCCAATACAACTCTCACGGTTTTAATCAGCTCATTACTCGCAGAATCATTGCTGCATTACTATGGTCCACTACTGACCTACTGTCGTCATTCACGTTCCATGAAATCTTAATATCTAACCATACGGAGTCCATACATGTCGTATCGAATCCTTCTAAGGAGGTAACATAATCACCATTCATGATTCATAAAGAACACTCCTGATCCTGACATACATACATGACATGAAGCAGATAAAATTGCAGAAGAGTTTCAATCAAAGCAATGATAGCAGGTTAATACCATTCTTAATCATATGCCTTCAATAGAAGACTTAACTCAAAGGTTCGTCTAGTCCTTTTTGAAACATGGTCCTGACTTATCTCAAGATAGTACCTTCTGAGATAGATAGCCCGCTCATGGCGATTACACGAAATAAACCTTTACCAACTACTATTACGGTTGGGTATTGCATAGTCATCAGAAGGAATGTCAATCTTCCAAATCATAATACAACCTTCACGGTTTTAACCATCATCACTGTATTCCTTTGGCACAAGCGCCTATAACTATCCTCTTACCTTTAAAGTGTCGGCCACCTCTTTGGCCTTTCCTGATAGTAAAATTTCCTTACAGTCAATGTCATTTTAACCACCTCCAAATAAATTTTCTACCTCATTTCAATCACTGCTTATGCGAAGATGTTTTCCTTAAAATCTGATGAGTAAAAAAAAATATCACCATTTTTCCATAAGTTATTGCCTTAGTCTTTAGAGGTTAATCACTGTCACGACTGACTCTCAATCATACTTAGAACATCTTTTATCTTAGGTCCTAATTGCCCTGAACAATTTTGACCATTACTGGTTTGATCCATACTTTCTCGTGGTTTAACACGTGCCCCACTTGGCATCATTATAATTACGTCATATTTCCTTTATCAACATTTCTATTCTTGAGAATTTTGAATATTACCTTTCTCCTTGTAAAACCTCTAAGGTTATCATTGAATCGTTCCTCAAGTAT
Source organism: Apium graveolens (assembly GCF_009905375.1). Classification (NCBI taxonomy): domain Eukaryota; kingdom Viridiplantae; phylum Streptophyta; class Magnoliopsida; order Apiales; family Apiaceae; genus Apium; species Apium graveolens. The sequence continues at coordinate 207,590,921 of NC_133650.1, read as the reverse complement.
GCCCTAGATACAGGGCATATCAAGATACCATTTATTAATACCAGAATCATTGTCTATATACTTCTGAAAAAATTTCTCCACTGATTCTTAAAGGTTGTTATTACCTTAATCCTTTCCAATTCATACTGTCAAAACTCATACTATCCCTATTAAGGGTGAAATGCCAACCTTTATGCATTCCCCTAGGATTCGTTTTAAGTTACCGATGTTCTATCCTTAATTCCACCTTTAAAAAGGTACATGCATCCTTCCATGGATAAATCAAGTCATATATCCCTGATAAGGGTGTCTTATTCAATCATTCCCACCTCGATAGTATATGCCTAATTTCACAATAACATCTGTATTCAAAATGAGGTCAATCAATATGGCCTCCAAAAGATAACAACGGTTATCCGCTTTTCTTTCCTAATTTGGTAACGATAACAAGGATGTTCTGGAAGATATTGGTCGTGTTCAACGTGAACCTCTTCTTAATAATTGCTTATTTACTTTTTTGTTTATCTCAACAGTCACCTCAATGTTGGGATATCTTTCATACCTGGTGTCTCCCTTTCTAGGTATCGAGCCACCGGTCTTACACTTCACATTCTTGAAGGTCACTTCCTTCATCCAATTTTCCTAATTTCTTAATTCCTTGTCTCCTCAGTCTATCCGTGTCTCATTATTTATCCTTCGAATTATCTCAAGGTTTCCTCGAATCCTCCCAACTTACAGGGGATAAAATACATGTATCTCTTATGCCTTCAACCATCAATTTTAACTCATGGTGAATCACCCTCATCCTGACGAATGCATACTTTTCTATTTCTATTGCTACGAGTCTTTAGGGTTTCCTCATACCCAACTCCCTTATCATACCTCAAACTCTATTGCCTTTATATTCCTTTCCACTTCAGTTTCTTTTTATTTTCCTTTCTCTTATCATTATTTCATAAACCAACACAACATAAGCATTGATTTCAAACATCCCGTCATTCTGGATTCGTGTCCTCAGAACGAATCTTGATAACCTTTACAACTTAGATTCATAATTCATCATACTCGTCTGCCTTTGTTCTGGCTCTAAAGCTTTTACACTATCTCCATAACCTTGGGAAGTACTTTCCTGAAAATAATTGACTGAACTTAAATCAGTTTATTATAATCTCTTGCTCCGTGCCTTCCTTGGCCTTTCACCAGCGGGTGGCCTCTCTCTTAGGAGGGTAAGTGACAAAACAGTCTTTTGTGATTCGTTAATCATTTAGAATCTCAAATGATTCCTATATTTCCTTTAGCCAGGCTCTTGCCACGACTGGGTTTGCTTGTTCCTTGGAACTCCGAGAGCTTAGTGACTTAAAGGTCCTGAAAGATTTTCCCACCGCAATGTCCCCTCAGGGTGGTGGTTGGGGATAATAGTCTAAGTTCTCTTTAGACAGGTCTATGAATTGCCGTATAGGAGCACCGTCTCAGGTCTCCTTTCCTTACTCGACTTTCTGTTTCCTTAGTATGAAATGTTTCATCCTTCTCCCATACTTGGGGTTATCTTATACGTTAAAATCCTTATTTTCCACTTCATTATGTTATGGGCTCCTTCTTTCTTAATGGCAGCCTCCCTGACTATCACATTCGGGGTTTGCCCTAAATCTTATTCCTCGAGCTATGGATTTCATCTAAGATCCAGTCCTTAAGCTCTTAAACATTTGGAACCAAAATTCTGTAGGAATACCTCGTTATTCCCTTATCATCTTTCTTGGTATTAATCTCTTCTCCAGTCATTGACTCTCTGCCTTCATTCATCACTTTTTCTTGGCACAATATGACCTTTTTCGATAATTCGGGCTATATTGCAATCTCAAACAGCGTTTCGGTACCGGCTCCGGTTACCTTCACTTCTATTTCCATTTTCTCAAAATCTCTTATCAGATCTCCCAAAGACATTTTCATCTTGAGTCTCTCCTTTATACTAAGGGCATTAGCCACCATTTTGGCTTTCCCTGGATGATAAAGAATCTCATAATCATAATCCTTGATTAGCTCTAACCTCCTCCTCTGGCGCATGTTGAGCTCTTTCTGCGTGAAAATGCACTAGAGCACTTATGGCTTGTGTAAATCTCACACTTCTCTCCATACAAGTAGTGCCGCCAATCTTTATGGCAAAACTATTGCCACGAGCCCAAGCTTATGGGTGGGGATATCGAATTTTATATTCCCTTAATTGTCTTGACGCGTACGCGATTACCTTGTTGTGCTGTATGAGAAGCACCCTAATTCCTTATGCGAAGCGTCAATACAAATCACAAAATCTCCTTTTTCCATCCGGCAATGCCAACATAGGGGCCATCACCAATCTTTGCTTCAGTTCTTGAAAGCTGTTCTCGCATTTCTCTGTCCATTCAAACTTCTCAGTCTTACGAGTAAGCCGCGTTAAAGGGGGCTACTATCTTTACAAACTTGAACGAACCTCCGGTAGTGACCGACCAATCCTACCTCTGGTAGTCGACCTAACCATGGTCATCAATTCATCAGTGGTGCTTTATTCATTCTTTTCAGGATCCTCCATGGGATCCTCCTCAGCAACTATCCCTTCTAGGACAACATCCTCAACCGCTACATCCTCAATATAAACATCATCCGATCCCGCGTTAGGACGCTCTATCGGATCCATAATCTGATCTCCAATAAGTAATAAAACATCATCGCGTTGTTGCTCCTCAACCTCAGGGTTCGGAGTCCCGCTACCATATACGATAACGAACTACGCTTCTATCACGATATTTATAAGGGTTCCCATAAGGGTTTTAACTGTCAGTACTATGTTAGGTAGTCCGACTATGAACTTGGCAAGAGTTCTTATTATCTTAGTGAACTTATTATCTTAACGTCACATCATCTCTGAGGTTTATAACGCTTGGCTCTGATACCATTTCTGTAACACCCCCAAATCCAGGGTCGGGGATCCAGGTTGTCACGAGTTCCATTACCCTTAATAACACCCAATCTTAATAAACAATCAACTACTCTGTACTGTGACCCCACAATAAACACACACACCACAAGTTATAGTCTCAGAGATGAATATCCAAAAATACCATGAGTCATTTTATTCCAAAATTATATGCCATTACACCTTAAAAGGGTTTCTGAATAGATTTACATTTCTTTTCCATTATTACAATTGATAAAGATACATAAGTCTGGTACATCAAAAGTTGAAAGCCTAGCCTATTGGTAGTTCCTACCTCAGCTACAGCGACATCAACGCCTATAGGAAACTGCGGAACGTTTCCTATCCGCTCGCGAATTGGGAGCTTGGTCCTGTTCATCTTTTCTATCTGTTGTTGTATGATGAAAGAAGAAAGCAAGGGTGAGCAACAAGCCCACCAAAATAATATGTATAATGATTAACTATATATGAGCATTCTCATAGTACTCATGAAAGTCTTGGTCAAGAAGAAATGAACCAAGCTGATATCTTAACGCGACGAAGTCGTAAAATATTCAGTATTTATACATATATACTTTTCAAAATCTTTGAAATCCTCTGCCATGTATAATATACACAGAGTTCCAGTTTATAACTGTATAAAACTATCGTTGCAAGGTGATCTCATATATCTAACCTTGTCTCAACGTTTTTGTGAAAATCTTTGTCATGCATAAGATAATCATTAACCAAATATAAGTTGAAAAGATGAAGTTACAAGATACTTCAATATGCTTATATCTTTTTCGAATACTACTTGAACTACCACCGTTCAAGTTATAATTAGTTTCAAAAGTTCATCACACAGATGAGACTACAAGACAAGATTTGAATAGATTCAATCTTTGAATATCGTTATAAATAATGAAGTTACGAGATACTTCATTAAGTCCTGATATATATATATACACCTATATATATATACATTTTATACACTCCTTGAAAACCTCTGTTACGAAAATTATAAACAGAGTTGTAATATCCAATGAATTTGGAAAGGAGAAAACCTTGGCATAAACCTGATATCTTGCTGATCAGGCAAAAATACCAATAAGTAACCTTTTCTACTAGTAGATGGACGAATTCCCCACTGGTCATCACCCTGGCCGCAATAGGACCTTATGCTGGACTGCCACTCAGCCACTTACGCATTTGATGGACTCCCACTGAGCCACTTACACTTTCATGGACGCCCACTGAGCCCATGTTGCTTATGCCGACTCAAATAGATGGACTTACTTCCCGAACGTTGGGTAAGTAATCAATTCATTTATCAAAACAGCAACCTCGTTGTGAATATAAAATACACCACAGGGCCGGATCCTTTAGATTTTTGAACGAGTATTCAAGTCCCCTTCAAAAGGAAGATCTTAAATTTGAAAACGAGTTTTGGGATCCACTCTAAACTTTAAAAGTCAATTTGAAGACTCGAAAACATTTTTAAGAATGTTTGGAGTACTGCTGATTTATTAAAATAAATCAGTCCCAATATATTAGAAAATATCTGAATATTATTATTTAAATAATAATATTCCCAAAAAGGATAATCTCTATAAAATAATCGAAGTAGAAGTGTTAAACTCATACTTGAAATGGGTATTAAATAACCAATGATATACTTATACGAAAGTACTATCTTTATTTGAATAATCAAAAATAAGTTTGATTATCGAAACATTATTCTTTAATAAAATAAAGAATATTACTTAGTAAATAATCGGAGTCATAAGTCCTCGAATGAATATTCAAAATAATATTCATTAATAAAATAAATGGGGTCATAAGCCCTCGAATGAATATTCAAAATAATATTCATTAATAAAATAAACGGAGTCATAAGCCCTCGAATGAATATTCAAAATAATATTTATTAATAAAATAAACGGAGTCATAAGCCCCCGAATGAATATTCAAGTAACATTCATTAAATAAAATAAAGTTATCGAATAAACCTTATTCGATTAATAGTTTTGAAAACTATATCAATATATATATATAACTATATATATATCATATACTCGGGAACATCTACTCCCGGTTTTAGAAAAGGGTTCACCTTTGGGTCCCCTATCCTCAGGGTATACGCAACTACTGCTTATCTTTAGCATAGGTATTATGCAACTAATAAGCATTTGTACCAACAGATATATAAATCAAGAATACGAAACATGCATGCATATATACCATATCACATGCTACAATATATCGCAAGAATTTGCTAATAACAAACATGCATTTATCACAAGATCATGCATATACACATATACATCACAACAACAGTTATACGGGTAGAAAACTTGCCTGAGTGCTCCTGGATAGACTTAAGCTTAGAGTAGGTTCGACAACCTATGAAAAACAACATAAGTCGGAATTAAACCCCGGTCTCTTAAGAAACTAGACTTTAACCAATTAGACTCTAACGCTTGCCTTTGCGCTTAACGATTCACTTACGTCGCTAGAGTACGCTCGGCTCCACCATTTTTAATAAATTAACCATTAAGAATTTTAAAGTAATTCTTTCGCGAGTACCTTACCAACTGCCTAATCCACTTAACGTAATTGTTTCATACCCCAATTAGTCATTTAAAGTCCTTAACCAAGGTTTCAAAGTAAGGTGAGGGGTAATGGTTCGGTCGCGAAACGCCGTTATTTAAAACAGCCATTTCTCCTAAACCGTACATCGGATTCAAACGAACCACATATCAAAACGAAGCTCGTAACATGAACTATCTAATCATGGCAATGGTCAAAACCTAACAGTGAGTTCACGGGTCCTGATTGTTAAGAACAAAACAGTCTTAAAGTAAATCGGACATTACGACGGCTATGTTTACGCGATTACCAAATTTTTAAACTACTCCAATCAACCACAATCAACCACGAATCAACCCATAACCACCAATACCACCAAACTTCAGCCAAACCTTACTAACTCAGTCCATAACCTCATGATTTTTCCAACTTATTCAATCTCAAACAAGAGCTACTAATTATACTTAAGGTTCATCAACCAACAACCAAGATTTATAACCCAAAATCATTATAATTCCATCCAAACTCTAAACATACAAGAATCATGCTCTTATGAACTATAACAAACAAAACCAAACCTAATACTCAAAGTAAAGTTAGGGTTTGGAGGGGTTATACCTTCCTTGGAGAGTGGAGAATCACGTAGGAAGCCTTAAATAACCACTAACTATCTTTACTAAGCTTGGATCTTGAAGAAAACATAAGAAAACACAAAGTTAGTTTCTTAAAAACACTATTCACCAAGAACTTTGATGAATTGATTAGCTATGTTAAACATGGAATCTTGAGCTTAAACTTATGGCTCATCTTAGTTATGAATTATGGAAGCTAAAGAAACAAACCTCTTGAATTATGAAGGTGTGTAGCTTGATTTTTGAAATTTTCTCCTTTGCTTTTCATGGAAAAGCCGAGAGCAAAGAGTGGGGGAAGAAGAAAATGTTTTTGTTTTGGTTGCTTTTGATTTTTGTGTTTGTTTTGCTTGTTAATTAGGTTGTTACCATGGTAAATATTGTGTGGCTCACAATCATCCAACAACACACTTGCTTGGTCATGCTTATGTCACCATGTGATGTCACCCTCCCTCCTTTGTCCTCTTCTCATTGGTTTGATGACATCATCCCCACTAATCTCTTTGATTAGCTTTTAATTATTTGGCTAATGACCGCTGATCTGTTATACGGTTCGCTTAACTTTCGTTTTCGTTTATCGTTTGAGGGATCATACCCGGGATCTTATTACTTAGGTTTCCTTAACCTTTCTCAAAACATTATATTCCTTTTTATGATCCCCTCTTAAAATCCTTGAATTTAAATCCTATTTATCCTGTTACCTTATACTCACTTCTTTCTGTATCTGGTGGATTTCCGGGAAAAATCAAAGTGTTCGGAATTGGATTCTGACGATCTTTACATACACTTATATACCATATAAAGTACTAATAAAATCTCAGAATATCAATAATAGAACCCCTACATAGTGTGGCATGAAAAGTTTTCTTATTCAGCATAATCTGCAAAATCACTATTCATAAGGGTTTGAAAAATTTCCAAAAATTGGGGTTATTACAACAGTAATTTTCATCATTCATATGGATTGATAGTGTGTGCATTAGAAGAATATCAGATAAAGATTAAAGTCTAATAAACTTCAGTATATCTCAGAAATAAGGCATAACTAAGAAAAGTGCTAAATATCTATCATTAATAATGAAGTCTACTATATAATGAATTTATGTAAAAGTCCACCATAACTGTTTGTGCTCATTTTATGCATCTTTTTAAATTCCTTTTACAGTGGCTTCTCAGTGTAAGTGATTCACAACTGCTATCAGAATTTATGCTATTATCAGAGTATTTCTCCAGTAATCAGAGAATGTGAAAAGTCACCAAGAAAAATTTATTTGCTTTTCTAATGCATATAACTTAATACCAGCAATGCACTTGGGTCTTCCCTTACACATTTTTACTCTAGATCTCAAAGGAGTACCTGACTTTAATTTTCTTTTCTTCAATTAAGTGAGGCTTATCAAGCATGCGGTTCATCCTTAAGATATACTGACATCAGAATTTGACAGATAAGAAATAAGAATCTAGTTTGTGACTTATTAATAATATATACAAAGTAAATTTGACTAAGCTCAACATCAGAATTTGCTTGTGTTAATGAATTTCCACATACACAACTAATTCAAACATGATATTTCTAGTATGTTAAAGACTACTAGGTCAGCATCTAGCACAGTTATCCTTATTGGATTGAATAGTCACAGAACATTCAAAACACTATCAGAGTATATAGATCCACATCAGATAATAATCAGTATTTAATGTATTACAATTTAAGGACAAATTACATGAAGATAAGACAATCTGTAAACACTGATCATAAAGTCTGATGCTTGAGAACAAAAACTAAGCATATTTAGAGAAAGAACCTGAAACCATTCCAAGTTTATTTACCATTCTTATAAAATAGCTTCACATAGTGGTTTTGTGAAGATATCTGCTAGTTGTGGATTGAATAGTCACAGAACATTCAAAACACTATCAGAGTATATAGATCCACATCAGATAACAATCAATATTTAATGTATTATAATTTAAGCACAGATTACATGAAGATAAGACAATCTGTAAACAATGATCATAAAGTCTGATACATGAGAACAAAAACTAAGCAGATTTAGAGAAAGAACCTGAAACCATTCCAAGTTCATTTACCATTCTTGTAAAAGTAGCTTCACATAGTGGTTTTGTGAAGATATCTGCTAGTTGTTGATATGTTGGAACAAAATGTAATTCCATCGTACCTTCCATCACATGTTCCCTTATGAAATGGTACCTAATGCTGATGTGCTTTGTCATTGAGTGTTGAACTGGATTACTTGTCATAGCAATAGCACTTTGATTATCACAGTAAATAGGTATTTTAGAGAATTCTAACCCATAATCCAGTAACTGATTCTTCATCCAAAGAAACTGTGCACAACAGCTTCCTGCAGCAATATATTCCGCTTCTGCAGTTGATGTGGAAATTGATTTCTGTTTCTTGCTAAACCAAGAAACCAATCTGCCTCCAAGAAATTGGCAGCTTCCACTTGTGCTTTTCCTGTCTATTTTGTAACCTGCAAAATCTGCATCTAAGTAACCTATTAGCTTAAAATCTGATTCTCTAGGATACCACAATCCTAGATCAGCTTTACCGTTGAGGTACTTGAAAATTCTTTTCACAGCTATTAAATGAGGTTCTCTTGGATCAGCCTGAAATCTTGCACAAAGACAGGTAACATACATGATATCAGGTCTACTTGCAGTTAGATAGAGTAAAGAGCCAATCAGACCTCTGTAGTTAGTAATATCTACTGATGAACCAGTATCTTTATATAACTTGGTTGCAGTGGCCATGGGAGTGGATGCAGTTGAACAATCTTGCATTCCAAAATTCTTCAGTAAATTTCTGGTGTACTTGGATTGATTTATGAAAGTACTTTCTTCATTTTGCTTGACTTGAAGTCCCAGAAAATAGCTAAGTTCTCCCATCATACTCATTTGATATCTTGACTGCATTAGCTTTACAAACCTTTCATAGAGTTTGGCATTTGTAGAACCAAATATGATATCATCAACATATATCTGTACCAAAAGTAAGTCATTTCCATGGTTGAGGTAGAACATAGTTTTATCAATTGTACCTCTGTGAAATCCACTTTCCAGAAGGAATTGAGCTAAAGTCTCATACCATGCTCTTGGAGCTTGCTTAAGGCCATAAAGTGCTTTGTCAAGTCTGTAGACATGATTTGGAAATTTTGGATCTTCAAATCTTGGAGGTTGTTCAATATATACCTCTTCTTCCAATTCTCCATTGAGAAAAGCACTTTTCACATCCATTTGAAAGACTTTAAACTTTTTGTGAGCAGTATAAGCCAAAAAGATTCTTATGGCTTCCAATGTAGCAACTGGTGCAAATGTTTCATCATAATCAATACCCTCCTGTTGAGAGTAGCCTTTAGCAACCAGCCTTGCTTTGTTCCTTGTAATTATGCCATCACTATCAGTTTCGTTTCTGAACACCCATTTTGTGCCAACAATGGATTTGTTCTTTGGTCTTGGCATTAGGATCCAGACTTTATTTCTTTCAAATTCATTCAACTCTTCCTGTATTGCTTGCACCCAATCAGCATCTTAAAGAGCTTTTTCCACTTTCTTTGGTTCAATCTGAGATAGAAAAGAATGATAGAGACATTCATTTGATGTTGTTGTTCTATTTCTGACACCTGCTTCAGGATCTCCAATTATTAAGTCAGGTGTATGTGTTTTAGTCCACTTCCTTGCAGATGGAAGTTGTTCTCTAGAACTGGATCCTCCCCCATGATCCATGCTGTCTCCATCAACATTTTCTGATGCCCCCTGTAGTTATGCTCTCTGAAACTTCAGAATTTGAGTTGGATCCTTCAGGATATGAAGTATCAGAGTTTCCAGAATTATCAGAATTTGGCTCATCAGAACTTGAAGAGCCAGTGACAGGTTCTGATGCTTCTTGAGAGTCTTGAGTTGTGGTAGGATCATAAGCTTGCTCCCCCTGGACAGGTGCATTTTCCCTTTCAGTAGTTACCACAGTTTCAATGACATTAGAACTTAACCCGTCAGAACTTACAGGATCAGGATTTAAGTCATCAGAATTTACAGAATCATAATTAAAATCTTCATTTTCAAATCTCAGCTGATCATGATCATTGAAATCTTCAAGTCCAGTAATCTTCTTATCATCAAAAGATATATTGATAGATTCCATGACAACCCTTGTTCTTAAATTGTAGACTCTGAAGGCTTTTGTGGAAAGTGGATATCCAACAAAAATTCCTTCATCAGCTTTTAAATCAAATTTTGACAGTTGTTCAGGATAAGTCTTAAGAACAAAACACTTACATCCACATACATGAAAGTATTTCAGATTTGGCTTCTTTTTCTTCACCATCTCATATGGTATTTTTCCATGCTTGTTTATGAGTGTAGCATTCTGTGTAAAACAAGAAGTCTGCACAGTTTCAGCCCAAAAGTAGGTTGGTAGCTTGCTTCATCAAGCATAGTTCGTGCAGCTTCAATGAGAGTCCTGTTCTTTCTTTCTACAACTCCATTTTGATGTGGAGTTCCATGTGCAGAAAATTCCTGCTTATTTTCATGCTCTTTACAGAACTCTTCCATTATTGAGTTCTTGAACTCAGTGCCATTATCACTTCTTATAATTTTGACAGAATCTTTGACCAATTTTGCCTTTTGACATGAATCACAAAGGTCATCAGGAGAAAATACTAATCTTGGCAGTCCTCTCACAAGATCTTTCTTTACTAGCTCATTTATGTTGTTAAAATTTAAATGAGAGAGTCTTTTGTGCCAATTCCAGCTTTCTTCAATTGATGCTCTACTCAACAGACAGATTACAAAACCATCAGAACTTGTTGAAAGTCTGGCTTTATAAATGTTATGTAACCTTTTAGAACCACTTTGCCTGTAGAATTGCTTACAACTTCACAGTGTTCTTCAAAGAAATCCACATGATAACCTTTGTCACAGATTTGACTCACACTTAGCAGATTATGTTTAAGTCCTGAGACAAGAGCTACTGTTTCAATGATGACATTCCCAAGATTGATATTGCCATATCCCAGAGTTTTTCCCATGTTGCCATCTCCATAAGAAACTCCTGGGCCGGCTTTCTCCACAAAGTCTGATAGCAGGGCTTTATTTCTAGTCATATGTCCTGAACATCCACTGTCCAGAACTAGGATGTTTTTCCTGTTGCCCTGCAATCACAAAGACCACTATTGGTTAGTTTTAAGGACCCAGACTTGCTTGGATCCTTTGGCCTTTTTAAGTTTGTTAGCATTTGCAGTGGATTTAATTTTAGAGTTTATGCTAACATGCTTTTTATCAGAATTTATATCAGACTTTGCATCAGACTTTACAATAGAAGGAATAATACTAACTTTCTTCAAAGAAGGTTTTATTTGATAATAATCATAGTACAAACTATGATATTCCTTACAAGTATAAATGGAATGCCATAACCTACCACAATGAAAACAAGGATTTCGTGGCTTAAACCTAATAGACTAACTCTTAACTCCTGTTTTAGGAGGTAAAGAGTTTATATCTTTATTTTTCCTGCAAAAAGAAGCAAGATGGTTAGAGTTTCCACAGTTATAACATTTTTTTCTAGGAGCATTAGGAACAGGCATATAATTATTGCTTTTATTCACACCTTCCTTTCCATTCCTATTTTTCCTAGCTTCCTTTACCTTGTTGACATTCCTAATTTCTTTCAGCTTATGCTTAAGCTACTTATTTGTCATTAAGCCTATATTTACTTCAGCTGGTTTATCCTGTTCTAATTTGTCAGAAGTTGACTTTTCTTTTACTTATGTCCTAGATTCTTTCATATTTTCAGAATCAGACTTTACAGTTTTTGCTACAAACTTAACAGGATTTACCTTTGGCTTGGCAGTCTGTTTTACAACAATTGGCTCAATTTGTTCAGTTCCTTTCTCACTTTCATCATTTCCATAACCTAATCCCTCTTTCCAGTTTCCACTACTTAGTAAATTCTGAGTTGTTCTGCCAGAGTTAGTCCAAGTTCTGATAATCTCTTTTTCCTTTTTTAAGTCAGCTTTTAGAGATTCATTCAATTTTAACACTTCATCTCTAACAGACAAAGCATCATCTCTTTCTTTCTTAGTTTGATGAAGAAAAACTGACTCATTTTTCTAAATAGTCATTCATTTTCTTAAAAGCAAGATTTTCAGATGTTAATCTTTCACATGTTAAAGTTTGATCTCCTCTTTCTTTCTTAGTTTGATGAAGAAAAATTAACTCATTTTTCTAAATAGTCATTCCTTTTCTTAAAAGCAAGATTTTCAGATGTTAATCTTTCACATGTTAAAGTTTGATCTCTATAACTAATGAACATGGTTTTAAGATATAATCTCAACTCAGTAATATCATTAGTATGAAAAGCATAAGTTGTTTGAGGTACCTTTAATTGAACAGTTTCAGGACTGCTGTCAGCATTTTCCATCAAGGCATAGTTCACCTCATTTTCAGAATTAAAAGTGTATGTCCAGCTTTTCTTTTTTGTGACAAGTGCCTTGCCTTTGTCACTTTTTCCTTTCTTGCAGTCAGGAGATATGTGGCCTCTTTCACCATAATTGTAGCATTTGACATTTGAGTTTTCTCCTCTGTCAGACTTTCCTTTACCTTCAGAAATTCTAAACCCTTTCTTATCAGAACTTCCATTTTTCCTGGAAAACTTCTTGCCTTTTCTGAATTTCCTGTAGGCTATCTTTGTGATACCCTTCACCATAAGAACACACAGTTGCATCATCTCTTCATCAGCATCCATTTCAGGTAAACTTTCAGTTTCTGAATCATCATCATCAGAATATGATGACTCTGAATCAGACTTTATGATGAGAGCCTTTCCTTTACCCCTCTTTGAGGCAACCACTTTAGGAGATTCTTCCTCAGCTTTAAGAGCAACTGTCCTTGACTTTCTTCCATGCCTCTTACTCCTTTGATCCATCTCAAGTTCATAAGTCTTGAGCATACCATAAATTTCATCGAGAGTAGTTTCGGTAAGGTCATAGTTGTCTCTTATGGTAGTAGACTTTAAATCCCAATTTTCAGGAAGAGCAAAAAGGAATTTTAGATTTGAATCTTCGAGATCATATTCCTTGTCCACCAGTGACAGATCATTCAAGATTTTGACAAACCTGTCATATAAGTCAGTTAAAGACTCATCAGCTTTTAAGTCAAAGTGCTCATACTCTTAAGTGAGTATAGTCCTCCTATTCTTGATTACATCAGTTCCCTGGCATCTTGTCTCCAAAGCATCTCATATCTCCTTTGCAGTCTTGCAATGAATTACCATGTTTGACATGACATTATCAATGGCACTATGCAGTAAATGCCTTACCCTTGCATCCTTGGCAATAGTTGAGATGTCTTCAGCTGTGTAATCACCTTTCTCCTTTGGTATAGACTTTGCTGGTTGATCTGCAACTGCAATAGAGAGCTTGGTAGGCTTATATGGTCCTTCACTAATCCTATCAAGATATTCTGGATCTGTAGCTTCCAAAAACATAGACATCTTCACTTTCCATATGGGATACTCAGAAGGTCTCAGTATGGGAACCCTAATAGTCTCATATCGACTGTGGGTTTGAGTGTTTTGAGTTTCTTGAGTTTTGGTGGGCTTGGTTAGAGTTTGTGCTTCTTCAAACATGATTGTTTGGATCTTTACTGTATGTGTGTTAACTGAGAAGCTCTGATACCACTTGTTAGGTCATACAATACTATAGAAGGGGGTTGAATACAGTGTTTATACAATCAAATCGATTTAACACAAGTATGTAACAAAGATCAAGTATATTGAATAAACTCTGTTACAATATGAATTGTTGTTCTCTCTCAGTGATGAACAAATATCACTAAGAGCTGCTAGGTTACAATGTATAATCTTCTCGATAATGATAACACATATAGTGTAAACCCTAATTGTGTGTTTATGTAGTAAACAATTACAAGATAACTTCTAATTGATATGGAATACAATTTTGTCTCCTAAAATATATCAATCAGATATCTTCTACAAGTCTTCCAGTCTTCAAACTCTTTCGATGCATATCTTCTATTGTTTTAGTCTCGATCTTCTCTCCTGTAAATCAGCTCCATTCCTTATCTAAAAGTCTTCCTGCACTTAAGTTCTGATATGACCTTAAGTTGTGATATTAACCTCTGACTTCCAGTAAGTTCTGATTTCAGTAAGTCCTGATTTGTCCTGTTGTTAAGTTCTAAAAACTAAACACAAATCATATTAGACATGACATCTCAAATATATCTAACAATATAACTCAATCTTTCAAGAGAAGCAAGCAAGAAGCTCATAAAATCTCTCTCTCTCTCTCTCTCTCTCTCTCTCTCTCTCTCTCTCCCCCAAAACATCCCATTCGGCTATTCAAGAAAAAAGAGCAAGAATCAATTCCAAAAACCTCTCTTCTAATCATGGAAAAAATCCCTCATTAATTCCTAAGTTTTATACATCCTACACTAAGGTAAGATAAATTTTTAAGCTCATTTTATCAAGATTTGATGGGTGAAATTAATTCAAGAAAGATGAGAATGAATAGTAATTTTTCTTTGGTTTCTTGATTTTAATGGTTGTTTTAGGTTCCAAAAACCCTACCAAGCACTCCCAATACTTCACCATCATCAAGAAAACATCTCAAGTTCTCAATAAAGGTATAAATATTTGACCCATCCTTACTTAAGATTTAAGTTCAAGAATCTTTTAGAACATAACTATAAACCTAATTTTTTAGAATGTATTGTTGTAATCTTGATGTTTAGTTAAGTAGATTTAAGGTTGATGATTGTTGCCTCAAGAACATGATGTTCTTGAGAGGATTTAGTGTGGTGATGATGATATGATGATTGTTGGTGGTAGTATAAATATTTAAGGCATAAACGAAACTCGGATCGTAACCGTAATCTCGCTAAAATGAACAAAACGTAAAATTAAGTTTCTTCAGGAAGTCCCGAAGATATAAACTGTAGTTTCTTGAAAAATAACACTTGATTATGATAGACAATGTTATAAGGATCGTTTAGGCACTTGAATCGCTTGATTCCGATTTACAAATCAAAAGTTATGGCTGTTTTACTAAAAGTGATTTACGCGATAAAAATTGCTACAAATTATGAATTTAAAAATAAAAATGATCGACTTAAAAACTAGCTTGATAGCTTGCTTCGGATACTAGGCGCTGTTGCCATCTTCCCGCTCTGCCTGGATACTCCTCAAGTAAATATTCATAAATCATGAAATTTTTACAGAGAGTAGTAAATAGAATTACTTAACTACTATAAAAATTTCAAGTGAAACTAATGATTTTTCAATTTTATAAAAATATCAGAGCCAAGACCGCGCGATTAGAAAGCCGTTAGAACTCATAAGCGGAGCCGACAATGAAAATGTAAACGGACATAAGGTACTTCGAAAAAGGAAGCAACTGTAACATGAACAAGTACTTAAAGAAATAATAAGGGTAATATAATTTTAAAGGGTGTATAATAAGTAGCATATGAGTGCGAGTCGCCGAGAGTAAGAACGGGACCTAACGAAACGGTTTGTGTTTATGGTTATAGATTTTCGAGCGGACACTAGAGCATCCTCCACCTCGAGATACCCAGGCTAGTTTTCAAACCCTACCTTTTAAGAACTGTTGTGTTGTGAATGTTTTATAAAACTGTGATATATGCATGAGATTGTTTTAAACTATTTTACGAAGTCTGAGATGTATTACATTACTCAATTATTGATAATTTTTGGCATATGTTCATACCGAGTTCAAAATGTTATATTTAAACCGAGAGTTGGTCGGTGTAAGTATATAAAAACCCGGAAGTATCCCGGAGGAATTTATATTTAAGAACGTTAACGCAAGCGAGTAGCGTGGCATGTATATATTTAGACCGAGGATCGGTCAGTAAAAAAATAATGAAAACCCGCAAGTATTCCAGAGGTACTTTATTTAAGAATATCAACGCTATAGTAGAGCGTAATGTATAAGTCGTAAGACCAAGAGTAGGTCAGTTTTGTTTTTATAAAGTATAAACCCGGGAATCATCCCGGAGATATTTTGGACGATTAAAACTCCATAATTATTTTATTCCAAGGGACCCGACGTCCACTTGTGAAATACTAAATACCTCGAACTTTTATTAAAACGATTTTCAAAGATCGTCTCAACTATAATTTACTGTTCGAATAATGAGTATTATCTAACTATCCATTTATGATAAGAGAAGTAATCTCCAACGATTATTTATTTCAAACCCAGAGTATTATTAAAGATTACTTAAATTACTTAAACATAAATTAGTTGAGGAATATTGTTTCAAATATTCTTTTAAAGTATAAATATTCGAGGTTTAATTATTTAACGATTAATATTTAAATTATTAATTATTTATTAAATGATTTATTATAATTTAAAAATCATAAAACTTGATTTAAAATACTTTCTGATTTTCAGAAAATTATTCGAATGATTTCAGATCGTCGGAGAATATTATCTCGACTTATCCTAAATATTTTGAATATAGTTTAAAAAGAAACTCCCCCTTATTTAATTATCTGTTGACAACAGTCAACTCACATCCTTAGTACTTCCTCCGAAAATTTCGGAAGTACGTATACACATATATATATAAGCTAATAAGACGAGTTGTTTCTATCAACAAGTAAAAATGCTTGGGGGAACTTCGATATGGTTCGAGTTCTCAAGATATGATAGAATTCTTTTAAAGGACAAGGGAGGGGTAGACTCTAATACTATATGTACTAGGGAGACTACCAAAGGTACCATAGGCGAAGGTACTCTGTGTAGGTTATGATAAGTGTATATTTCCCGTATATGGTGAAGTATGTGTATACCCAAAATGGGACACGTAGCCCGAATGCGGCAAGGGTGATAACCGGGATACGAAGGTGTCGTCCTTCTACTAGTAGAAAAGATTACTATTTCCCGTATTACAACTGATCATCGTATGCGGCGGCTCCAGTGAATGTCCTATTCTTCCAATTGGAATTGTGAGGCAATACCATAACCCAAGCCTAGGTGTTGGGTTTACCATTAAGGTATTGGCAGGATAATAAATCCACTAAAGAATTGTTTTCAAAAGAAGGTGTGTATCACCAAGGAAAACTACTTTTGAATAAAACATATTTATCATATATGACGTTATTCTTGAGTTTATCATACAGTCATTTCATACTGTACATTATTATGCTGGGCATTATAGCTCACTCTTGCTTTCTTTTAAATGTCACAACACAACAGATAACCAGTATGCCGGTGTGGGACTTAGTCGCTTGCAGTCATGGGGAGAATCCCTGACAGCTTTGTCTCAGGTGGGCCATAGTATCAGATAGGTATAAGATTAGTCGTAATTATTGTAACTTCATGTAGAGGTTACGAATAATTGTTTGAGATCCTGTAAAGTACATTGGAGCGTAATAAAAGAAGATTACATTTTGTACATCATTTCTAAGGCTTTAACTTATGTGTGTGTGTCTGTGTGAGATTGGGGTTTGTTGGATTATTGAATCAATACAGGTTAAACATGAGTGAAGGATGGCGTGATGACCCAGATTCCTGACCCCGGATTTGGGGGCGTTACAGAAATGGTATCAGAGCAATAAATTATATTACTTAGAGACAAGAGTGTTAGGAATCTGTCTATATGCGAGATTGCGTAAGAGCTCATATAGAGTTCATCATTGGACTACTGGATGTAGCCCCAATGTGTAGGTTATGATAAGTGTATATTTGAGGTATTAAAGAATGACTAATAGGACCATTGGAGATTATCAGAGTGATGAGAAGAAAAAATAAATAAATTAGAATCATATATGATTTGGAAATGATGTGGATGTAGAACTCGGAGCTGAGTCTCCGGGGCATTTGGAGTAAAGACGATATTACCAACACCATATGTTCATTGTGATAACACGAGTCTGGTTACTCGTGGTTCTTTATAGGTTGCCCATGGAGGGGCATCACATGTGAGGACCATGAAGTCTAATTATTAGTATACAGTTGAGGTTATTGACCCAAATTAGTTGAAGGTATCATTTTACCAATGAGGATTTGAATATCGTATTAATATCGAATTCAGCAGAGATAGTGTCCGATATACTCTTGAGGATTTTTATTTCCATTAAGGAATATTTGAATATAATATATGAATATCATAAAAAAAATAAGTACACTACATGATAATATTAGTGCGCTTAACATGTAAGGTTATGATGGTTTAGCTCAGAGATCGAGAGCATCGAGAATTGATGGCATGACTACAATTGAAGGGCGTAAGATTACAACGAGCGATAGTTCGATCTTAGAACCTTTTAAAAAGGATAGACCAGTGAGTGTAGAGCGGAATTCTTTGGTAGATATAATGTCAGAGGCTACGTATATATACTCGTAGACCACTAATATATTCGGTAACGTATGTTCAATTACACACACATGCCACTGAACTTATGGACTGCATTGAGATCCCTATGAGATCTCTTTGATCTGTTCCCATGGGGAACTGGCCACTTGTAGTTAGTAATGGATGCGTGTAGCAGGCCCCTATCGGCTTAGCAGATGCTTTTGGAATAATTATGAGTAAGGTCTTCGAGGTAAAACACCGGAATGACAAATATACTTGTGAAAGTCAAGTTAGTAATTGACTTTAAAATTATGATTGAGGGAGACACTAGTAGAAACATGGAATTACGAAAATGAAGAGATGGGATCATCCTCGGATGGATGATCATGAGGGTTAGGATAATTAGTGAATTATTTTGGCATCTACTCACCGTCACACTACTCCCTCCAAACTGTTGATAATTCGTATTGCCTTGATAAGTCATATCAGGCAATCCTTTTCGTTCCCTACTTTGAACTTCTGATATGACCATCTTGAATAGTCTTTCTCTGCATCAGGACTTGTTCAATTCTTTTAGTTGATCAATGAACTTTCATTCATAGATTATGATCTTCTTATTCGGCTCAAAGTTATGTATACTTTATTTCAATTATCCAAGGAATTTTTAATGAATTTTCCTCAATTTATCGATAAATATTTATAATGAATATCTTCATTTGATTCTTCTTTCATACTTACCCTTCTCAGTCAAGATTGTAAAATATTTTATAGATGGTTAAAATCTGGATGATCTAATATCCATAGATTCCTTGGGAATCCTTTTCTTCTAATCAGAATGAAATTGTATATTGAACTTTGAAATCATAGTAAGGGTATCAATTTGATATTGGTATTCCGAATTCAATTCTATTTGAGAATCTGATAAAGTATGTGAATAAGGGCACCTCGGAGTGTACCATTTTATTGGAAAGAAATATTTGATGAGAGGGTATCGATTGTTCTGATTCCAAGTCCACTCGATTCAGAGTTATAATTGTCTTTCTCGGCCCAAATTTGAAAACTCATTATTTCAAAATCGTCATCCGGGTAGCCACAAATTTCTTCAGTGGTTACGAGGTTGAGATTTTTTTACAAACAAACTGAAATATGCCTAGTTTCATATATTCTCATGAATGACTAGTTAATTGTCCTAACTAGTCGAAATTTTAAATAATACGACGAAAGCCTAGGTAATCGTCCTAGCTAGTTGCTATGGGCCAAACCAATGGAGCTGGCCATTTTCTTAGTCAGTTGATAATATTGCTTGATATGGACTAGTTATTATTTTGCTAGTTCCACTTCCAGTTAAAATTTTTATTATTATTCTATTATGAATTATATATGCAAAATTTAAAATGTTGATGAAATTTTCAATGAACGACTTAATTGAAACCTAACTAGGTTGCCCACTCAAACGAGAATTCATATTCAGTTTTATGAAATATTTTTTCCATGAAATATTTTATTCTCTCGTTTATATAAAGAATATCTAATTAACATCATAAGTGATTGAAGAATAATATACTTCCTTATTTGTTAATTATTGGATATAATTCCTTCTTTCAAAATAGCATCACTTTGAAATCCCAATGGTTAACCTTTTGAGAATGTTATTAGGAATTTCTTTCATTACTCGAAAAGAAGAGTATTCTTTCATTGGGGAAATCTTACAAGTATTGTTCGTATGATGTTATTTTCAGCAATCATTGCTCTCAAGGAATATTCTCTATAATATCATAATATAAAATTCCACGGACATGGAAGGATAATCCTTGTTGTATTCTTCCTTCCAATTTATAAATCTTTGAGTGTTGCGACTCTTTTATTCATAGCTCATTATTTCTTCAGATATTAGATTTTGAAATCTTGTTAAGATTGTCTAAATTGCATCGATATCGTGATAATCATTTTCCAAGACTGATTGCCTTCCGAACAAAGAGAGGTATAGTTGAGAACCAATTATGTATTATGAGATTGAAGACTCAGTGCTAAGATGGTGCATTTGGAGCATCGTGATGAGTAAGTTGTTTTACAAAGGGAATAACATGTTTAGTTATTATCATAAGGATCTTTAACATGGTTATAGAAGAACGATAATAGAGATACTAATATGGTTAGTGAGGCACACTTCTATGAAACATTATCGGGATAGGTACTAATGAATTCGAGAAAGACCAAACATGTATGAATTCGAGGAATAAGATTTTCAAAAAGTGAAGGTAAGATTAGTAGCAACCCCGTGTTAGAAATACTCGATGATAGAAAAAAGGATTTTGTGTGAAGTGTAATGATACGTCTACGCAGCTTAAGGACCGTGACATAAGGCATCGTAATAATAATCTAGAATAATTGCGATAAGGTTCGCACTGAAAGGGATAAAGAGTTTAACATATGAGGAAAATTTGGAAAAAAAATTTACTTACGCTGGACACGGCGTAGAAGTTTTGGTCAAATTGATCAAGGACCGTGATTGAGAAATCTATTATCATCAAGGAAAGGCCAATGCGGTGGCCGACACTTTAAGTTGGAAAAGATATATTGAGGATGACAACTCTCAGAAAAACTGATGAGAAGGATCGCATGAAGAGAACCCTTTATTACTTAACAAGAAGACTTAAAGATGCCTAAAAATGTAAAAGGATATTAGTCATGACCAAATATGAAAGGTGTAACGACCGAGGAATTACGCTTGTATTATATTATACTAATGATAAATTATGTGTATTATTATGTGATTAAATGTGTTAAGTCATTAAACCCTAACTGCTATGTGTTACGTGTTGTTTGTTCTGATCCAAACGTGTTTTGGATATTTATTGAGTGTTCTATCGTCAGTTATATATATTATATCAAAACCTGTACAGCTCAAAACTATGTTTTAAAAGCCCGTATTTCAAACAAAATCATTGGCCCTATTTTTCCAAAAATGCCCTATACCGTATCGCTATTCTGAACCCCTAGACGTTTTACCAATTGACCTTTTTCGCGAAAAACGACTTTTTCCGGACCCCTTCGGGTACCAAAAGCCCCACAAAAATCACATTTTTATTTTTATATGATCATGAAATTATCATATATTATTTTTCTTTGTATTTTTGTATTTTTCACAATTTTTGGGAATTTTTAGTATTTATTTTATATTTATTGGATATTTAAAAATTTAATATTAATACCCAAAAATTATAAAAATTGGGACCAAATATTTTTATTAGGAGTGTAATTAGCCCCTTAATTTTATTTAGGGGTATTATTTTCATAAATATAAATACCTGATTTATTGTTAATTATTAAGTTAATTATAATTAAAAAAATCAGAATATTAAGAAATTTATTTTGGGGGTGAAGAACATTCAGAGAATTCAACTGCAGATTTCATAGTGATTCTGTTATCCAAATCGATCATGTGAGTAACCAAAACAAAGCTCTTGATCTCTACTTTCTATTCGTATAATCAATTTCATGTTTCAGTCTTGTGATTTTCAATTCGTTTTTCTAGGGTTTATGCTAGAATTAGGGGTTTAGGATTCTGGAATCGTTTGATGATTTTGATGATCTATATAGCTTATTCATAACCTTAGGAATGATTTGGTGTAATAAATTAGTTCGTATAACCCCGGGAAAGTAGTTCCCGAGTTCTTGAGTTTTAGCAATTTTGAATTCGTTTTTCTGTGATTTTGAAGATGTTTTGATTGTTGTTGAGTATTGAGATTGACTGTAGAACTCAGGAGCTTCGATTTTACGTATTAATCGTCGAGGTTGATCAAGTTTTGGAGGAGGTGTCGTTTTCCGGTGACGTCGCCGGAAAGCTTCGGTTTTTGGCCGGTGGAATCGAAGGAGGACTGAGCAGGAGTGGTGGATGGTGCAGATGAATTCCCATGAGTATTACGAGCTGATCCCCGTCGAAATCGATCGAGATGGCCTTGGAAAGGACTCGCCATCGAATCGCCGGAAACAGCCGCCGGTGTCGGAGTATTCGCCGGATTCTGGGCGACCGACGACTGTTCTTCGTCAACCCGAGGTCGACCCGGTTTCGACCCGGGAAACGACCCGGGTTTGATCCTGAAAACCCTAACCCTGAAACCTGTTTTGTGTTTATGATATTTTAATATTTATTCTATTTTCTAAAATCAGAAAATCAGTTTTAATAATTCTAATAAATAATTAAAAAAAAATCAGTTTTAAATTCTGAAAAATAGTATAATTAATTTCTAAATTATTTTATTAATTTAGAATTTAGAATTTAATTATTTAGTTAATTATTTAATTATTTATCTAATTATTTATTAGTTATCTAATTAATTAATAATTGGGTAATTAATTAATAATTAGGTAATTGATTAATAAATAAGGATTAAATAATACGAATAATAATTCGTTAATTAGTTAAATCTTCCGAGTAACTCGTACCTATTCGAGTCGTGATTCGTTAAGTTAGAGATATTATTCGAGCGATAATTTATTCAAGGGATATCGTAATAACTATTTGTATCGTATAATTAAATCATCCGTACTTAATTCATAATAATTAAACCGTTAGTCCGATTTAAGCGAAACGAAGACCCTTAGACTCAGAAAAATGAAATGAATCCAATAAAAATAATTGTGAGTCATAATTTCTTCCGAAAGAGAGTGGTCTTGTGATAATTAATTGTTTATAGGCCATATTAGGGGTATGATCGAGTAAATTAAATCCCGAAAAATTATAATAAAATCAGATAAGGCTAGTTAATACCAATATGAGTCTAGTATCGATTCTAAAAATAGTTATGAGGTTAAAAATCAATTATATGCTTTATGTGCTATGTGCCTTATGTGATTATGTGAATCTTATGTGGCATATAATTATATGTATATATATGCGAGTCAGATAGAAACGCATGGGTAGACTGATAAGGTTGCGTGATATCAATTCAAGATACACGTATGTATTAAATTATCTAAACACCTATCTTTCCATGATTTGTTCAGTGTTAGCAAGGCAGAGCAAGCTAGGGTCAGAAAGCAGTAAGTTAAACCAGGTTAAGTACGCGCAAGGCAAGTTTTTTCCCCTATTCGAAATTCAGAATAGTGATTTATATTTCCTTTCTATCGTATCGATTCTCTTTGATAATCATTGTTCATATACACTGTTACCTATTTATTATCACTTGTTCCATTTCATTTCAATTCTTGATTTACCCAAATTATTGAATTCCTGTTCATATTTCAATTCCTTTACCCTTGTTACATATAGTCTGGTATATCTTAGTGTTGGGATATATCAATAGCATTCCGATTATTCCGGATGCGAAGCCTTGGACTGGACGGTTACTTTACGGGCTGGGTTTTACCCAGACCATTATTTAATAGGCCATAGTTGCCTGAGTACTCCTAATGTTGGTTGGGTCTATGCAGTTGGGTATAGATCCGCACTATATTCTGACTGATCAGCAGGTTATAGTGCATATGTTGGTTCTTGTTTCCAGTCTTGTTCATTTGGTACTCGCCAGTATTGGCAAATTATTATCATATACAGATACAGATGGTTGTTCAAACCAGCAGCTTCTTGGTTCATTTATTTCTCTCTCTTTATAGTATATATATATATATTGTTGCAGGCTTGTTGAGCAATTTTGGCTCATCCCTTTTTATTGTTACTCCTATTGTTTTACAGTTAAGGTAGAGAATGAAACCCATCAGGACCCGCATAGTCAAGAAGCGAGTCAAGCAGCGGGACCCTCTTATACCAAGAGTGTTCCTTCCTATTCCCGAAGAGAGCTTTGAATTGCCAGATCAGGTGTAGCAGGATAAGTAGTAATGTTGGGTTGAATAAAAGTCTTGTGTAGTTTGAATAAAAGATTGCGTAGTGAAACTGTATATAGAATAAAGTTTTGTAATAAAGAGAGTTCTTAAGACAGGTTTTATTTAGTTGGGTTTGTAATAAAGTGTAGTGCATGATTCTTGTTTTCCAAACTCAAACCTTAAAAGATCCTGAGTAGTGATAGTTCGGGGTAATTATTATATTTATATTCCGCTTGTGCAGGTATAGTTGGTAATTGTTGTTAATAATGCCCCAAATCTATACCCCAGATTTGGAGGGTGTTATAGTTGGCATCAGAGCTTAGGATTGACCTTGGAAAACAAGAATGTTAGGGTTAAGATAAGATAGGAAAATAAGATAGGATGAGAGTAAGAGTGTTAGGACTGTTTGTCTATGTGATTAGAAGTTATGAGTTATAGAATTGCGATTTGATTGTTTTTGTGTTATTATTTTTATGTATATTAGATGGCTTCTTTATCATCATCTACGGAGAGGACCGAGACAGATCCAGTGGATGCACCGGTAGTAGCCCCAGTGTCAGAGCAGATCTTACCTCCATTGCCACCTGAGCCAGCACCAGAGATACCATTTCCCCCGGAGGTACCAGGTTTTGCAGATTATTTTCCATACGTTGAGCCAGAAATACCAGATATTCCACCATTAGAGTTTCCGATGTTTGATATTCCTGATATGGTTGATCTTCCGCAGTGGGAGGATGTAGAGCCTCAGATTCATATGCCACCAGTCGAGATTCCAGAGATGCCACCGATGGAGCCAGAGGCAGAGCCGCCCGTGTATGCGCCTATGGAGCAGCCTGTCTTATTTCCTGCCCCATTAGCCATTTATGCACCTGTTCCAGGAGTTTATCAGTTTCCTCAGCCAGAGTTTATGGATGAGATCGTGGTGGATGGACCATTACCTTCTCGAGGTTCCAGCACTGATCTTCAGGAGCATCATACCGTGACTTACCAGCGCTTTCAGGCAGAGAGGGAGGAGAGGATTAGATGGCAGAACCAGTGTAGAAAGATCCTTGGATTGTATGAGACACAGACGGATGGTCCTGTCAGAGCATTACGACCGGATTATATACTGAGAGAGAGACTACATCATATTCACCGGGTTAGTTCGCAGCAGCTTACTGATTTGAGACAGCAGGATCTTAGTGCGAAGACAGCATATCGCAGAGCATTGGGACTTACCGAGGCAGTGCTAGAGGCAGTGCAGGAGGAGTTGAGCCACGTATCACCAGGATTTTGAGACCAGTAGATCAATGAGTGTTGTATTATGTATATTTTGTAGATAGAGGCAGCATAGTATTGTATGACTAGTTTGTATGAGTGTAGCTACTGACTCTGACTGATAGTAGTAGCAGTACGACTGTTATATCATAGGTTTTTGTATCAAGCACTGACACCTGTAGCTGGTGTTCTACCTATATATATATATGAGATAATCTTTTGCACGTTTTCTTTATTTTATTTCCAATCATTTAAGCATTTACATTTATTTCAGTACCATTGCATATTTACAAATGTAGTTTTATTCACGATCATGTTGTAACTTTACAAATACAAATGTAAATTTAAAACATATCATACTGTTTTATCTATTCAGTTATTTAATAAGTTATTTTATTTTCTCGAATCGACTGTTTTAATATATGTTTAATATACTATTATTAAATAAGATCCATTATTTATTTACCAGAAAAATGGCACCTAAGAGAAAAGCGCAGCCCGACTCATCGAATGGAAACACCGATGGCCAAAACAATAATAAACAGATGGATCAGATGTTTAATCTCATGCAACAGCAGATGTTGATGATGCAACAACAAATGCAGCAGCAGCAACAGCAGTTCCAGCAACAGATGTTACAGCAAGCTGCTCATCCAGGACATCAAATACCACCAGCAGCACCTACGACTACTTTCAAGCAATTTCAGTCGGTGAAGCCACCGGAATTTATGGGTTCCACAGATCCTACAAAAGCGAGAGCTTGGCTGAAAGAGATGGAAAAGGCTTTTTCGTTGGTAAAGGTTGAGGAAGAGCAGAAGACAGATTTCGCTAGCTATTTTCTAAAAGGCGAAGCTAATTACTGGTGGGAATCAAAGAAAGCTTTGGAAGAAGGTGTGGTGACCTGGAACAGATTCACTGATCTTTTCTTGGAGAAATATTTTCCTCGTTTTATGAAGAACCAGATGGAGATCAAGTTCCTGGAGCTGAAACAAGACAACTTATCGGTTGCGGATTATGAGATTAAGTTTACTGAATTGGCAAGGTTTGTTCCAGAGCAGGTGGATACGGACGAGAAGCGGGCCAAGAGATTTCAGCAAGGACTGAAACCATGGATTCGTAGCAGGGTAGCTGTGTTTGAATTGACAACTTATATGGCTGTTGTTCAGAAGGCTATGATTATTGAAGGAGAAAGCGAAGCAGCTCAGAAAGAGAAGGGACCAGGGAATTTTCAGAATCGTTTCAACAAAAGGCCGGGATTTCAAGCTCGGGGAAAAGTAAATTTCAAAAGGCCAGAGCAGAACAATCAGAGGATGGGAAATCGACTTCCAGCCCCAATTCAGCAGAGACTTATCCGACCGCTTATACCTGATTGCAGAACGTGTGGTAAAAAGCATACAGGAGTTTGCAACAAGCTAAATGTTACGTGTTTCAAGTGCAAGCAAAGGGGACACTATTCTGGAGAATGTCCAATGGGAAAGGCAGAAGTTACTTGTTTCCAATATGGGGGAAAAGGACATATCGCCAAAGACTGCAGAGGAATTGCAATGGCTGCCAGTATTCCAAGAATTTTAGCATTACCTCCACCTCCACTACCACAGCAAAATCAGCCCAGAGCAAGGACTTTCAACATGTCAATGAAGGAAGCGGTACAGAGTCCGAATGTGGTTGCAGGTACACTTCCTGTAAATTCCGTAAATGCTTTAGTATTGATTGATTCAGGAGCTACTAGATCTTTTATTTCTGAAGCCTTTATCTCTAAGATAGATTGTGAGATTCAGTGGTTGGATGAAGTGTTAGTCATAAAATTAGCGAATAATGATCAGGTTGCAGTAGATCGAGTATGTCCGAGCTGTGATATTGAGATAGGGAGATGTCATTTTTCAGTTGATTTGATACCTTTTAGGTTAGGGGAGTTTGATATTATTTTAGGAATGGATTGGCTGTCTAGTAATAATGCTCAAATTGACTGTGCGAATAAGAGAGTGAAATTGCAAACTGAAGAAAATGAAACGGTAATATTTAAAGGTGAGAAGCAAAAGCAGAAATTCCTATCAATAATGCAGACGAGAAGATTGCTACGTCAAGGATGTCAAGCTTATTTAGCCTATGTACGGGATGTTGATAAGGGAGATTTGAAGATTGAAGATATTCCTGTAGTTTGTGAATTTCTTGATGTTTTTCCGGACGAATTACCAGGACTTCCACCAGATCGAGAAATCGAGTTTACTATTGACTTGACGCCAGGGACTGAACCAATTTCAAAAACTCCATATCGAATGGCACCTGTTGAAATGAGGGAATTAGCAAAGCAGTTGCAAGAACTTCTTGACAAAGGAATTATAAGGCCAAGTGTATCCCCATGGGGTGCGCCAGTATTGTTCGTGAAAAAGAAGGATGGTAGTATGCGACTGTGTATCGATTATCGTGAGCTGAACAAGTTAACTATCAAGAATAAATATCCTTTACCTCGCATTGATGATTTATTTGATCAACTAAAAGGAGCAGCATGGTTTTCGAAAATCGACTTACGATCAGGCTATCATCAGTTAAAGATCAAGGTCGAAGATATTCCAAAGACAGCGTTTAGAACAAGGTACGGACACTATGAATTTCTTGTGATGGCTTTTGGATTGACGAATGCACCTGCAGCGTTTATGGATTTGATGAATCGAATATTCAAGAAGTATTTGGATAAGTTTATTATTATATTTATTGATGACATCTTGATCTATTCAAAGACGGAAGAAGAGCATGCAGCGCATTTAAGAACGACATTGGAGATATTACGGAAGGAGCAGCTTTATGCAAAATTTTCCAAATGCGAATTTTGGTTGAAAGAAGTGCAGTTTCTAGGGCACATCATCAGCAGAGAAGGCATTCAAGTTGATCCAGCAAAGATTGAAGCTGTGTTGAATTGGGAAAGACCAAAGACGCCGACAGAGGTTCAAAGTTTCTTAGGTTTGGCAGGATATTATCGAAGATTTGTTAAAGATTTTGCGAAAATAGCAACACCGCTGACCAAGTTAACTCGACAAAGTGAAAAGTTCGAATGGAATAGTAAGTGTGAAGAAAGTTTTCAAGAGTTGAAGAATCGGTTGGTGACGGCACCAGTATTAGTACTGCCAGACGAGCAAGGAAATTTTATTATTTACAGTGACGCTTCATATCGTGGTTTAGGATGTGTGTTGATGCAACAAGGTAACGTCATTGCATATGCGTCGAGACAACTTACACCTCATGAGCAGAAATATCCTACGCATGATCTCGAATTAGCAGCAATTGTATTTGCATTGAAGCTTTGGAGACATTATCTGTACGGTGAAAAATGTGAAATCTACACGGATCATAAAAGTCTGAAGTATATCTTCACGCAAAAGGAACTAAACATGCGACAACGTCGATGGCTGGAATTGATTAAAGATTACGATGTTACAATCAGTTATCATCCAGGAAAAGCAAATGTTGTAGCAGATGCGCTAAGCAGAAAAGAAAGATTGAATCGGTTAACTTCATGCGAAGAATTGGCCAAGGAATTCGACAAATTGGAAATCGAAATTCGTATTCCCGATGAATCTGCAGAAACTATCTACGCTATGACTTTCCAACCAGAATTGCTGGAAAAGATTCGCCGTTGTCAAGAAGAAGTGATGAGTCAAGACAACAGCTTAACAGGAGAAGAGATTACAACTCAGAAAGATAATGAAGGAATTTTACGTTTTGTGTCAAGAATCTGGATCCCTAACGTGGCAGAATTAAAAGAAGAAATTATGCGAGATGCGCACAATTCGAAGTATTCCATTCATCCAGGAAGCACGAAAATGTATCGCGATTTGAAGAAAAACTTTTGGTGGCCGAATATGAAGAAGGAGATAGCAGAATGGGTGAGTAAATGCTACACATGCCAGCGAGTTAAAGCAGAACACCAACGTCCGAGTGGGTTATTGCAACCATTAGACATTCCAGAATGGAAATGGGAACATCTAGCGATGGATTTTGTGGTAGGACTACCGAAGACTAGGGCAAATCATGATACGATATGGGTAATCATTGACAGACTTACGAAGTCGGCACATTTTCTACCAATTAATGAAAGATTTTCGCTCGACAAATTAGTGCACATGTATCTCAAAGAAATTGTGATGCGTCATGGAGTACCAGTATCAATTGTATCGGATCGAGATCCTCGTTTCAATTCAAGATTTTGGAGACAATTCCAAGAATGTCTAGGAACGAAGTTGAATATGAGTACAGCTTATCATCCGCAAACTGACGGCCAAAGTGAAAGAACAATTCAAACGATTGAAGACATGCTACGAGTTTGTGCGATCGATTTTGAAGGCAGTTGGGATGAACATTTACCCCTAGTGGAATTTTCTTATAATAATAGCTATCATGCCAGTATTGGAATGCCACCGTATGAAGCATTATATGGGAGGAAATGCAGATCACCCGTGCACTGGGATGAAGTTGGAGAACGCAAGATTTTGGGTCCAGAATTAATTCAGCAGACAAAAGAAAAGATTGATCTTATTCGAAAACGAATCGAGGCAGCACAAAACAGACAAAGCAGATATGCAAACCAAGCCAGGAAGGATATGGACTATCAGGAAGGAGAACACGTATTGCTCAAAATATCGCCATGGAAAGGATTGACCAGATTTGGCAATAAAGGGAAATTGAAGCCACGATACGTTGGACCATTTGAGATTTTGAAGAAAATTGGGAAGGTTGCCTACGAGTTAGCTCTACCACCCCATATGCAGCACATTCACAACGTATTTCATGTATCTATGCTTAAGAAGTATAATCCTGATACAAGGCACGTAATAGAGTATGAACCAGTAGAATTTTAGGAAGATTTGTCATATGTAGAACAACCAATAAGAATTCTAGATAGGCAAGAGAGGGTATTAAGAAATAAGTCTGTGTCATTAGTGAGAGTTTTATGGAGAAACCCAGTGGTTGAAGAATCAACCTGGGAGCTTGAGAGTGAAATGTTAGAAAAGTATCCTCAGTTATTTGCATAATTAGATTCTGAGGACAGAATCTTGTTAAGGGGGGGAGAATGTAACGACCGAGGAATTACGCTTGTATTATATTATACTAATGATAAATTATGTGTATTATTATGTGATTAAATGTGTTAAGTCAGTAAACCCTAACTGCTATGTGTTACGTGTTGTTTGTTCTGATCCAAACGTGTTTTGGATATTTATTGAGTGTTCTATCGTCAGTTATATATATTATATCAAAACCTGTACAGCTCAAAACTATGTTTTAAAAGCCCGTATTTCAAACAAAATCATTGGCCCTATTTTTCCAAAAATGCCCTATACCGTATCGCTATTCTGAACCCCTAGACGTTTTACCAATTGACCTTTTTCGCGAAAAACGACTTTTTCCGGACCCCTTCGGGTACCAAAAGCCCCACAAAAATCACATTTTTATTTTTATATGATCATGAAATTATCATATATCATTTTTCTTTGTATTTTTGTATTTTTCACAATTTTTGGGAATTTTTAGTATTTATTTTATATTTATTTGATTTTTAAAAATTTAATATTAATACCCAAAAATTATAAAAATTGGGACCAAATATTTTTATTAGGAGTGTAATTAGCCCCTTAATTTTATTTAGGGGTATTATTTTCATAAATATAAATACCTGATTTATTGTTAATTATTAAGTTAATTATAATTAAAAAAATCAGAATATTAAGAAATTTATTTTGGGGGTGAAGAACATTCAGAGAATTCAACTGCAGATTTCATAGTGATTCTGTTATCCAAATCGATCATGTGAGTAACCAAAACAAAGCTCTTGATCTCTACTTTCTATTCGTATAATCAATTTCATGTTTCAGTCTTGTGATTTTCAATTCGTTTTTCTAGGGTTTATGCTAGAATTAGGGGTTTAGGATTCTGGAATCGTTTGATGATTTTGATGATCTATATAGCTTATTCATAACCTTAGGAATGATTTGGTGTAATAAATTAGTTCGTATAACCCCGGGAAAGTAGTTCCCGAGTTCTTGAGTTTTAGCAATTTTGAATTCGTTTTTCTGTGATTTTGAAGATGTTTTGATTGTTGTTGAGTATTGAGATTGACTGTAGAACTCAGGAGCTTCGATTTTACGTATTAATCGTCGAGGTTGATCAAGTTTTGGAGGAGGTGTCGTTTTCCGGTGACGTCGCCGGAAAGCTTCGGTTTTTGGCCGGTGGAATCGAAGGAGGACTGAGCAGGAGTGGTGGATGGTGCAGATGAATTCCCATGAGTATTACGAGCTGATCCCCGTCGAAATCGATCGAGATGGCCTTGGAAAGGACTCGCCATCGAATCGCCGGAAACAGCCGCCGGTGTCGGAGTATTCGTCGGATTCTGGGCGACCGACGACTGTTCTTCGTCAACCCGAGGTCGACCCGGTTTCGACCCGGGAAACGACCCGGGTTTGATCCTGAAAACCCTAACCCTGAAACCTGTTTTGTGTTTATGATATTTTAATATTTATTCTATTTTCTAAAATCAGAAAATCAGTTTTAATAATTCTAATAAATAATTAAAAAAAAAATCAGTTTTAAATTCTGAAAAATAGTATAATTAATTTCTAAATTATTTTATTAATTTAGAATTTAGAATTTAATTATTTAGTTAATTATTTAATTATTTATCTAATTATTTATTAGTTATCTAATTAATTAATAATTGGGTAATTAATTAATAATTAGGTAATTGATTAATAAATAAGGATTAAATAATACGAATAATAATTCGTTAATTAGTTAAATCTTCCGAGTAACTCGTACCTATTCGAGTCGTGATTCGTTAAGTTAGAGATATTATTCGAGCAATAATTTATTCAAGGGATATCGTAATAACTATTTGTATCGTATAATTAAATCATCCGTACTTAATTCATAATAATTAAACCGTTAGTCCGATTTAAGCGAAACGAAGACCCTTAGACTCAGAAAAATGAAACGAATCCAATAAAAATAATTGTGAGTCATAATTTCTTCCGAAAGAGAGTGGTCTTGTGATAATTAATTGTTTATAGGCCATATTAGGGGTATGATCGAGTAAAATAAATCCCGAAAAATTATAATAAAATCAGATAAGGCTAGTTAATACCAATATGAGTCTAGTATCGATTCTAAAAATAGTTATGAGGTTAAAAATTAATTATATGCTTTATGTGCTATGTGCCTTACGTGATTATGTGAATCTTATGTGGCATATAATTATATGTATATATATGCGAGTCAGATAGAAACGCATGGGTAGACTGATAAGGTTGCGTGATATCAATTCAAGATACATGTATGTATTAAATTATCTAAACACCTATCTTTCCATGATTTGTTCAGTGTTAGCAAGGCAGAGCAAGCTAGGGTCAGAAAGCAGTAAGTTAAACCAGGTTAAGTACGCGCAAGGCAAGTTTTTTCCCCTATTCGAAATTCAGAATAGTGATTTATATTTCCTTTCTATCGTATCGATTCTCTTTGATAATCATTGTTCATATACACTGTTACCTATTTATTATCACTTGTTCCATTTCATTTCAATTCTTGATTTACCCAAATTATTGAATTCCCTGTTCATATTTCAATTCCTTTACCCTTGTTACATATAGTCTGGTATATCTTAGTGTTGGGATATATCAATAGCATTCCTTTACCCAAATTAGCCGTCGTGCTATTTGAGGATTTTGAGTGATAGATTAAATAAGATCGCTTATTTTATTATGCAAACGATAAATGTCCAATCTACAAAATTGTTATGAACGCAGAAGAGATAATTGGTGACAGAGAGACCCCGTGACGACTGCACCGCGCAAGGACCCAAGATTTAATTTCACAACGGGACTATTTCCCAAGATATTTTGTGAAAAAGGATGGACAAAGGCACGACTTAGAGTTCTCAAATCGACAAGTAGAATGAGAGGACTATCCTGACCATTGAAGATATGTCTATCGGCTTGCCTTTTATTTGGAACGGTTAGGAAAATCGCCTATCGTTGACATAAAATTCGTATAGATATACTTACCACACGAGCATACGGAAAATAGTCGCCGATATCCCGTACGAAGGACAACGTGGAAGAATGAAGGATGTCATTGTCAGAGCTGATAGAAGGCAAAGAAGATCGTACACGCCCTATAAAGGCCGCTATTAGCAGGTAATAATAAACGCGAGTACGTCTAAGGAGCTAGCGAGAATAACAAGTACGACCCAGGAGGTATCGTAGTACTATAGATATTATACGGGGAATGATTAAAGGAGTCTGACCGATAACAAAAGCCGAGCGTTCCACGACTCTAAAAGCGTATCAATCAATTGCGTATAAAATGGTGCTTTCTTCAAGATGGCAACATGACTCGACATGCCTTACGTTACTACGGGAAGAAATGTTAAATCTAACGCTGAACATGTAATAGGATATGAGCATGTAAAAATGCAACGAGAACTTCTTACATAAAATAATCGATATAGTTGATGTGCCAAAATGGGAAAATATTAAGGAACGAAACTCTAGCACTAGTTGGAGCAATGGAGGGGGAAACGAATAAGTTGAAGGATGATTTCAAACACTAGAAGATGCGCTAATCATCCATATTATCGATTTTCAAGGGAAATGAAGTGATTAGTTAACGTTAATCGAATTACCGACAATAACGAGTTATCATGCGGGCATTGGAACGTCTACAAAGTATTGTACGGAAGAAATATTTGTTATCCCTTAGGTTAGAAAGAAGTTGGTAAGCGGAGGATACTTGGACCATAGTTGAGTCAACAGACCAAAGGAATTCCTGGAACTTAACAAAACCCGGCTAGTGACAGCCCAGGATGAACAATAGAGATATGCGGACCAGAATAATAAAGACAGAATGTACGATGTAACAGACCAAGTATTGTTGAAAGTGCCTCCCGGGGAGGGAGTGATGAGGTACGAAAGGTAAGGAAATGTTGAAACCAAAATTTATTGGGTCAGTTAAAATCTTTAAAAGACTAAGAAAGTTGGCTTATAAATTAGCACCATCGTCAAACAGTCGCCGAGTTTATAACGACTACCACGAATCGATGTTAGGAAATTTAACCGTCAACGCTAGTCATATGATTGAAAATGGGTTAATAAACTTGTAGCCAGACTTAGCGTGTGTAGAACAATATGTAAAGATCATAGATCTACAAAAACAAGTACTCTGAAATATATTTGACGAAGGAGTAAAAATTTTATGAAGAGATCAAATACTACAAAGTCAACGTGAGAACTCGAGGTTGTCATGTGTAAAGCGTATCCCCGTTTATATCTAAACTGATTCCGGGACAGAATCCTTTTAAGGGGGGAAGACTGTAAGAACCCAAATTTTTGACATCGGTAAAAAACCTTTATAAATAGTAATATAATAACTCAAATTTTTGAGACTTTGTTAAATGCTTAATGAATAGTAACCCTGACAGACGGGAAAAACTTTTTAGCCCACACTATTTTGTGCATGAGAAATTGAGTTTCGGAGTTGATAACATGATTATACGTACCAAATGAGTGTATGTAAACGCTATTAGTTTTCGAAGAAAACGAACTTTGAAAAATGACCGTATCTACGAACCATCAAGGATTACAGGAATCCAAACATAATTACTAATTTAAAATCCTCAAGGATTACGGGAATCAAAACATAATTACTAATTTAAAATCCTACGGATTTATATCTAAGAACGATACTTTAAAACATAAAGAATAAATACGAAAGGATTTACACCGCGAACCGGTTACGAGAAATTATTACAAAAATGATTAAGCGATCGAACAAACGCGTAATCGAATAAATAAACGTATCACGCTAACCAACCATGGTAGAAAAGTAACCATGGTTACGTTATCAAATAGTAAGCTAAGCTATATAGGAATGATCACCTAAGGCTAAAGAATAGTAAGCTAGAGTCTAAACCAACTAGCTTAGCTTGTAACCTAGGAATGCTAGTAAGATTTGTCCAAGATATGCCAACATAACACTAGCTTAGGTTATATACTAAAAGATATACAAATATATAACTCAATATTTCAACAGAAGCAAGCAAGAAGCTCACAAAATCTCTCTCTCTCTCTCTCTCTCTCCCAAAACATATCATTCGGCTATTCAAGAAAAAGGAGCAAGAATCAATTCCAAAAACCTCTCTTCTAGTCATGAAAAAAATCCCTCATTAATTCCTAAGCTTCATACATCCTAAACTAAGGTAAGATAAATTTTTTAAGCTCATTTTATCAAGATTTGATGGGTGAAATAAATTCAAGAAAGATGAGAATGAAAAATATAAATAGTAACTTTTCTTTGGTTTCTTGATTTTAATGGTTGTTTTAGGTTCCAAAAATCCTACCAAGCACTCCTAATACTTCACCATCATCAAGAACACATCTCAAGCTCTCAAGAAAGGTATAAATATTTGACCCATCCTTACTTAAGATTTAAGTTCAAGAATATTTTAGAACATACTTGTAAACCTAGTTTTGGTGAATGTATTGTTGTAATCTTGGTGTTTAGCTAAGTTGATTTAAGATTGATGATTGTTGCCTCAAAAACATGATGTTCTTGAGAGGAGTTAGTTTGGTGATGATGATATGATGATTGTTGGTGGTGGTATAAAGATTTAAGGCATAAACAAAACTCGGATCATAACCGTAATCTCGCTAAAACAAATAAAACGTAACATTAAGTTTCTGCAGAAAGTACCGAAGATATAAACTGTAGTTTCTTGAAAAATAACACTTGATTATGATATAAAATGTTATAAGGATCGTTTGGCGCTTGAATCTCTTGATTCCGATTTACGAATCAAAAGTTATAGCCGTTTTACTAAAATTGATTTACATGACAAAAACTGCTACAAAATATGAACTTTGGAAATAAAAATAATCAACTTCAAAATATTCATAAATCATGAAATTTTTACATAGAGTATTAAATAGAGTTAATTAACTGTTATAAAAATTTCAAGTGAAAATAATGATTTTTCAATTTTATAAAATTATCGGAGCCAAGACCGTGCGATTAGAAAGCCGTTAGAACTCATAAGCGGAGCCGACAATAAAAATGTAAACGGACATAAGGTACTTCGAAAAAGGAAGCAACTGTAACATGAAAAAGTACTTAAAGAAATAATAAGGGTAATATAAGTTGAGAGGGTGCATAATATATAGCATATGAGTGCGAGTCTCCGTGAATAGGAACGGGACCTAACGAAACGGTATGTGTTTATGGTTATAGATTTTCAAGGGGACCCTAGAGCATCCTCTACCTTGGGATATCCAGGCGAGTTTTCAAACCCTACCTTTTAAGAACTGTTGTGTTGTGAATGTTTTCCAAAACTGTGATATATGCATGATATTGCTTTAAACTGTTTTACGAAGTCTGATATGTATTACATTACTCATTTTTGGCATATGTTCATACCGAGTTCAAAATGTTATATTTAGACCGAGAGTCGGTCGGTGTAAGTTTATAAAAATCCAGAAGTATCCAGAAGGAATTTATATTTAAGAATGTTATCGCAAGCGAGTAGCATGGCGTGTATATATTTAGACCGAGGATCGGTCAGTAAAAAAATGATGAAAACCCGGAAGTATTCCGGAGGTACTTTATTTAAGAATATCAACGCTATAGTAGAGCGTAATGTATAAGTTGTAATATCAAGAGTAGGTCAGTTTTGTTTTTATAAAATATAAACCCGGGAATCATCCCGGAGATGTTTTGAATGATTAAAAGTCCGTAATTATTTTATTCAAAGGGACCCGACGTCCACTTGTGAAACATTAAATACCTCGAACTTTTATTAAAACGATTTCCAAAGATCGTATTCCCTCAACTATAATTTATTGTTCGAATAATGAGTATTATCTAACTATCCATTTATGATAAGAGAAGTAATCTCCAATGATTATTTATTTCAAACCCAGAGTATTATTAAAGATTACTTAAATTACTTAAACATAAATTAGTTAAGGAATATTGTTTCAAATATTCTTTTAAAGTATAATTATTTGAGGTTTATTTATTTAACGATTAATATTTAAATTATTAATTGTATATTAAACGATTTATTATGATTTAAAAATTATAAAACCTGATTTAAAATACTTTCTGATTTTCAGAAAATCATTCGAATGATTTCAGATCGTCGGAGAATATTATCTCGACGTAACCTAAATATTTTGAATATAGTTTCAAAAGAAACTCCCCCTTATTTAATTATCTCTTGACAACGGTCAACTCACATCCTTAGTACTTCCTCCAAAAATTTCGGAAGTACGTATACACATATATATAAGCTAATAAGACGAGTTATTTCTATCAATAAGTAAAAATGCTTGGGGAACTTCGATATGGTTCGAGTTCTCAAGATATGATAGAATTCTTTTAAAGGACAAGGGAGGAGTAGACTCTAGTACTATGTGTACTAGGGAGACTACCAAAGGTACCGCAGGCGAAGGTACTATGTGTACTCAGGAACTTATGAAGTATGTGTATACCCAAAATGGGACACGTAGCCCGAATGCGGTAAGGGTGATAAACAGGATACGAAGGTGTCGTCCTTCTACTAGTAGAAAAGGTTACTATTTCCGGTATTACAACTGATCATCATATGCGGCGGCTCCAATGAATGTCCTATTCTTCCAATTGGAATTGTGAGGCAATACCGTAACCCAAGCCTATGTGCGGGGTTTACCATTAAGGTATTCGTAGGATAATAAATCCACTAACGAATTGTTTTTAAAAGAAGTTCTGTATCACCATGGAAAACTACTTTTGAATAAAACATATTTATCATATATGACGTTATTCTTGAGTTTATCATACAGTCATTTTATACTGTACATTATTATGCTGGGCATTATAGCTCACTCTTGCTTTCTTTTAAATGTCACAACACAACAGATAACCAGTATGCCAGTGTGGGACTTAGTCGCTTGCAGTCATGGGGAGAATCCCTAGAAGCTTTGTCTCAGGTACGCCAGAGTATCATATAGGTATAAGATTAGTCGTAATTATTGTAACTTCATGTAGAGGTTACGAATAATTGTTTGAGATCCTGTAAAGTACACTGGAGCGTAATAAAAGAAGATTACATTTTGTACATCATTTCTAAGGCTATAACTTGTGTGTGTGTGCATGAGATTGGGGTCTGTTGGATTATTGAATCAATACAGGTTACACATGAGTGAAGGATGGCGTGACGACCCAGATTC
The DNA here is from genome assembly GCF_009905375.1 of Apium graveolens. Lineage (NCBI taxonomy): Eukaryota > Viridiplantae > Streptophyta > Magnoliopsida > Apiales > Apiaceae > Apium > Apium graveolens. Next base: position 207,552,105 of record NC_133650.1, on the reverse strand, counting down.
CTGACCCCAGATTTAGGGGCGTTACAAATACGAAACCTACAATCTATTTCGATTCAAGTTCAAGTTCTTCGTTATATATACGGAATCAAAATAGATACAAAATAATTCGAGAAATATATTGTTTTATTAATATAAACCTTGAGGTTGCTACAATTTAATCAATTTTATTATTAGCTACAATAAACTCAATAACACAACGGTATGTTTATAAGCTTAATAAATGAAGTCTTTAATGTAGCTCTCGTAAAGACACAATTGTTGCTGAGGAAGATAACCAAATAAATTTACATTCATTCAGCTGCTTTTTAGTCTTCAATTGTTTTGGACATGTGACATAATAATATCCATACAAATCCATTTAATTGCTTTTGTTTGTTCAATAAAAATAATCAAACAAATTACTGGCGACCAGAGGGAATCATTTTACAATGTCTTTCTTACTTGCGACCACAAGGTAGCAATTTTGCCTTGGAATACTTTCTCTTTAAAGTTACTGGCGACCACTAGATAGATTGTTCCTCCTTGAGTTACTTGCGACCACATGGTTAAAAGTTTCCTTACAATGTTTCTATTCTACTGGAGACCACAAGGATACAATGGTTAACTTAACCATTTTCCTTGCACTATCTTTTAACCTGCGACCACATGGTACAAATATAACTTACGACCATTAACAAGAGAATATCTATCCCTTACTTACGACCACTAGAATAAGGAAATGACTTACTATATTTTTCTTTCATGTCTTTAATAACTGTATCAATAACACTTCTTCTGTATAACTGAAGTAATTCCTTTCTGATATGTTGATGCTTGGTGCACTAGTCTGGTTCACAAACAACTAACATGAACTGATTTAATTCAATTTCTTCTGCAGTTCTGAGCTGATACCTCTTGATTAATTATTCATTGCTTCATTCACTGAACCCCTAATCTGTAATACTTTAAATCAAATCATTTCATTGATACTGGAAGTCCTTTGACATTTTATTCTTCATGGAGGCTTGAACATATTAATGAACTTCTTACCAGGACCTGGTTACAGACTTAGAGCATTAATTCCATCTTTTGATTCATTATATTTATCAATTCTTCATCTTCAACGTTCTTGTGCTTCATATTTTAATATTATTTATCTGTTTATGTTTCATGTTGAGTTATAATTCCTTGATTACATATTACGTTACATTATGCTTTACAATATCCCCTATTTGTTTGTTAGAGTTTGACAAGCAAATCCCTAAGGATAACTTAACCGATAATAAGAAAAAGTACAATCTGAAAACAAATAATAATATTAAATGCATTCTGGATTACATATACAATTCCAGATTTCTTAAATTACAAATTACAAACAAGTGTTCCTTTAGCCTAAACAAATAATCTAAGTCTTCTGTGTCTTTGTTTTCTTTATCCTCTTGCCTTGACTACCTTATCCCTCCTGAGTGGATTGATTCTGAACAGACTTTCTCTTGGTAGTTTTTTTCCTGGGATCTAATGTCCTTGTTGATTCAGGAAGAGATGTGGTTTTGCTTTGATTCATGAGATCATTTAGTCTTGCTTGCACAGAGTCACGAGCTTCTATTTCAAGTGCCTTAATTGGAGGTGGATTGTTAAGTTCATTGAGCATCAATTAGAGATATCTGACCTTGGAGCATTTAAGAATAAGATCAAACAACAATGTAGACCTTCTTTCCATTACGAAGACAATTATCCTTTTGGGATGTCCTCGTACCCTCTTAGTGTCATTGACATATTTTTCTTTCATTACATCTTCAAGAATCTCCATGATTGGAATCAGTGCAACCTTGTTAGTTTTGCATGTGGATCCTTTAACATCCGGCAAGACTTTCTTTATTCTAGTCTGATTCACTTACTCTGAAGTCTTTGATCTTAATCTTCTTTTTGTTGATGTCAAAGACTAGATCCCATTCATCATTTATGCTGATAATAGGTTCGCTATCTTTTAAAAGATCAATTTATGCTTCTCTGTTAGGTCACACACACTGTAGAGGGGGTGAATACAGTATAAAGTACAATCAAATCGAACTCTAATAACTCAAGTAATAGAAAACAAACTTTATTGAAACAATAAACTCTGTTACAGTATGGAACTGTTACCTCTCAGTGATGAACAAATATCACGAGAGCTGCTAGGGTTACAATGAATAATCTTCTCGAATATGCTAACACTTATAGTGTAAACCCTATGTCTGTGTTTATATACTACACAGTTACAAGATAATCGCTAACTGATATGAAATATAATTCTGCTTCCTAAAATATATCAATCAGATATCTTTTCTTCCAAGTATTCTATTCTTCATAGAATTTCTTCTTCATGCATATCTCTTCTTATGTTTATCTCGATCTTCTTTCCTTTAATCAGCTACTGTCCTTATCTGAGCGTCCTTCAGCACTTAAGTTCTGATATCCATCTTCTGATGATTATCTCCTGATAATATAAGTACTGATATCCTTAAGTCCTGACTTCCAGTAAGTACTGATTTATCCTGTTCAAGTAAGATCTGAAAACTAAACATAAAACATATTAGCCATGACATTATCAAATATATCTAACAATCTCCCCCAACTTGTAAATTAGCATAATATACAAGTTTAATAGATATTTGATGATGTCAAAAACATTAAGTACAAATGCATGAGAATTAGACTAGATAACTACAACTTACAGTCCTTAAAGCTTTACCAATATTTAACTTCTGATAACAGCTTCAGTCTGTACAAATATCAGAATTTAATCAGTTGTAGATCTTGACTTGGCTTCATCTTCTGATCTCTCTGATGTCAGGAGTTGTTCTGAGATAGTTCTTCAACAAACATCTCTCAGCATATCTAAGTTCATCAATCATCCTCCTTTTAGCATCTTTAAGCTCTGCAGTATCTTCACCAATTTGAAAGATTGCAGCCCTGAGATCATTAATCTTGGCTTTTCTTATATCCTGATCCATTCTGATCAAATATGCCTTATCAGACTCAAGATTGAATTCCACAGCCCTGTAACCCAGAAAGGTAGTTATAATTTTAGCAGAGTTGGGCTTCATTTCAACTATATCACCCTTGTGATCTCTGTACTTTGGAACATATGTGCTGTTAGACTTAACAGAATAAAGCCTTTTCTGTCTATGAATCTGATCCTTCAAATAGTTTGCAGCACTTCCTGTCAATCTGTCATCCACTTGAAGTAAGAATAGTACATGCTCCAATTCTTCAAAATACTTCAATGGAATGGCATTTTGCCTTATATGGTAAACCCTACCATCTGTCATGAAGTACAACAAGATGTGTTCTTTCAAGTAGGTATGGTAAACCATTTGTACAGATTCCAGTTGATTCAATCTCTCAGGAGTTGCTCCAATACCTGGTTCACTCAAGGAAGTTGGATCATTGGTAGTGTTCTGTATTCTTCCTTCATCAGCACTTCCCAATCCAGTTTTATCTCTTGCTTCCTTTCTAGTAACTACTCTTGCTTCAAAACCACTTGCAGCAGTCTTCAAAGGTTGAGTCTGTTTTGCTTTAGTGAATCCTGGTAGGAGTTTCTTTGATCTATCTTCTGATATCAAATTAACTTGAGCTATGTCAGAGGTTATTTGCTTCTTCAAAATATCAGAACTTACAGTCTCTTGACTCTGAATAACTTGAGCCATGTCAGAGATTGTTTTAAGAACTTTTCTTGAAGTCAGAGCAAGATCATCCTTTTCATCAGTGATTTCTTCATTCTCAGGAGGCACATAAACCTTGATAGGTTCACCAACCTTTTCTTTACCCTTGGATCTTGGATCTATCTGCGGTTGTGATTTAGCCAATGTTGCTTCAGTATTTGTCCTTTCTTTTATCATAATGCCTTTGAGTTTTGGAAGTGTCTTTTCACCAGAAGCTTCAGATTTAGATGTGACTTTCTCTGATTTAAGTCTGGCTTCTTCTTCCATTAAACTCTCCAAGTCCATTCCTGGATTTTCCTGAAGAAATAATTGTCTTGACATTTCTTCATCAAGATCTAAAAGTTCATCAGAACTTTTCCTTTTACCAGTAGCAGAACTAATTCTTTTCCCAGTATCAGAACTTGTCCTGTGACTTATGATTTCAGCTTTTCTTGATGAGAAACCTCTACCTCGACTATGACCTCTACCCATTCCAGAGTTTCCTTGATCATCCCTTTCATCATCCTTCCCCTTCAGTGTCTTATCAGTTTTGCATTTGGACTTAATTACTTTCTCCCCTTTTTGGCATCAGCAGGTAATAGAAGAGAGACAAGCAATTCCACTGAGGCTTGGATTCCATTAAGTTGAGATTGCTGAGAAGCTTGATTTTTCAGAATATCATCAATCTGAGCTTGTTGAGTATCTTGAGTCTTGTCAATATAAGCAATCCTGTCAAATGTAGGTTGGAAGAACTTTTTCTTGTCAATCTTTTGAATTTGTTCCTGTTTTATGAATTCTTCCTGAATTTTGTGTAGCTCTACATGAGTAGTAGAATGAAGACCTTGTAGATGTTTAGTACTCAATGCAGTGACTCTAAGCTGAGTTTTGAAATCATCAGTATTTAACATCTCATCAGCTTTTGTCAAGTGCTCAGCCAGATTCTTTGCAGATAGAACACAAGTAATTGAGTTCCATTCCTGAGTCCACTCCTGTCCTGCAGGAGTTTCACTCTAAGGCACTGGTGCTTCTCTTGTAACAAACTTTTTAACAAGTTCAGATTTAAGAACAGTTTGTTGAAGGGCATGTCCTGAAGGACCTGCTTCATCATCAGCTGCATTTGGAGCAACATCACCAGTATCTCCAGCATTTACAGCATCAGAACTTACAGAATCAGTATCTTCTGATAAAACAACAGTGTGAGTAGCAATGGAGGCTTCAGCATCCTCTAATTGCTGATCTGGTTCAAAGTTCTGATCAACAGCCATATCCCGATGCTCACCTATATTCTGATCATCAGCATCTAGATGCAGAGAAGGTGTAGTAGATAATTCTGGAGTTTGAGCAACACCAGTAACATGTGTTGTTGATGGATTAGTTGCTATTGGGGCTTCTAAGAAAATTACTTCAGGCACAACCAAGGTCTGGATATCTATATCAGCACTTGTGCCTGTATTAACAGGAGATACAGTCTTAGGAGACACGTATGGTATGTTGGCATTTTCAGTAACAACTTCCTGACTTGGAGTTGATGGAGAAACAGTGGCTTTAGCAGATTCTGGTTCTTGTGAGATCAGAGATTCCTGATCTCCTTCCTTAGCTGCTGCTTCCTCATCATCTGAAATTGGCCTTTTTGCCCTCTATTTCTTGTATCTCTTTGAAGATATGGATTCCTTGGGAGTTTCAGCAACAGTCATTCTTCTAAGCCTTTTGAGAAACTTAGATCCCCCAATTCCAGAATCCTTCTGAGAAGTCACTTTCTCAGCTTCTTTGACAACAGGTTCTGATGTAGAAACCTGTTCCTCACTGTCTGACTCATCTCTCAAAGCAATCCTCCTTCTCTTTTGAGGTGTTTGAGGAACAGTCTTTGTCCTCTTAGGCTTGGAAGATGAAGGCTTCACAGTAGGTTCTGAGGATGAAGATTGAACTTTCTGTGAAGTGGTGAGATATGATTTGAGATATTGCCTGAGGGTTGGTTGAGTAGTATGGGTGGTATGTTCTGATGGTTGTTGTGGTATTTGGGAGGTGGTTGTTGGTTGAACATCAGGATAAACAGATCTATAGGATTCAGGATCAGCATTTACTAAGATCTATTTTACAGACTGAGGAATCTGTAAAGGTCTAACCACTTATTTCTTAGTGTCAGCATTTACCAGGTCATTAAAGTAACGTTTTGCAACTTTGAAAGGTGGAGTTAAGGTACTGGCTAGTCGAGGTTCATCAGTACAAAAAGTATATATAAGTTGACAGAATCTAGCAAAGTAGACAACATTCCTATCTTCTGTCATCCTATCCCCAATAAAACCTATTACAGCAGTTGCAAAATCAAAATGAGTTTGGTTAATGATGGCATACCCGATGTGCTGACTCATTATAGGGATGGCATCAAAATTTGAACACTTGTTTCCAAAAGCTTTAGTGATGCAGTCGAAGAAGAAGCTCCATTCCCTCCTGATATGAGCCCGTTTCAACTGCCCAAGCTTGGCCAAACTCTGCTCATACCCCAAACTGGCCATTAACTCCTGAAGAGCTGATTCCTCTGGAGTTGAAAAAGTACATCCTTCTGGTAGATGTAGAGCCTTGCGTATTGTACCAGGAGTGACTGCATATGGAGAATCACCCACTTCGAAAACAATAATAGGAGTACCATTTTGACCACCATTATCAAAGTTTCTAGTCCTCCAGAATGTCAGAACTTGTTGGCTTGAGAAGACTAAAGGTTGGGTCAATGCATACCCGATTTCACTGTGTGCAAGAAGATCTTGCACAAAATGCAATTCAGACGGAGCTTCAGCATTATCAAGAATTACAGCATAGTTGTTTGGAACAAATTTAGCTCCATCAATGATTAAATCCTTAGGTGCCATGAAATTAATCGAGATTTATAAGTGCCTGTTAGGTGTTTGATAGAATGTCTATATGAAAAACCAACGTTAGAAGAAGAAAGAGAGTAAAAGCAAATATAGAGAAAAAGTATAAAAGTGAATAAAAGATTAGAAAATCCTCTCTCTGTCTTACTTATACTTTTGAAAAAATGTAACCGTTGGACACCTGTCAGACATGCAGTAATAACGAATAGTTAATGGGCACGGGAAAACAGTAATCATTACTTACCCACTTGCAGTTTTTCAAGGAAAAACCGTTCCACTTACCCGGTTATTCCATTAAACAAGGTAAATCAGTTTTAATTCAGAATTGAAACTGTTCCCACTTATTCAATTTTTTTTTATTGCAACACCAATATTCTGAAAAAAAAATTCGAGTGAAAATGACCAAAATAAATCAGATGAGCAAGTACTGATAAAGTAAAATCAGAACTTAATTTAAAACAAAATGTATATGGTCAACAGAATATGAATATTTATCAGGATTTATCAATGCATTACAAAATATCTTAGAGACAAGATCTTGAAAAAAAACAAATTTCATTAATATATCAAGAGAATACATTCATGAAATTTAAATTACATCAGAACTTTTACAAGATTGGAACGTCAACAGCCTTTGTCCTAGCTCAAGAAGCAGGGCAAGGCTGATGATGAAGAAAAATAGGAAGAAGAAAATAAATCATTTCTTCTTCCTACTCTCGACAAACAGAATAGCGAGTCGTATGATTCGCTCTTGCTGGCGGAGAGCTTCCAGCCTTTCCTCCTCCAATCGCTCCAGATGGCGATGGTAGTCCATGTAGAAGAACAGGAGGTGGGTGAGTACCTCCTGGGGAACTGAGTCCCATATCTCATCAGGAATGGCAGTGACGTGCCATTCCTGCTGCCAATCGGCACGGCTCAGCTCCATGTTGAATCTTTCATAGTTCAAAAACATATTGTAATTGACCATGGTGTTTTTGATATAAAGATTATGAAGGTGAGTTTGTGATAAAAGATTTGATGGGAAGGCTGATATGAAGTGGTTGTTTATATAGGCAAGAGAATGCCAGGAGACGCAAAGAAATTCAATGCTGACAGGTAGAATTAATTCTACCTCGTCTCCCGAGACTTGGAAAAAGAAAAACAGTCATTGGAAAGGTAAAACATGGTTTAATGCGCACAAGTAGCAAGTAAAAATTGATTGTGCATGTACGAGTATCACTATCCCTAAATATAGTGACTGTTAATCTTCCACTTCAACATATTCTGGTTTAAACTGAGACTGTTTGCAAATTTTATCCACAAATAAGTCAAGTAAAGAATCAGAATTTAATATCAGAACTTAGACTTAAATCAGAACTTAATAGTCATCAAAACATAATATCTTAACTTGATAAATGAATGCATATCTTAGTAAGTCCTCACACAAGTTCTGATATAGGTTCTTCAGAACTTAATCATCAGAACGTGCAATCAGAACTTGTCCTCAGAATTTTTGCAATGTGACACAATAACTGTTCATCCAAAACAACATAGATCACCACAGTAATATTCATCATTCATATGGAGTGTTTAGTGTGTGCATTAAGCTAAATATCAGACAAAGAGAAAAGTCTGATTCACTTCAGTACATCTTAGAAATAAGGCATAACTAAAACTTTACTAAAAACCTGTCATTATTCTGAAACCTACTATTGAATGAATTCATACTTGAGTCCACCTCAAGTATTTTGTGCTAATTTTGTGCATCTTTTTAAATTCCATTTTACAGTGGCTTCTCAGTGTAAGTGAGTCACGACTGCTTATCAAAATTTATGATATTATCAGAGTATTTCTGCAGTAATCATAGAGTGTGAAAAGTCACCAAGAAAATATTTTATTTGCTTTTCTGATGCATATTACTTAATACCAGCAATGCACTTGGGTCTTCCCTTCCACATTTTTTACTCTAGATGTCAAAGGAGTACCTGATTTTTGATCCTTGTTTTTTTTCTATTTCTTTTGATAAGTGAGGTTTATCAGCACTTAGTACATTCAACAGATTTAATAGCATCAGAACTTAACAGATGAGTAGCATGATTCTAGTTTGTGACTTAATAATAAGATAGACAAAGTAAATTTAACTAAGCTCAATATCAGAATTTGCTTGTGTCAATAGATTTCCACAGAAATAATTACTTCTAACATGGGATCATTAGTATATTGAAGATTACTAGGTCAGCATCTAGCACAAGTATCCTCATAGGATTGAGTAATTATATTAACAGACATATCACAATCAGAGTTTAGAAACTTACATCAGACAACAGTCAGTACTTTAGCAAATTTTCAATTAAGCACGGAATACACAAAGAAAGTAATTTCTGTAAATACTGATCATAAGGTCTGATGCATCAGAACAAAACTAAGCAGATTTAGAGAAAGAACCTGAAACCATTCCAAGTTCATTTACCAATCTTGTAAAGTTAGCTTCACACAGTGGTTTTGTGAAGATATCTGCTAGTTGTTGATCTGTTGGAACAAAGTGCAATTCCACTGTACCTTCATCCACATGTTCCCTGATGAAGTGGTACCTGATGCTGATGTGCTTTGTCATAGAGTGTTGAACTGGATTACCCGTCATAGCTATAGCACTTTGATTATCACAGTAAATAGGGATTTTGAAATATGTTAACCCATAATCCAGTAACTGATTCTTCATCCAAAGAATCTGTGCAGAACAGCTTCTTGCAGCAATATACTCTACTTCTGCAGTTGATGTGGAAATTGACTTTTGTTTCTTGCTAAACCAAGAAACCAATTTGCCTCCAAGAAATTGGCAGCTTCCACTTGTGCTTTTCCTGTCAATTTTGCAACCTGCAAAATCTGCATATGAGTAACCTATTAGTTTAAAATCTGATTCTCTGGGATACCACAATCCCAGATCAGCTGTTCCCTTAAGATACTTGAATATTCTTTTTACAGCTGTTAAGTGAGGTTCTCTTGGATCTGCTTGAAATTTTGCACAAAGACAAGTAGCATACATGATATCAGGTCTACTAGCAGTTAGATAGAGTAGAGAGCCAATCATACCTCTGTAATCAGTAATATCTACTGATTTACCAGTATCCTTGTCCAGTTTTGTTGCAGTGGCCATGGGAGTGGATGCACTTGAACAATCTTGCATTCCAAATTTCTTCAGCAAGTTTCTGGTGTACTTAGTTTGACAAATAAAAGTGTCTTCTTCATTCTGCTTGACTTGAAGGCCCATAAAATAGCTAAGTTCCCCATCATACTCATCTGATACCTTGACTGGATCAGTTTGGCAAACTTTTTGCAAAGTCTGTCATTTGTAGATCCAAAAATGATATCATCAACATAAATCTGGACCAGAAGTAAGTCCTTTCCATGATTGAGGTAGAACAGTGTTTTGTCTATTGTTCCTCTGTTAAATCCATTTTCCAGAAGAAACTGAGCTAAAGTCTCATACCATGCTCTAGGAGCTTGCTTAAGTCCATAAAGTGCTTTATCTAGCCTGTAGACATAATCTGGATATTTGGAATCTACAAAGCCTGGAGGTTGTTCGACATATACTTCCTCCTCCAATTCTCCATTGAGAAAAGCACTTTTCACATCCATTTGAAAGACAGTAAACTTTTTGTGAGCAGCATAAGCCAAAAATATCCTTATGGCTTCTAACCTAGCAACTGGTGCAAATGTTTCATCATAATCAATTCCCTCATATTGAGAATATCCTTTTGCAACCAGCCTTGCCTTATTCCTTGTAATTATGCCATCACTGTCAGTTTTGTTTCTGAATACCCACTTTGTACCAACAACAGATCTATTCTTTGGTCTTGGCACTAGGGTCCAGACTTTGTTTCTTTCAAATTCATTTAGCTCTTCCTGCATTGCTTGCACCCAATCAGCATCTTAAAGAGCTTCTTCCACTTTCTTTGGCTCAGTCTGAGAGAGAAAAGAATTGTAAAGACATTCGTTTGAAGTACCTGTTCTAGTTCTGACACCTGCATCAGGATTTCCAATTATCAAATCAGGTGTATGTGATTTAGTCCACTTCCTTGCAGATGGAAGGTTTTCTCTAAAACTGGATGCTCCCCCATGATCCATGCTGTCTTCATTTTCATTTTCCTGATAGTCCCCCTGAAACTATGCTCTCTGAGTTGGATTCTTCAGAATTTAGATTTTCAGAACTAAGATTTTCAGAACTATCAGAACTTGGCTTATCAAAACTTGACGGATCAGAACTTGAAGAGCCAGATGTATTTTCTGATGCTTCTTGAGATGTGGTAAGATCTTGAGTATGCTCCCCCTGCATAGGTGCATCTTCCTTTGGCGTAGTCACCACAGTTTCAATAACATCAGAGTTTAATCCATCAGAGTTTACAGTATCAGGACTTAGACTATCAGGATTTTCAGTATCAGAATTTGAGTCTTCATTTTCAAATCTCAGCTGATCATGATCAATAAAATCTTCAAGTCCAGTAATCTTCTTGTCATCAAAAGAGACATTGATAGATTCCATGACCACTCTTGTTCTCAGATTATAGACTCTGAAGGCTTTTGTGGAAAGTGGATATCCAACAAAGATTCCTTCATCAGCTTTTAGATCAAATTTGGATAGCTGTTCAGGATGAGTCTTGAGAACAAAACACTTGCATCCAAATACATTAAAATACTTCAGATTTGGCTTCTTTTTCTTCACCATCTCATATGGTGTCTTTCCTTGCTTGTTAATGAGTGTTGCATTTTGAGTAAAACAAGCAGTCTGCACAGCTTCAGCCCAGAAATAGGTTGGATGCTTTGCTTCTTCAAGCATTGTACGTGCAGCTTCAATGAGAGTTCTATTCTTTCTTTCAACAACTCCATTTTGCTGTGGAGTTCCAGGAGCAGAGAATTCATGCTTAATTCCATTGTTTTTGCAGAACTCTTCCATTATCAAATTCTTGAACTCAGTGCCAATTTATCCAGTTGTTTGACATGATCAATCAAGATAGATGCAGTTTCACTTTTTGTGTGCAAGAAATACACCCATGTGTATCTAGTGAACTCATCTACTATGACCAAGGCATATTTCTTCTTTGCAATAGACATGACATTCACTGGACCAAATAGATCAACATGTAGTAGATGATAAGGCTCAAGAATTGATGATTCAGTTTTGCTCTTGAATGAAGATTTTCTTTGTTTGGCCTTCTGACAAGAATCACAAAGGCCATCAGGAGCAAATACTGACTTTGGCAGTCCTCTCACAAGATCTTTCTTGACTAGTTCATTTATATTGTTGAAATTTAAATGAGAGAGTTTCTTGTGCCAATTCCAGCTTTCTTCAATTGATGCTCTACTCATCAGACAGATTGCAGAACCATCAGTACTTGTTGAAATCTTAGCTTCATAAATGTTATCACGCCTGTATCCTTTCAGAACAACTTTTCCTTTAGATTTACTCACAACTTCACAGTGTTCTTCAAAGAAATCAACATGATAACCTCTGTCACAGATTTGACTTATACTCAACAGATTGTGTTTAAGTCCTGAGACTAGAACTACTTCTTTAATGATGACATTCCCAAGATTGATATTGCCATATCCCAATGTTTTTCCAATGTTGCCATCTCCATAAGAAACACTTGGGCCAGCTTTCTCCATAAAGTCTGATAGCAGGGCTTTATTTCCAGTCATATGTCCTGAACATCCACTGTCCAGAACTAGGATATTTTTCCTGGTGCCCTGCAATCACAAAGACCACTAATGATTAGTTTTAAGGACCCAGACTTGCTTGGATCCTTTGGCCTTATCAAGTTTGTTAACATTTGCAGCGGATTTAGCATCAAAATTTATGTTAACATTTTTCTTATCAGAATTTACACTATCGGACTTTGTATCAGAATTTACACTAGAAGGAACAATGGAAACTTTCTTTAAAGAAGGTTTTATTTGATAATAATCATAGTACAAACTATGATATTCCTTACAAGTATAAATGGAATGCCATAAACTACCACAATGAAAACAAGGATTTTGTGGCTTATATCTAATAGACTGACTCTTAACTTCTGACTTTGAAGGTAAGGAGTTTATGTTCTTATTCTTCCTGCAAAAAGAAGCCAGATGGTTAGAACTTCCACAGTTATGACATGTTTTCCTAGAAGCTTCAGGAATAGGCTTATAATCATTGCTTTTATTCACACCTTCCTTTCCATTCCTATTTTTCCTAGGTGATTTTACCTTGTTTGCTTTCTTAACATCTTTTAGCTTATGCTTAAGCTGCTTCTTAGTCATTAAGCCTATGTTTACTTCAGTTGTCTTTTCCTGTTTTAGTTTGTCAGAAGTTAATCCCTCTTTAACTTCTGATTTCTCATTATCAGACTTTACAGTCACAAACTTAACAGGTTTTAACTTTGGCTTTTGCTTAACAACATGCTTAATTTCTACAGTTCCTTTATCATTCTTATCCTCTCCATAACCTAAGCCCTCTTTCCAATTTTCACTACTTAGCAAATTTTGAGTTGTTCTGCCAGAGTTAGTCCAAGTCCTGATAATCTCTCTTTCCTTTTCTAACATAAAAAGGGCTTCATCCCTAACATAAAAAGCATCATCTCTATCCTTCTGAGTTTGATTGAACATAACTTACTCTTTTTCTAAGAAATCATTTCTTTTCTTAAAAGCAAGATTTTCAGAAGTTAATCTTTCACATGTTAAAGTTTGATCTCTATAACTAACAAACATGGTTTTAAGATATCTTCTCAACTCATTAATATCATCAGTCTGAAAAGCATAAGTAGTCTGAGGTACCTTTGTTTCAGCAGCTTCTAACTGCTCTCAGCACTTTCTTTATCAGCATTTGCCATCAAAGCATAGTTCTCCTCACTTTCAGAGTCTGATGTGTCTGTCCAGCTTTTCTTCTTTGTGACAAGAGCCTTGCCTTTGTCACCCTTCACTTTCTTGCAATCAGGAGATATGTGGCCTTTCTCACCACAGTTATAGCATTTGACATTGGTATAATCTCCTCTATCAGACTTTCCTCCTCTGCCCTCAGATCTTCTGAAATTCTTCTTATCAGAACTTGTGCCTTTCCTGGAAAACTTCTTTCCCTTCCTGAACTTCCTGTATACAATCTTTGTGATCCCTTTCATCATAAGAGCACACAGCTTCATCATCTCCTCATCAGCATCAGTCTCAGGCAAGCTTTCAGAATCTGAGTCATCATCACTTTTAGAACTTGATGACTCAGTATCAGACTTTGTGAAAAGAGTTTTACCCGTGTCTTTCCTTGAGGTAGCTGCCTTGGGAGATTCTTCTTCAGCTTTAAGAGCAAATGTCCTTGACTTTCCTCATTTCCTCTTGCTTCTTTGTTCCATCTCAAGTTCATGAGTCTTGAGCATTCCATAAATTTCATCAAGAGTTGTTTCATCAAGACTGTAGTTGTCTCTTATTGTTGTTGCCTTCAAATCCCAACATTCAGGAAGAGCTAACAGGAATTTAAGGTTTGAATCTTCAAGATCATACTCCTTATTAACCAATGACAGATCATTCAAGAGTTTGACAAATCTATCATATAAATCAGTCAATGACTCATTAGCCTTTGAGTCAAAGTGTTCATACTCTTGAGTGAGTATTGTCTTCCTGTTCTTCTTAATTGTATCAGTTCCCTCACACCTTGTTTCCAGAGCATCCCATATCTCCTTTGCAGTCTTGCAGTTAATTACCCTGTTTGACATTACATTATCAATGGCACTATGCAGTAAGTGTCGTACCTTAGCATCCTTAGCAATTGATGCGATATCTTCAACAGTATAATCACTCTTCTCCTTTGGTACAGTCTTTGCTGCTTCACCTGCAACTGCAACAACAAGCTTGGTTGGTTTGTGAGGTCCTTCCTTGATTCTATCAAGATATTCTGGATCTGTAGCTTCCAGAAACATGGTCATCCTCACCTTCTATATGGCATATTCAGATGGTCTTAGTATGGGAACTCTGATGGTCTCATACCGACTTTGAATTTGTGTCTTTGGAGGTTCTTCAGTTTTGGTAGGCTTAGTTGGAGTTTCTGTGTCAGACATGATTGTGTTTGGATCTTAAACTGTATGTTCGTTAACAGACAGGCTCTGATACCACTTGTTAGGTCACACACACTGTAGAGGGGGTGAATACAGTGTAAAGTACAATCAAATCGAACTCTAATAACTCAAGTAACAGAAAACAAACTTTATTGAAACAATAAACTCTGTTACAGTATGGAACTGTTACCTCTCAATGATGAATAAATATCACGAGAGCTGCTAGGGTTACAATGAATAATCTTCTCGAATATGCTAACACTTATAGTGTAAACCCTATGTCTGTGTTTATATACTACACAGTTACAAGATAATCGCTAATTGATATGAAATATAATTCTGCTTCCTAAAATATATCAATCAGATATCTTTTCTTCCAAGTATTCTATTCTTCATAGAATTCCTTCTTCATGCATATCTCTTCTTATGTTTATCTCGATCTTCTTTCCTTTAATCAGCTACTGTCCTTATCTGAACGTCCTTCAGCACTTAAGTTCTGATATCCATCTTCTGAAGATTATCTCCTGATAATATAAGTACTGATATCCTTAAGTCCTGACTTCCAGTAAGTACTGATTTATCCTGTTCAAGTAAGATCTGAAAACTAAACATAAATCATATTAGCCATGACATTATCAAATATATCTAACATTCTCCATTAATAAACACCATCTCATGATATGCTCTGGTTAGCTTCTTCATGTCTTTCTCAGAATCTCTGATCATCTTATCATACAGTCTATAAGCATATAGAACTTCAGCAGCTTTGACATCTGCTTCAGATCTATTTACTCCCGAAACTTCCAGCTTAGCTCTTTTGCTTCTTAGCTGACTTTCCAGAAAAGAGAGTTGTTATTACCGAATGAGTCTTAAGTGGTCATCAGACAGTGAGATGTTCTGCATTCTACCATCTGCAAATACTTTGATCATGAATGATTGAAAGAATTCTTGAGGAGACATATCCATCATCATCTTTCGAAGCCTGTCTCTGAAATATTCATTCTCATTTGATGTCAACCATGAGATCTTTGATGTTAGGACAAAAAATTCAACAATGTTAAGCTTTTTACTTTTAGATATCTTCATTTGGAATCCATCACGGTGGTTAATAGAAATCCTCCATCCATTCTTGAGAACATTCACAGTGGTACCGGTAATCACTTGACTAAACATGTGATAGAACTCATGAATGTTATCATAGAGCTTTCTGAAGTTCTCCACAATATTTAGAAGATTCCTGTTACCAGTTTCTGATTTGAGATAGATTTCTGGTTTTTCCATTTTCCTTTTTATGTCTTCCCATTTACTTCCTCTTCTGTTCTCCCAAAGATATGATTTTTTTGCTTCTCTAGCTTCCTTTATCTGAATACCTCTTTGCACTTTTGCTTTTGATCTCTCTACCTCATCTTGAATTGCTTTATAAGATAGTTTGATCTCTTTAGTCATTCTACAGTACAAGAAGTCATCTGAGAAGGCATCTTCATCTTGATATTCTTCGTCTTATGTGATCATCTTTCTTTCCACCATCTACACTTCTTTAAAAGTGGGTTCACATCCCTTGGGAACTTCGCTCTCATCTATATCCCCTTCCTCCAAACCTTCCAACTCTAGAAAATAGGGTCCTTGGAGCATATACCTTAGATAAAATATTCCTCTGAGCCTTAATGACTTGGCTCAGAAGATCTTGTTTAGATGTTGATTGTTCCCCCTGAGTCGTAGAACTCTTCACAGCAGTTCTTGATTTGATTAACACCCTTTCATCAATCATCTCTTCTTCTTCTTCCTTTTCTTCTTCTAGCTCATCTCCAAACTCATCATATCCAGAGCCAACTGCTTGAAAAGCATCTTGAATTAAATCCACAGCAGTAGCTACCTTTTCTTGCTCCACATTTTTCTCCCCCTCAATTATGTTATCCTTCATAGATGGGGTTGATTGAGCAGGCAAGATCAAGTCAGGGATCTCTTGAATAGATGGTTCTGAAATATACACTTGCTTGATGACTGAGGTCTTTGACCCAGTACTGGCAAGAACTATTTTAGTGAAGACAGGGATTGGTGCTTGCTTGTTAACTGAGATCTTTGGCTCAATATTGGAAATTGCCTTTCCCTTCCTTGATTATGAGAGATATTTCTCTATGAATTCCCGTAAGCTTGCAAATGATGCTTGTTGAAGTTCAAGCTGCTCGGAAAGATGTGCAATATGTTGATCCCTGATAGACAATTCATTCTGAAGATATTGATCCTTTAGAGCCAGTTGTTCTTTGAGATAGCTGTCTTTGAACGCCAACTGCTCTTTAAGATAAGATTTTGTTACGTACTTTGACATGTCTATAGGTAATGTTTGGGAGGTAGGTGTCTCACGGGCTTCTCGCAGTGTTTCACTCAACACTCCTCACTCGGTTTTGGGATTGATGTTTTAACCATCCTCATGGATACACTCCGCTCATAGCTCCGAGATCCAGAATGCAAGAAATATTGGAGCCATCCTTAAGAAGGTCAGCAGTGGTGCAATGGGAATTCGTGATTCCTGATCCTTGTACAAGACAAGTTGCATGTCATCATGAGACGACTGGTCCAGAGTTGGAATCTCTGGGAGGATCACTGAGGCCATCATATCTGGCATATGTTCCCCAGCTTCCTATAGTGTCTGTGAAGACACTGTCCCCTTAGGCTCACCAGTTGAACCTGGTTCATTGCCAATCGGTTGCCTATTCATACCTATGTCGGATCCCCTATCCGCAGATGCATCCAAGTTTATTAGTCTAGGGGAGGTAAGTGTTGTGCTAGATATGGCAGCAATTACAACACTCTCTTAACACATGTGAAGGCAGTTGATCTATTGAAGGACCTTGAATAGGATATTTTAACCGTAATATGGTTGAATTCCCCGTTACCGTCAATACATCCTCACCAAATAATGCTCTTCTAATTGACTCATTTAAAGCTTCAAGAGCTTGAATATTGAAAAAAGTGTTTGACTCAATACAGGATGCCATGACCGACGGGTGAATTTTAATAGACCCACCTTATTGAGAAGATGGATCTAGTAACTATTCATGTGCATTTTCAGCCAATGTATCCTTTTGGGAAGATACATGGGAGGTTACAGTTGTCTCAGTAGGGGTACTTCTTTGCTTCGTAGGAGACAGAGTTGTGGGTTCACTCATAGTACCTTACTTATTTGCTGCATCGAGTACAATTTCTCCCTCTTCACGCATAGGAGCCTTATAGGCCAGGGATTGGCCTAAGAGATTTTGAGAAAGTTGTATGGGCTCTCAAGAGTGGCTATGAATTTTCGGGAAAACAAATTCACTATCTCTCCTATTTTCTTGGTCCTCAAGAAGTTGTGTGTGAAAGTCAATATATAATGAATCAATATCTACTAGATCATCAAAAGTTGCGCTTTAAGAAGATTCATGCATACCTGTGATATCTGGCCTGTAGACATTTGCTTCCGATTGTGTGGGCACAGATTCTTCTTATTACTGTTCAGCAGCTTCAAGTTATATAACCTTTTCTGGATGTTTGGCAATTATAGGTTGTGGATCAATTTCCATTTGTTGAGCTTCAGCTTCAGGCTGTTGATCATCTTACTGAGCACCCTGTTGACTTGTAGCAGCTTCAACTTGATGTGTATCTTTAGATTGTTGAGCAATGGTAGCAGAGTACTCTTGTATAAAGTCTGCTAAATGAATAGGGTTGTTGTTGGGATAAGGTGTCTGTCTGAGCAGCTTAACCACCATTTTCGAAGACTGTACTTGAGAGTCTTTCAAATTATCACTATGAACTAGGGCTTTATGATCTTCTGTCAGCTTTCCATTAAGAACAATCTGGAAAAACGTGACATACAAGATGTGATCTTGTTTTTTAGATTGGTTCTCTAAGATCTCCTACATGAACAGATGTCCAAAATTGATTCGAAGATTGCGAGCAACTACTCCAATTTCTTGATTGAACTGTGTTAGTCCATAAAATCCACCGGTCTTGGGAGCTAGAAAATAAGACCGAATGTTAAATAATAGGTGCCATGGTTTTGTTAGATGGCTTTTGTTGGCCTTAGAAATATATCATTAGACATGGTGCTCTTGATGGCTTTGAAGAAGCTATACATTTCCCATTTCTATGGTAATTTAACAAAATTATCCTGAGGGAGATGGAGATACTCATTGAAATCATCCTCAGTGATTTTAATTATGTCATCACCAATCAAGAAAGAGAAACCTAGCATATCATCATCTAATGTGTCTTCAGCTGTAGTGTGCACATATTTGAGGAGCTCAATATTTAATTTGACATCAGTAATCAAAGCATAGTGCACAAATCACAATCGAGTGCTCCTTCAGAAAACGGATCCATTTTTCAAAATCACCCATTTTAACCGGATCACGTTCAATAACCGAGACATAATTTATTTTTAGTATCTTAATATTATCCGCCAGTTTAATTAAAAATTAAGAATAAAATTTTGATCATAAAATAAATTAATCGTGCATTTTAAATAAAACTGAGAAATTAAATCCAACTTACACAAATAAATAAGGAACAAATAAACGAGATAAACCCTAGAGAGCAAACTAGTCCAATAACCAATTTTAAGATTTAATTAAGACTGAACCAAACAAAGTCGTACGTCAGGAAACCACAGATTCTAAATCTCGTTGAATTCCCAGTGAAATCAAAATATTTTACAATCAAATGAATACGCAAGTCCTGGGCTTTAATAATCTATAATTTTTATGAAATTGGGCAGAGTTTTGGTAGGTCTACAATCGATTCAATAATTTGACTCTTCTTTCTCTCTTGCGACTGAACTGTTGTATGTATATATATATTGTGAATGAAAAAAGTATAGTTTGTGTATATACGCATAGACAAAGAAAAGAAATCTCCAAGTACCTAACTTGCGACCACAGTGAAACAGGTCGCAAGTAAGTAAGTTAGGTTCTAACTCGCGACTAAAGATGAGCCAGGTCGCAAGTAAAGAAGTTAGAAAATTTTGAACTCTTAACTTGCGACTAGAAGGGGGTGGTAGAAATACTTAGAATATATTCTATGTTAGATATATTTGATAATGTCATGTGTAATATGATTTGTGTTTAGTTTTTCAGATCTTACCTAACAGGACAAATCAGTACTTAACTGGAAATCAGCACTTATACTGAAGACAGAACTTAAGATATCAGAACTTAAGTTATCAAAACTTAAGTTATCGGAAGATATTTAACAGGAGATAATATCAGGACTTAAGATGACTTTCAGATAAGGCAGGCGGCTGATTGAAAGGAAAGAAGATCGAGACTAAGACAGAAAGAAATATGCATGAAGAAGGAATTCTATGAAGAATAGAATACTTGGAAGAAAAGATAACTAGTTGATATATTTTAGGAAGCAGAATTATATTCCATATCAATTAGAACTTATCTTGTAATTGTGTAGTATATAAACACAGGCATAGTGTTTACACTATAAGTGTTATCTTTATCGAAGTTATTATTCTTTATAACCCTAGCAGCTCTCGTGATAATTTGTTCATCACTGAGAGAGGACAGTTCCATATTGTAACAGAGTTAATTGTGTTGAATAAAATCTGTTTTCTGTTACTAGAGTTTTTATATTCGATTTGATTGTGGTAAACACTGTATTTAACCCCCTTCTACAGTGTGTGTGACCTAACAAGTGGTATCAGAGCTATCTGTTAACACACAAACAGTTTAAGATCCAAAAACAATCATGTCTGAAGAAGAAACTCCAACCAAGCCTACCAAAACTGAAGAACCTCCAAAAACCATAACCCATAGTCGATATGAGACTATAAGAGTTCCCATGTTGAAACTGAAAGGAATATGTCCTAAGTCCAATCGTGTATTAGGATTTAGGAATAACTTTTATGTAATCTGTTTTGATTTCATTGATATTAATAAAGACTTGTTTTGTTTTTATTACGGGCTCTATCTATTTAAGTGTTTAAATAAGATATACCATAGTTTAGAGTAAAGCTTTTTATGGATTATGATGAGATCATAATAGTGAGACCTAAAAAGATGATAACTCTAAACTTAAATAGTTCCTGGTCATAAGATTACTAACTGGTAATTAATAATCCGCAAAGATCGGTACATACTATGCTTGCTTCATTATGAAGGATGTCTGTTCTCATAGACATTTGTGTGGTGACACTATAGCTAGTATGTAGGTGCTTATTATGGAATAAGTTCACTGAACATGACTCGCACAGCTGAACAACTGATGGAGTTCACTCACGTGTCAGCAGTTGTTCGCTTAGTGATAGTTGTACAAGTATCCTTGGACTTGAGGACATCATAGTCATCTTGTGTACACTGAACTATGATTTGGTTTAGTTCTTAGTCTCCAGGGACAATTATTAGGGCTCTTCTGGGTATAGGAATTTGTACACGAAGATAGTGTATGATCAATAAAGGATCTACCCCTTCCAGTGAAGGAAGCGAATGTTCAAGGCTGATCCACTTATGCTAGTTCAGGAATCTCTGGCCAGAGTAAATGAAATTAGAAAGGAGTTTCTAATTTGCATAGAACTACGCATAGTAAATGGTAAGCAAGTGATTAAATTAGATACGCTTGACACGAGATCCATGCCTTGTATTTAATCGAGACATTGTAGGGTAGAAGGAGTTTATTGTACGGTAACTATTCACTGATAGGTTCTTGGTATTCTAAGCAGTGAATTCATATTATCCGGATAGTCGCGATATGTTGAGAAGCATCACTCACGATGTAGAATAAATGTGATTAATTAATTAATCATATTTAATAAATTAGAGAATTTATATAAATAATGATAAAATAGTTTTATTATTATTTATTTCTACTACCGGCTTAATATTGAACCTACAGGGTCACACCATAAAAGAGAATGATTTAATGGTGGAGGAATTAATTAATAATGGCTAATAATTATTTATTTGTGAAATAAATAATTAATTGGCAAATTTAATAATTGATTAAATGAGATTTAATTGATTATAAATTAATTAAGAAAAGTTCTTAATATTATTAATTAAAGGATTTAATTTTTGGAAATTAAATCAAGAGAGAGAATTATTTCTAAAGTGTTTGGAAAAAGGATTAATGATTAAAAGGTGTTTTAATTATTAATGAGAATAATAAATGGGATAATAATAATAATATTTATGGGAAAATTTCAGCTGAAAATTTTGCCTATAAATACACTATTATAGACCCTATTTTATTCGAACCCACATCAAACCCGAAAACCCAAAAAGTTTGGACAACCCAATTCTCTCCACCTCCTTCCTCCTCCTTAACATCGTTTTCTTGGTGGATACCGGTGGAGTGCTTCACACTTGAGGAGCAACTGCTAAGGATCTCTGATCGTTGTCTCCGAATTATTTTAAAAGGTTAGATTCGATCCCTCGAATTTTTATTCACAATTTATATGCTTTTATTTGGATTTTGTATGTGTAAAAGTGTTTTGCCATGCCCCCGCTGCGCTAAAAATCCAACAATGGTATTAGAGCATAGGTTGTATGCATATAGATCTGTGGTAAAAATTTCAGAATTTTATGTGCTTGTATAAATTAATTATGATTTTTACAAGTTATATTATGGATTAATTTTTCCTGATGAGAAATCGTTTCTCAGAATAATTTTGAATGTTGATCTGGGTTCTACAAGTGTTGTAGATCGTCTGGGTATTTTTTTCATAATTTTATGATGTATAGATTTTTTATTATGAATTTTTGAAGTTGTTACAATTAAATTCGTAATTAAATAAATAAATACATGTGTATATAGTATATATATATATATATATGTTTGTATACTGTGTTGTGGCATCTGCATTGTCTGCTGTGTTGTTTTTGTTGACTGCAAAGAAAGAAAACGTACGGCTAAAAGACGAGGTCAGCGGCACAAAAATCCGAGGAAAAGGCGGGGACTGACGTAAACAGGCGAAGGACCACGCATCGACCACGCGCGCGTGGGGCTCACGCGCTGGCGTGCCACGCGCGGCGCGTGGAAGACACGCGCTGGTGACGACGTGCTAACGTCATCAGATGACGTCATGCTGACGTTAGCATAGGGGTTAGGGGCGCGTGAGGCGCGTGGGCGCGTGGGTGCGCGTGGGGGGAGGTCTGACACGCGCCTGACAGCGCGTGTGCGCGTGGCGGCGCGTGGGGCACCTTCTCGGGGCGCGTGAGGGCGCGTGGGAGCTCAGAATTGGGCGATTTTGGTGCCGTTGGATTCGTATTTTCGAGACGCTTCTAATGGTATATTATTTGATATTTTATGAAATTGTTTCGAACTGTTTATAGCTAACATAAGTGTTTTAAAGCTGTTTTTGATCGTTTAAATTGCTTTTAAATGCTTCATGTGATACATAGAGATGTATAATGCTTAGACTAATGTACTAGATGATGTAACATGCTTACCTTAATGTTTATTCATGTTGATATATGTGATATATGCTTAGTTTATCATGCGATGATAGATTTAGGTGAACTTAAATAAATATAAGGCGTTTGTTAGACAACCTAACATAGTGAAATTGTTTCATAACCTTAAGAATAATATTATGAATACAATCATGAGATTCTTGTATTTGTGAAACACGTAATTGAATATGAATTTTCGATATGAGAGAAAGGATGATTCTGTCAACAACAGATTTCTATCTGTAAGAAAGGGTTATTAAGTGACGCCTCTTGACAATGCTCCACCCGATCTGGGAATCATCTGATTATTGATTATTGATTTGAAATATTTAATTTAAAAGGAAGAATCTCTTTATAATATGATCATGATTGTAACGTAATATAATCCCTCTAAAATTAAATAATATCAAGTAGTAATTGGCCAATGACACAACGGGCTTGTGTCGGTCATAGCCTTCCAACATGATAGAAAGTAGTTCTTATTTTTGAATCATTATCGTTTCGTGCCACAGCCGAGGGCTTTGATTTCAAAATAAGAAATACTTGTCTATTATATAGAGATGTGTACATTGAATAAGAATCTAAAGGTCGTTACGTGCCACAGCCATGGGCCTTTGGGGACTGATTCATTTATACGGAATGTTGGGTTTGACTTGACTTAAAATATTGAGTTTGTCGTGCCACAGTCGTGACTCAATTATTCAAGAGGCTAAAGTTTGATTAGGGAATAACATAAGATGTAATTGACAAGAGTTGTCTGCCTATTGAACATTACATGGCGTTTCGTGCCACAGCCGGGGTTGTGTAATGGAATGTAGGATCCCTATTCCCACTAGCATTATGAATGCTTAATTTTTCACGTAGAGGGTTGAATAAATTAGATAAACTAGTGGGAGCCACTTATGAATAAAGACCCGATTCATGTAGTATTTTGAAATGAAATCGAATATTTGCTAAGTGTTGTTATGTGTTTATCATTTACAGATTTACAATATACGTTATGTCTTCTACACTATCACTCAGGAGCATACTAGATGCTCACTAATTGACTGGTCCTAATTATGCTGACTGGCTTCGAAACTTGAGAATTGTTCTCAGGATTGAGAAGCTGGAATACGTGATTGACTCACCTAAGCCTACTGAACCTGCTAGTGATGCACATAATGATGAACATGTTGTGTATCGTAAGTGGATAGATGATGCAAATGTTGCTCAATGCATCATGCTAGCTTTCATGAACATTGAGCTACAGAAGCAACATGAGCATATGGATGCTCACACTATCCTTATGCATCTACAAGAGTTGTATGATGTGGCAGGGAGGACAGCTCGATATGAGATATCGAAGGAGCTGTTCGGTTGTAGGATGTCTGAGGGATCATCTGTGAATGACCATGTACTTAAGATGATCAATTTGATTGAACGTCTTAGACAACTTGGTTTTGCCATGGATGGGGAGCTGAGCCAAGACTTGGTCTTGCAATCGCTTCCGAGTTCGTTCTCGCAGTTTGTTGTGAACTTTCACATGAATAAGTTGGATGTCAGCCTGCCTGAACTCCACAACATGTTGAAGACTACGGAATCGAATTTTCCCCCTAAGAAGAGTTCTGTTCTTCTAATTGGTGAAGGTTCCAATCCTAAGAAAAGGAAGAGGAACTCTTCCAAGAAGAAGAAAGTAGGTGAGAAAACGCCGGTTCCACCAAAAGCTGAAGACCCCGAGAGCAAAGTTGTTTGCTTTCACTGTAACAAGGTGGGGCACTGGAAGAGGAACTGCAAGGTTTACCTTGCAGAATTGAAGAAGAAAGGTAGTGAGACTACCGCTTCTAATTCAGGTATGTTCATGATAGAAGTGAATATGTCATTAAATCAAATTTCTACTTGGGTATTAGATACCGCCTGTGGTTCTCAAATCTGCAATTTGTTGCAGGGACCAAGGAGAAGTAGGACTCTTGAGGAAGAGGAGGTGATTCTACTGATGGAAATGGAGCAAGAGTTGCTGCTGAAGATGTAGAATCATTTCATTTACATATGCCTACAGGCAAGACTATTGTTTGAAATAATTGTTATTTTGTTCCCTCAATTGTGAGGAATATTATTCCCAAGTTAGACTTGGATGGATTTTCATTTATTATTGAGAATAATGAATGTTCTATTCTTAGAGATAATATTCTTTATGGACGTGGTGCTTTA
Organism: Apium graveolens; assembly: GCF_009905375.1. Taxonomy (NCBI): domain Eukaryota; kingdom Viridiplantae; phylum Streptophyta; class Magnoliopsida; order Apiales; family Apiaceae; genus Apium; species Apium graveolens. The sequence continues at coordinate 207,526,900 of NC_133650.1, read as the reverse complement.
AATAATGGTCTGTATATATGTGACATAATTTACTTCACATTGAACAAACTAATAAAAGAAAAGGGATGATAAATATCTCACTTCGTTGTGGCACTGCAGTCTCCATTTAATAGACATGGAGAGAGGACTACAAATTTGCTAGGAATGGTACACACAGATGTATGTGGACCAATGTCTAAGCAAGCCATGGGTGGATTTTCATACTTCATTACTTTCATAGATGATAGATCTGGATTCAGATATGTGTTTGATGAAACACAAGTCTGAGGCCTTTGAAAGGTTCAAAGAATATAAGTATGAAGTGGAGAAACAACCAAACATAGTATTATAACTCTTCGATCAGATCGAGGTGGTGAATACTTTAATGGAGTGTTTCTAGATTATTTCAAAGTAAATGGTATAGTCTCCCAGTGGACTCCTCCAGATTAGTATCTGAAAGGAGAAATCGAACTTTGTTAGACATAGTTCGGTCCATGATGAGCTATGCAAATCTTCCAGTATTCCTATGGGGTTATGCATTGGAAACCTCAGCATATTTACTGAATAAGGTGCTTTCCAAATCTGTTCCTCAAACTCCGTATGAGATATGGAAAGAAAGGAAACCGAGTCTTAAACACGTTAAGATTTGGGGATGTCCAGCTTATGTCAAGTAAGTTGACCCAGACAAGCTGGAATATCGATCCGAAAATGTAGTATTGTGGGATATCCTAAAGAGACTTTAGGGTATTACTTTTGCACCGATCATCAGGTGTTTGTCTCCAGACATGCTACCTTCTTGGAAAAGGAGTTTATCCTTGAAGGAAACAGTGGGAGCAAAATTGAACTTAATGAAGTTCAAGAAGCACAAACTACTACAGATCGAGTGGAAACACCTGTTCTGACTGAACAACCTTTTGTGGAATAGCCCATTCATAGATCAGAGAGAGTGTCTCGCCAACCTGAGAGGTAATATGGCCTTATCATTGAGAATGACAATGAGTTGTCAATCATTTGATGATGACGACCCTGTGACCTATAATGAGGCTATGAGTAGTGTTGACTCAGAGAAATGGCATAGTGCCATGAAATCCAGAATGGAATCTATGTATACGGTATACAAAAGATAGATTATAGCAGATGGTCAGGTGGAGACCTATAAGGCCAGGCTTGTGGCAAAAGAATTCAAACAAAGGCAATGGATTGACTTTGACGAAGCCTTTTACCTGTAGCCCTGTTATAATCAGTTCAGATTTTGCTTGCGAATGCTGCTTACTGCGACTATGAGATCTGGCAAATAGCCAGATGGTTTTCTTTCCAAGGGAAATGAAAACCTAGTGTGTAAGCTGTTGCGAACCATATGTGGTTTAAAGCAAGCTTCTCGTAGATGGAACATTCGTTTTGATGAGACAATCAAAGAGTTTGATTTTATCAAAAATGTAGATGAACCATCCATCTACAAAAGGGTTAGTGGGAGCGCGATAACATTTCTTGTATCGTATTGAAATAGAGTTGACACACATAACAACATAGCAGACCCACTCACAAAGCTACTTTATGAAAGTCACTTTGATCGTCAAGATGGGTATTAGATACCAGAGTGATTGGCTTTAGTACAAGTGGGAGATTGAAAGGAATATGTCCTAAGTCCAATCGTGTATTAGGATTTAGGAATAACTTTTATGTAATCTGTTTTGATTTCATTGATATTAATAAAGACTTGTTTTGTTTTTATTACGGGCTCTATCTATTTAAGTGTTTAAATAAGATATACCATAGTTTAGAGTAAAGCTTTTTATGGATTATGATGAGATCATAATAGTGAGACCTAAAAAGATGATAACTCTAAACTTAAATAGTTCCTGGTCATAGGATTACTAACTGGTAATTAATAATCCGCAAAGATCGGTACATACTATGCTTATTTCATTATGAAGGATGTCTGTTCTCATAGACATTTGTGTGGTGACACTATAGCTAGTATGTAGGTGCTTATGGAATAGGTTCACTGAACATGACTCGCACAGCTAAACAACTGATGGAGTTCACTCACGTGTCAGCAGTTGTTCGCTTAGTGATAGTTGTACAAGTATCCTTGGACTTGAGGTCATCATAGTCATCTTGTGTACACTGAACTATGCTTTGGTTTAGTTCTTAGTCTCCAGGGAAAATTATTAGGGCTCTTCTGGGTATAGGAATTTGTACACGAAGATAGTGTATGATCAATAAAGGATCTACCCCTTCCAGTGAAGGAAGCGAATGTTCAAGGCTGATCCACTTATGCTAGTTCAGGAATCTCTGGCCAGAGTAAATGAAATTAGAAAGGAGTTTCTAATTTGCATAGAACTACGCATAGTAAATGGTAAGCAAGTGATTGAATTAGATAGGCTTGACACGAGATCCATGCCTTGTATTTAATCGGGACATTGTAAGGTAGAAGGAGTTTATTGTACGGTAACTATTCACTGACAGGTTCTTGGTATTCTAAGCAGTGAATTCATATTATCCGGATAGTCGCGATATGTTGAGAAGCATCACTCACGATGTAGAATAAATGTGATTAATTAATTAATCATATTTAATAAATTAGAGAATTTATATAAATAATGATAAAATAGTTTTATTATTATTTATTTCTACTACCGGCTTAATATTGAACCTACAGGGTCACACCATAAAAGAGAATGATTTAATGGTGGAGAAATTAATTAATAATGGCTAATAATTATTTATTTGTGAAATAAATAATTAATTGGCAAATTTAATAATTGATTAAATGAGATTTAATTGATTATAAATTAATTAAGAAAAGTTCGTAATATTATTAATTAAAGGATTTAATTTTTGGAAATTAAATCAAGAGAGAGAATTATTTCTAAAGTGTTTAGAAAAAGGATTAATGATTAAAAGGTGTTTTAATTATTAATGAGAATAATAAATGGGATAATAATAATAATATTTATGGGAAAATTTCAGCTGAAAATTTTGCCTATAAATACACTATTATAGACCCTATTTTATTCGAACCCACATCAAACCCGAAAACCCAAAAAGTTTGGAAAACCCAATTCTCTCCACCTCCTTCCTCCTCCTTAACATCGTTTTCTTGGTGGATACCGGTGGAGTGCTTCACACTTGAGGAGCAACTGCTAAGGATCTTTGATCGTTGTCTCCAAATTATTTTAAAAGGTTAGATTCGATCCCTCGAATTTTTATTCACGATTTATATGCTTTTATTTGGATTTTGTATGTGTAAAAGTGTTTTGCCATGCCCCCGCTGCGTTAAAAATCCAACAGAAACCTTCTGAGTATTCCATATGGAAAATGAAGATGGCTATGTTTCTGAAAGCTACAGATCCAGAATATCTTGATAAGATTAATGAAGGACCACATATGCCAACCAAACTCTCTGTGGAAGTTGCAGGTCAGCCAGCAAAGTCTGTACCAAAGGAGAAAAGTGATTACACTGCTGAAAATATCTCATCGATTGCGAAGAATGCAAAGGTAAGACACTTGCTGCATAGTGCCATTGATAATGTCATGTCAAATAGGGTAATTCAATGCAAGACTGCAAAAGAGATATGGGATGCTTTGGAAACAAGGTGTCAGGGAACTGATTTAATTATGAAGAACGGGAAGACTATACTCACTCAAGAGTATGAGAACTTTGACTCAAAGCCTGATGAGTCATTAACTGATTTATATGACAGATTTGTCAAACTCTTGAATGATTTGTCACTAGTTGACAAAGAGTATGATATTGAAGATTCAAATCTTAAATTCATGTTAGCTCTTCCTGAAAGATGGGATTTGAAGGCCATAATAATAAGAGACAACTATAATCTTGATGAAACAACTCTTGATGAAATTTATGGGATGCTCAAGACTAATGAACTTGAGATGGAACAAAGAATCAAGAGGAATGGAAGAAAGTCAAGGACAGTTGCTTTTGTGGCTGAGGAGGAAAGTCCCAAAGTTGCTGCCTCAAAGAAAGGCAAGGGAAAGGCTCTCATCACAAAGTCTGATACTGAGTCATCAAGTTCTGATAGTGATGATGACTCAGAAACCGAAAGTATACTTGAGATGGACCCTGATGAGGAGATGATGAAGCTGTGTGCTCTTATGGTGAAAGGAATCACAAAGATTGCATACAGGAAATTCAGGAGAGGAAAGAAGTTTTCCAGGAAAGATGCAATTTCTGATAAGAAAGGTTTCAGAAAATCTGAAGGCAAAGGAGGAAAGTCTGACAGAGGAGATTACTCAAATGTTAAATGCTACAACTATAGTGAGAAAGGCCACATATCTCCTGATTGCAGAAAAGGGAAGAGTGACAAAGGCAAGGCTCTTGTCACAAAGAAGAAAAGCTAGTAAGATGCTTCAGATTCTGAGGATGAGGAAAACTATGCCTTGATGGCAAATGCTGATAGCAGTTCTGATACTGCTGACTTAAAGGTACCTCAAACTACTTATGCCTTTCATACTGATGATATTACTGAGTTGAGAAGATATCTTAAGACCATGTTCATTAGTTATAAATATCAAACTTTAACATGTGAAAGATTAACTTTTGAAAATCTTGCTTATAAAAAGAGAAATGATTATTTAGAAAAAGAGTTAGTCATGTTCCATTAAACTCAGAAAGATAGAGATGATGCCTTTTATGTTAGGGATGAAGTGCTAAAAATGAATGAATCTCTAAAAACTGAGTTAGAAAAGGAAAGAGAGATTATCAGGACTTGGACTAACTCTGGTAAAGCAACTTAGGATATTCTTAGTAGTGGAAACTGGAAAGAGGGCTTAGGTTATGGAGATGATAAGAACAGTAAGGGAACTGTAGAAACTGAGCCTATAGTTATTAAACAAAAACCAAAGGTAAATCCTGTTAAGTTTGTAACTGCAAAGTCTGATATTGAGAAATCAGAAGTTAAGGAGAAATTAACTTCTGACAAACCTAAACAGGATAAGCCAACTGAAGTTAACATAGGCTTAATGACCAAGAAGCAGCTTAAGCATAAGCTGAAAGATGTTAAGAATGTAAACTAGGTAAAGCCACCTAGGAAAAATAGGAATGGAAAGAAAGGTGTGAACAAAAGTAACAATTATAAACCTGTTCCTAATGCTCCTAGAAAAACATGTCATAACTGTGGAAATTTTAACCATCTGGCTTCTTTTTGCAGGAAGAATAAGAATATAAACTCCTTACCTTCAAAATCAGGAGTTAAGAGTCGGTCTTTTAGATATAAGCCACAAAATCCTTGTTTTCATTGTGGTAGTTTATGGCATTCCATTTATACTTGTAAGGAATATCATAGTTTGTACTATGATTATTATCAAATAAAACCTTCTTTAAAGAAAGTTAGCATTATTCCTTCGAGTATAAGTTCTGATGCAAAGTCTGATATTGCAAATTCTGATAAGAAAACTGTTAACATAAACTTTGATGCTAAATCCGCTACAAATATTAATAAACTTGATAAGGCCAAAGGATCCAAGCAAGTCTGGGTCCTTAAAACTAATCATTAGTAGTCTTTTTGATTGCAGGGCAACAGGAAGAATATCCTAGTTTTGGATAGTGGATGTTCAGGACATTTGACTGGAAATAAAGCCCTGCTATCAGACTTTGTGGAGAAAGCTGGCCCAGGTGTTTCTTATGGAGATGGCAACATTGGAAAAACTCTGGGATAAGGCAATATCAATCTTGGGAATGTCATCATTGAAAAAGTAGCTCTGGTCTCAGGACACAATCTGCTGAGTGTGAGTCAAATCTGTGATATAGGTTATCATGTGGATTTCTTTGAAGAATGCTATGAAGTTGTAAGCAAATCTTTAGGCAAAGTTGTTCTGAAAGGATACAGGCATGGTAACATTTATGAAGCCAAGCTTTCAACAAGTACTGAAGGTTCTGTAATCTGTCTGTTAAGTAGAGCATCAATTGAAGAAAGCTGGGATTGGCACAAGAAACCCTCTCATTTAAATTTTAACAATATAAATGAACTAGTCAAGAAAGATCTTGTGAGAGGACTATCAAAATCAGTATTTGCTCCTGATGGCCTTTGTGATTCATGTCAGAAGGCAAAACAAAGAAAATCTTTATTCAAGAGCAAGACTGAATCATCAATTCTTGAGCTTTATCACCTACTACATGTTGATCTATTTGGTCCAGTTAATGTCATGTCTATTGCAAAGAAGAAATATGCTATGGTCATAGTGGATGAGTTCACCAGATACACATGGGTGTATTTCTTGCACACAAAAAGTGAAACTGCATCTATCTTGATTGATCATGTCAAGCAACTGGATAAATTGGTCAAAGATTCTGTGAAGATCATAAGAAGTGATAATGGCACTGAGTTCAAGAATTTGATCATGGAAGAGTTCTGCAAAGACCATGAAATAAAGCAGGAATTTTCTGCTCCTGGAACTCCACAACAAAATGGAGTTGTTGAAAGAAAGAATAGAACTCTTATTGAAGCTGCACGAACTATGCTTGATGAAGCAAAGTTGCCAACCTACTTTTGGGCTGAAGCTGTGCAGACTGCTTGTTTTACTCAGAATACAACACTTATCAACAAGCATGGAAAAACACCATATGAGATGGTGAAGAAAAAGAAGCCAAATTTGAAGTATTTTCATGTATTTGGATGCAAGTGTTTTGTTCTTAAGACTCATCCCGAACAGCTATCCAAATTTGATCTAAAAGCTAATGAAGGAATTTTGTTGGATATCCACTTTCCATAAAAGCCTTCAGAGTCTACAATTTAAGAACAAGGGTTGTCATGGAATCTATCAATGTCTCTTTTGATGATAAGAAGAATACCGGACTTGAAGATTTCAATGATCATGATCAGTTGAGATTCGAAAATGAAGTTTTAAATTCTGATTCTGTAAATCCTGACAGTCTAAATCCTAATACTGCAAACTCTGATGGATTAACCTCTGATGTTATTGAAACTGTGGTGACTATGCCTAAGGAAAATGCACCTGTACAGGGGGAGCATACTGAAGATCCAACCACATCTCAAGAAGCATCAGAATCTACAATAGGCTCTTCAAGTTCTGATTCGTCAAGTTCTGATGGGCCAAGTTCTGATAATTCTGGAAACTCATGTTCTGATATTTCTGGAAACTCAAATTTTGAAGGATCCAACTCAGAGAGCATAATTTCAGAGGGAGTATCAGAAAATGGTGATAGAGATAGCATGGATCATGGGGGAGCATCCAGTTCTAGAGATAACCTTCCATCTGCAAGAAAGTGGACTAAAGCACATACACCTGACTTAATTATTGGAAATCCTGATGCAGGTGTTAGAACTAAAACAACTACATCAAATGAATGTCTATATCATTCTTTTCTATCTCAGACTGAACCAAAGAAAGTGGAAGAAGCTCTTCAAGATGCTGATTGAGTGCAAGCAATGCAGGAAGATTTAAATAAATTTGAAAGAAATAAAGTCTGAACCCTAGTACCAAGACCAAAGAACAGGTCTGTTGTTGGTACAAAGTGGGTGTTCAGAAACAAAACTGACAGTGATGGAATAATTACAAGGAACAAAGCAAGGCTGCTTGCAAAAGGATACTCTCAACAGGAGGGAATTGATTATGATGAAACATTTGTACCAGTTGCTAGATTGGAAGCCATAAGGATATTTTTGGCTTATGCTGCTCACAAGAAGTTTAAAGTCTTTCAAATGGATGTGAAAAGTGCTTTTCTTAATGGAGAATTCGAAGAGGAAGTGTATATTGAACAACCTCCAGGCTTTATAGATCCCAAATTTCCTAATCATGTCTACAGACTTGATAAAGCACTTTATGGCCTTAAGTAAGCTCTAAGAGCATGGGATGAGACTTTAGCTCAGTTTTTTCTGGAAAGTGGATTTAACAGAGGGACTATTGACAGAATACTGTTCTACCTCAACCATGGAAAGGACTTACTTTTGGTACAAAAATATGTTGATGATATCATTTTTGGTTCTACAAATGACAGACTTTGTAAAAAGTTTGCCAAGCTGATGCAGTCAAGATATCAAATGAGTATGATGGGAGAACTTTGTAAATATATGATGACTTTGTAAAATGTTTACTATCTTTGTGTATTATGTGCTTAAATTGAAATTTGCTTAAGTGCTGATTGTTGTCTGATGTGAATTTCTAAACTCTGATAGTGATATGAATGTTTCTGTGACTATTCAATCCAATGAGGATAACTGTGCTAGATGTTGACCTAGTAGTCTTTAATATACTAAAGATCCCATGTTTGAAGTAATTGTTTATGTGGAAATCTTTTAACACAAGCAAATTATGATATTGAGCTTAGTTAAGTTTACTTTGTGTATCTTATTACTAAGTCAAAAACTAGAATAATGCTTTTTATCTGTTAAGTTCTGATGTTAGTAAATCTGATGGATGTACTAAGTGCTGATAAGCCTCGCTTATCAAAAGAAAAAGAAAAGAAATAAATATCAGGTACTCCTTTGAGATCTAGAGTAAAAATGTGGAAGGGAAGACCCAAGTGCATTGCTGGTATTAAGTAATATGCATTAGAAAAGCAAAATAAAATTTTCTTGGTGACTTTTCACACTCTATGATTACTGGAGAAATACTCTGGTAACAGCATAAATTCTGATAAGCAGTCGTGACTCACTTACACTGAGAAGCCACTATAAAATGGAATTTCAAAAGATGCATAAAATGAGCACAAAACAGTTGAGGTGGACTCGTGCATGAACTCATTCAATAGTAGGCTTCTGAATAATGACAGATTTTGAGTAAAGTTTTTAGTTATGCCTTATTTCTAAGATGTACTGAAGTGAATTAGACTTTACTCTTTGTCTGATATTTAGCTTAATGCACACACTTACACTCCATATGAATGATGAAAATTACTGTGGTGATAAATGTTGTTTTAGATGAACAGTTTATGTGTCAGATTGCATAAATTCTGAGGACAAGTTCTGATGAAAGTTCTGATGATTAAGTTCTGATGAAACCATATCAGTATGTGTGTGAAGAATTACAGGAATACACATTCACTTTTCGAGTTAAGGAGCCATATTCTGATCACTTTTAAATCCTGATAATAATCAAGTTTTGATGCTGACCTGACAGTACTTACTTACTTGGTTTATTTTTTGTCATTACTTGAACGATAATATTTGTACAGAATATTGGTTAATGTGAGATAAAACAGTCATAATCATTATGGGTTAGTGGTTAGCATATATGTCTTGAAAAACTGCATGCGCACAGTAATTATTATTATATCTCGTGCCCATTAACTCTGGCTTTAGATCTTTTACTGACTATTATTATTACACATCAGTCTAGGGAGTCGAGAGGTCATTATTTTTACTTGTAATTGTTGCCCAGTCCTCGCGTCCCTTAGTATTCCATTGCCTATTTAAATGACTAATCATTCATCAGTAAAACCATATATGTTCATTTCTCTCAAACAATGGCACATTTTAGTTGGTATTACTCTTATGGCACAGAAACTGTGATTATCTTTTGAAATGGAATTCCGACTTCATATTCTATCAACAACATTCCATTTGTCATCTGGATTCAACTTCTAGAGAACATTAAAAATGATCTGTTGTTTTTCCAAAGAGAAGCTCATCTTCGTATTCTTAAACAGCAGGAGCAAATCATTCGTCTTGCTGTTCTCTTTGTTGAAAGTAGGAAGAAGAATTAATTGTTATCCATCCGTTTCTCTTTACCGTCAGCTTTGTCAGTCTTCTTAGACTAGGACTAAGGCTGTTGATGTCAAGAATCGTAGAATAGGACTATCTTGTAATTTTTGCATGTAATTGCTAAATTTCATCAAATGTAATCATCTGATATATCAATGAAATTTTCTTTTATTGCAAGATTTGTTCTTTGTTTCTCAAATTATGTGACTATGCATGTTTAATTGTAACTTATTAATCTTTACTTCATCGATTTTTAATTTTATTTTGTGATGAATGTTTTGATTTAATTCTGTTGATTTGAGGAAACAACTGAGAAACAAGTTCCTATATCAGAACCTGTTGTTGTAAAAGCTGAGAAGGTTTTATCTCAAAAAGATACTGTAACTGGGAGTTCTAGGCCCCTCAAAAGGCTTAGAAAGTTAAATTCCGATGATAAAGCTCCTACAGTGTCTCCACCTTTGAGGAAGTTAAAGAAACAGAGAGCTCACAAAGACATAGTTGAGTCAGATTCAGAGGATGTAGTGGAAGCAGCTAAGGAAGGGGATCAGGAATCTCTGATCTCAATAGAACCAATTGTTATTAAATCACTTCCTTCTGCACAACAAGAAACTGCTCAAGACAGAATTCCTACACCTCCCATGTCACCTATAGTTGATCCAGTACATACTGAAGAACTAGGTACAAGTGTTGAAATTGATATTCATAACTTGATTATGCCTGAGGTTTTGTACTTGGAAGCTCCACCAATTCAACTTACTCCACCAACAACATCAATTTTGGATGATGATCGGAACCTGGCTGCAGATCAGAATTTAGAGGATGATGTTGAAGCCTCTATAGCCTCACATACTGCTATTTTATCAGAGGATGCTGATACTGCAGTGTAACACCCCCAGATCCGGGGTCGGGGATCCGGGTCGTCACGGTCTTTCTTTCCACAATATCACTTCACTTAATTAATAATAATAACCTTATGCTGTGATCCCACACTAACACACACCACAATCCGTTATAGTCTCAGAGATGAAATTTAAATAAGTACAAGTCTTTGAATCCACAATTTAAAAGTTATTACAACCCAAAATGATTACTTGATAAATTTACAGTTAATTGCCATTATCTGCCACAAGTTATAATTATACATAATTTGATTCTCAAAAATAGAATGCCTGATCTACCAATAGATCTACCTCTGCAGCTATAGCAGCCACAACATCATCGGGAAGACGCGGGACGCTTCCCACGCGCTTGCGCTGGGTCTGCTGGAGTCTGGCCATCTTTCCTAACTGTTGTTGTGTGATGAAGAAATAAAGCAAGAGTGAGCCTTACAGCTCGCAAGATAATATGTAGTGATAACAATAATATAAGTATCTAAATGGATACTTACTAGAATCTTTTATCATGAGTAAGATAATTACTTACTAGATATAAGTAAAAACAAGGGATGAAGTTACCAAATACTTCACTATACTTATATCATTTATAAAGCTACTTGAACTACCACTGTTCAAAGTATAATGAGCTTTCAACAGTTCATCACATAGATGAGACTACAAGACAAGATTTGAATAGATTAAATCTTTAAAATATCATCAAAATAAAATGAAGTTACGAGATACTTCATTTGATGCAAACATCATTTTGAAAACTTGACCCTGCCAACACTCAACAATCGCCCAACCGTAGCCTTTCTATCGAAATGCTCTGGGTAGTGTTGCAGAAATATCCAATTGGATGATGAACTCATTACGGGAGTTTGCCGCGCCAGGAAGACCACTTACGATGATCAGTCGTAGTAGTGCAACCCCACCATTTTCTACATGTAGAGGAGAACCTGTCGGATTTACTTGTCAACCGAACACTGAACTCCTAAGGAATGGACCGCCTTAGCGGAACTTCCAGGCCATTTGGGCCAATATAATAAGGCTGGGCCGGCGCCACTCGACCACTTACGCCACTCCTAGTTCAGATGAAATCCATGACTCTGAAACGTAAAGCTCGTTCCCCCTTTCCCCAAGTAGAAACTTGTTGATACGGCTCCACCAAGAAGTCATATCTAGTTGGAAAGGAGAACTCACCGATATTTCCCAGGCGATGCCTGTTAATGGATTAACTTGTTCCAAGAATTTTACTTCCCGAGTGTTGGGTAAGTAATCGATTCATTTAACAAAACAGCAACCTTGTTGCGAATATAAAACACACCACAGAGCCGGATCCCTCAGGTTTTGAGCGAGTATTTAAATCCCCTTCGAAAGGAGGATCTTAAATATAAAAATGAGTTTTGGGATCCGCTCTAACTTTTAAAAAATCATTTTGAAGACTCGCAAAACATTTTTAAGAATGTTTGGAGTGATGCTGATTTAACAAAATAAATCAGTCCCAATATATTAGAAAATATCTAAATATTATTATTTAAATAATATTTCCATAAAGAATAATCTTTATAAAAAATAATTGAAGTAGAAGTTTTGAAACTTATACTTGAAATGAATATTAAATATCCAAAGATATACCTATACGAAAGTACTATCTTTATTTGAATAATCAAAAGTGAGTTTGATTATCGACACCTTATTCTTTAATAAAATAAAGAATATATCTCAGCAAATAATCGGAGTCATAGATCCTCAAATGAATATTCAAATAATATTCATTAAATAATATAAACTGAGTCATAAGCCCTCGAATGAATATTCAAATAATATTCAATAAATAATATAAAAGAGTCATAAGCCCTCGAATGAATATTCAAATAATATTCAGATAAATAAATAAAAGGGTCATAAGCCCTCGAATGAATATTCAAATAATATTCAATAAATAATATAAAAGAGTCATAAGCCCTCGAATGAATATTCAAATAATATTCAGATAAATAAATAAAAGGGTCATAAGCCCTCGAATGAATATTCAAATAATATTCAGATAAATAAATAAAAGGAGTCATAAATCCCCGAATGAATATTCAAAATAATATTCAATAAATAATATAAAAGAGTCATAAGCCCTCGAATGAATATTCAAAATAATATTCATTTAATATAAAGGAGTCATACGCCTTCGAATAATATTCGAAATAATATTCAATAATAAAATAAAGTTAAACTTATCGAATAAACCTTATTCGATTAATAGTTTTGAAAACTATGACCATATATATATATATAAGTATATATATATATATATATATATATTTATATCCATATATACAAAATCTACTCGGGATCCTCGACTCCCGGTTTTAGAAAATATTTTCACCTTTGGGTCCCTGTACTAAGGGTATATGCAAATTACCGCTATCCTCTAGCATAGGTATTATCAACTGAATCAACAGATATATATATGGCAAGAATGCGAAACAGGCATGCATATATATATACCATAGCAGCATGCTTCAATATATTGCATCATTTGCTAATTAACCAACATGCATCTATCGCAAGATAATGCAAATACATATATTCATCACAACAACAGTTATAACGGGTAGAAAACTTGCCTGAGTGACTTGGGGTGATAAAAGGCTCGGGATGAGTCTGGTAACCTATAAAAAATAAGTAAGTTGGAATTAAACCAAAGTCACTTGCAAATCTATACTTTAACTAACTTAGACTCTAACGCTTGTTTTGCGCTTATTGATTCTCTTAAGTCACTCGAGTACCCTCGGCTCCACCATTTTTAATAAATTAACCATTACGAGTTTTAAAGCGATTCCTTCGCGAGTGTCTTACCAACTGCCTAACACTCTTACCATAATTGTTTCATATATTAATTAACCCTTTTTGGTCTTTAACCTATGTTTCAAAGTAAGGCGAGGGGAAATGATTCGTTCGCGAAACGCCGTTACTTGAAACGGTCGTTTCTCCTAAACCGTACATCGGAATCAAACGAACTACATATCAAAACGAAGCTCGTAACATGAACTATCTAAACATGGCAATGGTCATAATCTAGCAGGGAGTTCTCGGGTCCAAATGTTATGAACAAAAGCAGTCTAAAGTAAATCGGACATTACGACGGCTATGTTTACGCGATTACCAATGTTTAAACTACTCCAATTAACCACCAACCAACTCATAACCATCAATACAACAAAACTTCACCGAAACCATACCACATCAGTCCATAATCTCCAAGGTTTTCAACTCAAACAACCACAATCAAGACCTATGAACTATAATCAAGCTTCAATTACCAAAACACTTCCAAATCAAACCAAACTACTAATAATCACAATCCATGCTTCTCATTTCACAAAACCAACCATTAAACTTACTAACAAATAAAGTAAAGGCTAGGGTTTGAAGTTTATACCTTCCTTGGGAGGTGTTAAGTTGCTAGGAAGCCTTAGGGAGCCTCCTACAAGCTTGATCTTTCCAAAGAAATCAAGAACACAAAGTTAGGCTTTGAAGTTTCTAAAAGTATGATTTAAAAAACTGTAAAAATGAGGGTCTTACCATGATTATTTGGACGAGACTTGTAAACAAGAGTTGTAGGTCATCTCAATACCTTTCCAATGAGCTATAGAACACAATATTTGAGTGAGAAATGAAGGAGATACAGCAGTTTTAGTGTGCTGGTTCTGTTTTGGCCGAGAGCATGAAGAACAATGCCTTGGTTTCTTTTTGATTTTGATGAAAATGATTTGCTTGGCTTGGTTGGTTTGATTTTTGTGTTTGTTTTAGTAAATTACCTAGTTGCCCTTGATTTTGTGTGGTTAAAAAGCCACCACATCTCCTTCCTTCCCATGTCATGCTTGTGTCATCCTCATGATGTCATCCTCCCCTCCTTGTCCTCTTCTCATTGGTTGGGTGACATCATCCTCTCTAATCCCTTTGATTAACTTCCTAATTATTTGCCTAATGACCGCTGATCTGTTATACTGTTCGCTTAACTTTCGTTTTCGTTTATCGTTTGAGGGATCATACCCGGGATCTTATTACTTAGGTTCCCTTAACCTTTCTCAATACATTATATTCCTTTTTATGATCCTCTATTATAATCCTTTAATTTAAATCCTTTTATCCTGTTACCTTATACTCAATTCTTTCCGTATCTATTGGATTTCCGGGAAAAATCAAAGTGTTCGGATTTGGATTCTGACGATCTTTACATACACTTATATCCCATATAAAGTACTAATAAAATCTCAGAATATCCATATCAGAACCCCTATATAGTGTGGCATGAAAAGTTTTCTCATTCAGCAAAAACACTATTCATAAGGGTTTCAAAATTTCCCAAAAATTGGGGTTATTACAGTCTCCCCTCCTTAAAAGGATTCCGTCCCGGAATCAGATAGAAAATGAATTGGGATACTTTCTTAGCATTACACTTTCTAACTCTCAAATAAATTTTCCCACATTGTGGTTTTTCCATCAAACTCTGAATAGTTTGATAACCCTTCTCCTAAGCACTTGTTCCCTTTTCACTCTACAACCCTTCCTGGTTGCTCCATATAGGTTACGTCGGGTTGCATATCTATGCGCTCATATGCCCCTATTTATCTGGCATCTGAATTACACTTCCTTAACACTGATACGTGAGACACGTTACGACCTGCTACATGTTCGGGGTTAGGGCTAGCTCCTATGCTATCCTCCCAATACGTCTTAATATATCCAAGGGTCCAACAATTCGTGGACTTAGCTTTCATTTCTTTCCGAGCCTCATCCTTCCTTTCCAAGGAAATACCTATAACAACACTAGGTCCCCTATTTCATACTCTTTTTCCTTTCGTGTCAAATCAACATACTTATCATGTCCATCTTGGGCTACTACCAGCCGTCCTCTGATTAGATCTATCATATCCTTGGTCCTTTGGACTACTGCGGGTCCGAGCATCTTGCGCTCTATAACTTCATCCTAACATAAGGGAGATCGACATTGTCTTCCCTCAAGGATCTCATAAGGTGATACCTCAATACTAACATATGATCTATTGTCGTAAGAAAACTCAACCCGTGTTAAGTGATCATTCCAATTTCTTTCAAGTCTATTGCACAGACTCTCATTATAGCTTTTAGCATTAGAGCTTTTGCTTCTCACTACCCATCCTTTTTCCCAGTTCGTAGTCGCTACTATCTTCCGTTCCTAATATTATACTAGTTATACTTTTGCTCGTTAGCGTTCTATAATCTTTTAATAACCACGTCAACCTTAGTATCACGAATGTGTTTCCATTCCGAATACTACCACAACTTTATTACTCCTTTTTCAGCTGTTTCTATTTCCCAAAGTTTGATCAATCATATAGAAGTAAAGGAATTTGTTGAGAGATCACTATGATCATGAACACTTGTTATCTCGCATAGTTAGTACAGAAGGTGGCCAGCCTTTAGTACTTGACAAGCAATTAAACAATAGTTGGTATCCTACTAGGCTTCTATCACACAGATAGACAGTCATTCGGCAATACCTCCCCTTCTGAAAGGGTTGTTCTTCTCAACTTACATGAAATGAAAAGAAGAGAAAAGAACGAACTGAAGAGAATTGTATATATAAAAAAAAATATACTGCCACAAAATATCTGGCTTGGAACCTACCTCTGAACTATAGAGGTTTGTCATAGGAGAACAAAACATATATGTATTTATATCAACATCAAGTATTATAGCATCCTATTTCACATGCCTAAATATTTTTGCTATTCCGTCCATCATTCTATGGACCCATGCTCTTCCTCGAGCTTATACACAATCACCTTTGAAACTCCCTCGACATCGAAAATCGAATCTGGGATCTCATTCTATACATCATCGTTACTAGAATTCTATGCTTGCACCGCAACCTTCCTCGTATAATAATACGACTCTCTATTGATAAGAAAGAATAATAATTCACTAGGTAGATACTCTACTTAATTAGTCTATCAATGATAACTTATACACTACCACGACCCGATTAGTGGTACTCAATCTCAACACCCATTCCAATACAACTCTCACGGTTGTAATCAGCTCATTACTCGCAGAATCATTGCTGCCTTACTATGGTCCACCACTGACCTACTATAGTCATTCATTTTCCATGAAGTCTTAATAGCTAACCATACGGAGTCCATACATCTCGTATCTAATTCTCCTAAGGAGTTAACATAACCACCAATCACAATTCATGAAGAACACTCCAAACTCTGACGTACTTTCATGACATGAAGTAGATAAAATTGCAGAAGAGTTTCAATCAAAGCAACGATAGCAGGTTAATACCATTCTTAATCATATGCCTTAAATAGAAGACTTAACTCAAAGGTTCGTCTAGTCCTTTTTGAAACATGGTCCTGGCTTATCTCAAGATAGGACCTCCTAAGATAGATAGCCTGCTCATGGCGATTACATGAATTAAACCTTTACCAACTACTATTACGGTTGGGTATTGCACAGTCATCAGAAGGAATGTCAATCTTCCAAACCATAATACAACCTTCACAATTTTAACCATCCTCACTGTATTATTTTGGCACAAGCGCCTATAATTATCCTCTTACCTTTAAAGTGTCGGCCACCTCTTTGGCCTTTCCTGATAGTAAAATTTCCTTACAGTCAATTTCATTTTAACCACTTTCATAAATTTTCTACCCTATTTCCGATCACTGCTTGAGTGAAGATGTTTTCCTTAAAATCTGATAAGAAAAAAAAATCACCATTTTTCCATAAGTTATTGCCTCAGTCTTTAGAGGTTAATCACTGTCATGACTGACTCTCAATCATAATTAGAACATCTTTTATCTTAAGTCCTAATTTCCCTGAATAATTTCGACCATTACTGGTTCGATCCATCTTTCTCGTGGTTTAACACGTGCCCCACTTGGCAACACTATAATTACGTCATATTTCCTTTATCCACATTTCTAATCTTGAGAATTTTGAATATTACCTTTCTCCTTGTAAAACCTCTAAGGTTATCCTTGAATCGTTCCTCCTGTATTCCCTAGATACAGGGCATATCAAAATTCCATATACTAATACTAGAATCATTGTCTATATACTTTTGAAAAAAAATTCTCCACTGATTCTTTAAAGGTTGTTATTACCTTAATCCTTTCCAATTCATACTGTCAAATTTCATACTATCCCTATTAAGGGTGAAATGCCAACCTTTATGCATTCCCCTAGGATTCATTTTAAGTTACCGATGTTCTATCCTTAATTCCACCTTTGAAAAGGTACATGCATCCATCCATGGATAAACCAAGTCATATATCCTTGATAGATTATCTTCTTCATCATTCCCACCTCGATAGTCTATACCTAACTTCATAATAGCATCCTTATTCAAATTGAGGTCAATCCATATGGCCTCCAAAAGATAACAATGGTCATCCGCTTTTCTTTCCCGATTTGGTAATGATAACATGGATGTTCTGGAAGATATTGGTCATGTTCAACATGAACTTCTTCTTAATAATTCCTTATTTACTTTTGTTGTTTATCTCAACAGTCACCTCAATGTTGGGATATCTTTCATACCTGGCGTCTCCCTTTCTGGGTATCATGCCACCGGTCTTACACTTCACATTCTTGAAGGTCACTTCCTTCATCCAATTTTTCCTAATTTCTTACTTCCTTGTCTCCCCAGTCTATCCGCATCTCATTATTTATCCTTCGAACTATTTCAAGGTTTCCTCGAATCCTCCCAACTTAAAGGGGATAAAATGTACATAACTCGTATGCCTTCAACCATCAACTTTAACTCATGGTGAATCACCCTCATCCTGATGATTACATACTTTTCTATGTCTATTGCTACGAGTCTTTAGGGTTTCCTCATACCCAACTCCATTATCATACCTCAAACTCTATTGCCTTTATATTCCTTTCCACTTTAGTTTCTTTTTATTTTCCTTTCTCTTATCATTATTTCATGAACTAACACAACATAAGTATTGATTCCAAACATCCCGTCATTCTGGATTCGTGTCCTCAGAACGAATCTTGATAACTTTTACAACTTAGATTCATAATTCATCATACTCATCCACTTTTGTTCTAGCTCCAAAGCTTTTACACTATCTCCTTATCTTTGGGAATTAATTTTCTGAAAACAATTGACTGAACTTAAATCAGTTTATTCTAACCTCTGGCTCCGTGCCTTTCTTAGTCTTTCACCAGCGGGTGGTCTCTCTCTTAGGAGGGTAAGTGACAAAAACAGTCTTTTGTGGTTCGTCAATCATTCAGAATCTCAAATGATTCCTCTATTTCCTTTAGCCAGGCTCTTGCCTCGACTAGGTCAACCTGTTCCTTGGAACTCTGAGAGCTTAGAGACTTAAAGGTCCTGAAAGAATTTCCTATCGCATTGTTTCCTCAAGGTGGTGGTTGGGGATAATAGTCTAAGTTCTGTCTAGACAGGTCCATGAATTGCCGTATAGGAGTACCGTCTCGGGTCTCCTTTCCTTACTCGACTTTCTGTTTCCTTAGTATGAAATGTTTCATCCTACTCCCCATAATTGGGGTCATCTTTTAATTTAAAATCCTCATTTTCCACTCCATTATGTCATGGGTTCCTTCTATCTTGATGGCGACCTCCCTGACTATCACGTTCAGGGTTTGTTCTAAATCTTATTCCTCAAACTATGGCTCTCATCTAAGTTCCCTTATCATCTTTCTCTGGCACCGTATGCTCTTTTCCAATAATTCGGTCTCTATTGCAATCTCAAACAGCTTTTCGGTACCGGCTCCGGTTACCTTCACTACTATTTCCAAAATCTCTTATAAACTCTCCCAAAGATATTATCATCTTGAGTCTCTCCTTTTTACTAAGGGCATCAGCCACCACATTGGCTTTCCCCGAATGATAAAGAATCTCCCAATCATTATTCTTGATTAGCTCTAACTGCCTCCTCTGGCATATGTTGAGCTCTTTCTACGTGAAAATGTACTAGAGCACTTATGGCTTAGGTAATTCTCGCACTTCTCTCCATACAAGTAGTGCCTCCAATCTTTAGGGTAAAACTATTGCCACGAGCCTAAGCTCATGGGCGGGGATATCGAATTTCATATTACCTTAATTGTCTTGACATGTACACGATTACCTTACCGTGCTGCATAAGCACGCACCCTAAGCCCTTGTGCGAAGCGTCACTACACTTCACAAAATCTCATTTTCCATCCGGCAATGCCAGCATAGGGGCCATCACCAACCTCTGCTTCAGTTCTTGAAAGCTGTTCTCGCATTTCTCTGTGCATTCGAACTTCTCAGTCTTACGAGTAAGCCGCGTTAAAGGGGTTACTATCTTTACAAACTTGAACGAACCTCCGGTAGTGACCGGCCAATCCTACCTCTGGTAGTCGACCTAACCATGGTCATCAATTCATCAGTGGTCCTTTATCCAATCTTGTCAGGATCCTCCATGGGATCCTCCTCAACAACTATCCCTTCTAGGACAACATCCTCAACCGCTATATCCTCAATATCAACATCATCCGGTCCTGCATTAGGACACTCTATCGGATCCACAATCCGATCTCCAATTAGTAAGAAAACATCATCGCGCTGTTGCTCCTCAACCTCAGGGTTCGGAGTCCCGCTACCATATACGATAACGAACTACGCTCCTATCACGATATTTATAAGGGTTCCCATAAGGGTTTTAACTGTCAGTACTACGTCAGGTAGCCCGACTATGAACTTGGCAAGAGTTCTTATTATCTTTGTGAACTTATTATCTTAACGTCACATCATCTCTGAGGTTTATAACGCTTAGCTCTGATACCACTTCTGTAACACCCCCAGATCCGGGGTCGGGGATCCGGGTCGTCACGGTCTTTCTTTCCACAATATCACTTCACTTAATTAATAATAATAACCTTATGCTGTGACCCCACACTAACACACACCACAATCCGTTATAGTCTCAGAGATGAAATTTAAATAAGTACAAGTCTTTGAATCCACAATTTAAAAGTTATTACAACCCAAAATGATTACTTGATAAATTTACAGTTAATTGCCATTATCTGCCACAAGTTATAATTATACATAATTTGATTCTCAAAAATAGAATGCCTGATCTACCAATAGATCTACCTCTGCAGCTATAGCAGCCACAACATCATCGGGAAGACGCGGGACGCTTCCCACGCGCTTGCGCTGGGTCTGCTGGAGTCTGGCCATCTTTCCTAACTGTTGTTGTGTGATGAAGAAATAAAGCAAGAGTGAGCCTTACAGCTCGCAAGATAATATGTAGTGATAACAATAATATAAGTATCTAAATGGATACTTACTAGAATCTTTTATCATGAGTAAGATAATTACTTACTAGATATAAGTAAAAACAAGGGATGAAGTTACCAAATACTTCACTATACTTATATCATTTATAAAGCTACTTGAACTACCACTGTTCAAAGTATAATGAGCTTTCAACAGTTCATCACATAGATGAGACTACAAGACAAGATTTGAATAGATTAAATCTTTAAAATATCATCAAAATAAAATGAAGTTACGAGATACTTCATTTGATGCAAACATCATTTTGAAAACTTGACCCTGCCAACACTCAACAATCGCCCAACCGTAGCCTTTCTATCGAAATGCTCTGGGTAGTGTTGCAGAAATATCCAATTGGATGATGAACTCATTACGGGAGTTTGCCGCGCCAGGAAGACCACTTACGATGATCAGTCGTAGTAGTGCAACCCCACCATTTTCTACATGTAGAGGAGAACCTGTCGGATTTACTTGTCAACCGAACACTGAACTCCTAAGGAATGGACCGCCTTAGCGGAAGTTCCAGGCCATTTGGGCCAATATAATAAGGTTGGGCCGGCGCCACTCGACCACTTACGCCACTCCTAGTTCAGATGAAATCCATGACTCTGAAACGTAAAGCTCGTTCCCCCTTTCCCCAAGTAGAAACTTGTTGATACGGCTCCACCAAGAAGTCATATCTAGTTGGAAAGGAGAACTCACCGATATTTCCCAGGCGATGCCTGTTAATGGATTAACTTGTTCCAAGAATTTTACTTCCCGAGTGTTGGGTAAGTAATCGATTCATTTAACAAAACAGCAACCTTGTTGCGAATATAAAACACACCACAGAGCCGGATCCCTCAGGTTTTGAGCGAGTATTTAAATCCCCTTCGAAAGGAGGATCTTAAATATAAAAATGAGTTTTGGGATCCGCTCTAACTTTTAAAAAATCATTTTGAAGACTCGCAAAACATTTTTAAGAATGTTTGGAGTGATGCTGATTTAACAAAATAAATCAGTCCCAATATATTAGAAAATATCTAAATATTATTATTTAAATAATATTTCCATAAAGAATAATCTTTATAAAAAATAATTGAAGTAGAAGTTTTGAAACTTATACTTGAAATGAATATTAAATATCCAAAGATATACCTATACGAAAGTACTATCTTTATTTGAATAATCAAAAGTGAGTTTGATTATCGACACCTTATTCTTTAATAAAATAAAGAATATATCTCAGCAAATAATCGGAGTCATAGATCCTCAAATGAATATTCAAATAATATTCATTAAATAATATAAACTGAGTCATAAGCCCTCGAATGAATATTCAAATAATATTCAATAAATAATATAAAAGAGTCATAAGCCCTCGAATGAATATTCAAATAATATTCAGATAAATAAATAAAAGGGTCATAAGCCCTCGAATGAATATTCAAATAATATTCAATAAATAATATAAAAGAGTCATAAGCCCTCGAATGAATATTCAAATAATATTCAGATAAATAAATAAAAGGGTCATAAGCCCTCGAATGAATATTCAAATAATATTCAGATAAATAAATAAAAGGAGTCATAAATTCCCGAATGAATATTCAAAATAATATTCAATAAATAATATAAAAGAGTCATAAGCCCTCGAATGAATATTCAAAATAATATTCATTTAATATAAAGGAGTCATACGCCTTCGAATAATATTCGAAATAATATTCAATAATAAAATAAAGTTAAACTTATCGAATAAACCTTATTCGATTAATAATTTTGAAAACTATGACCATATATATATATATAAGTATATATATATATATTTATATCCATATATACAAAATCTACTCGGGATCCTCGACTCCCGGTTTTAGAAAATATTTTCACCTTTGGGTCCCTGTACTAAGGGTATATGCAAATTACCGCTATCCTCTAGCATAGGTATTATCAACTGAATCAACAGATATATATATGGCAAGAATGCGAAACAGGCATGCATATATATATACCATAGCAGCATGCTTCAATATATTGCATCATTTGCTAATTAACCAACATGCATCTATCGCAAGATAATGCAAATACATATATTCATCACAACAACAGTTATAACGGGTAGAAAACTTGCCTGAGTGACTTGGGGTGATAAAAGGCTCGGGATGAGTCTGGTAACCTATAAAAAATAAGTAAGTTGGAATTAAACCAAAGTCACTTGCAAATCTATACTTTAACTAACTTAGACTCTAACGCTTGTTTTGCGCTTATTGATTCTCTTAAGTCACTCGAGTACCCTCGGCTCCACCATTTTTAATAAATTAACCATTACGAGTTTTAAAGCGATTCCTTCGCGAGTGTCTTACCAACTGCCTAACACTCTTACCATAATTGTTTCATATATTAATTAACCCTTTTTGGTCTTTAACCTATGTTTCAAAGTAAGGCGAGGGGAAATGATTCGTTCGCGAAACGCCGTTACTTGAAACGGTCGTTTCTCCTAAACCGTACATCGGAATCAAACGAACTACATATCAAAA
Organism: Apium graveolens; assembly: GCF_009905375.1. NCBI lineage: Eukaryota > Viridiplantae > Streptophyta > Magnoliopsida > Apiales > Apiaceae > Apium > Apium graveolens. The sequence goes on along the minus strand of NC_133650.1, from coordinate 207,503,502 downwards.
CGAAGCTCGTAACATGAACTATCTAAACATGGCAATGGTCATAATCTAGCAGGGAGTTCTCGGTCCAAATGTTATGAACAAAAGCAGTCTAAAGTAAATCGGACATTACGACGGCTATGTTTACGCGATTACCAATGTTTAAACTACTCCAATTAACCACCAACCAACTCATAACCATCAATACAACAAAACTTCACCGAAACCATACCACATCAGTCCATAATCTCCAAGGTTTTCAACTCAAACAACCACAATCAAGACCTATGAACTATAATCAAGCTTCAATTACCAAAACACTTCCAAATCAAACCAAACTACTAATAATCACAATCCATGCTTCTCATTTCACAAAACCAACCATTAAACTTACTAACAAATAAAGTAAAGGCTAGGGTTTGAAGTTTATACCTTCCTTGGGAGGTGTTAAGTTGCTAGGAAGCCTTAGGGAGCCTCCTACAAGCTTGATCTTTCCAAAGAAATCAAGAACACAAAGTTAGGCTTTGAAGTTTCTAAAAGTCTGATTTAAAAAACTGTAAAAATGAGGGTCTTACCATGATTATTTGGACGAGACTTGTGAACAAGAGTTGTAGGTCATCTCGATACCTTTCCAATGAGCTATAGAACACAATATTTGAGTGAGAAATGAAGGAGATACAGCAGTTTTAGTGTGCTGGTTCTGTTTTGGCCGAGAGCATGAAGAACAATGCCTTGGTTTCTTTTTGATTTTGATGAAAATGATTTGCTTGGCTTGGTTGGTTTGATTTTTGTGTTTGTTTTAGTAAATTACCTAGTTGCCCTTGATTTTGTGTGGTTAAAAAGCCACCACATCTCCTTCCTTCCCATGTCATGCTTGTGTCATCCTCATGATGTCATCCTCCCCTCCTTGTCCTCTTCTCATTGGTTGGGTGACATCATCCTCTCTAATCCCTTTGATTAACTTCCTAATTATTTGCCTAATGACCGCTGATCTGTTATACTGTTCGCTTAACTTTCGTTTTCGTTTATCGTTTGAGGGATCGTACCCGGGATCTTATTACTTAGGTTCCCTTAACCTTTCTCAATACGTTATATTCCTTTTTATGATCCTCTATTATAATCCTTTAATTTAAATCCTTTTATCCATGTTTCCTTATACTCAATTCTTTCCGTATCTATTGGATTTCCGGGAAAAATCAAAGTGTTCGGATTTGGATTCTGACGATCTTTACATACACTTATATCCCATATAAAGTACTAATAAAATCTCAGAATATCCATATCAGAACCCCTATATAGTGTGGCATGAAAAGTTTTCTCATTCAGCAAAAACACTATTCATAAGGGTTTCAAAATTTCCCAAAATTTGGGGTTATTACATGCAGGATCTACAAGTTCTGATGCTGCCAATGAAGAAACTACTGGTGAAGCTGCGGCTAATTTAGATGCTGATGCAGCTGGTCCATCAGGACATGCAACTCAACAAACAGTTCATAAAGCTGATCTAATCAAGAAGTTTGTTAAGGAAGCACCAGTACCTTGGAGTGAAACTCCTAGAGGAAAGGAGTGGACTAAGGAATGGAACACAGTTATTTTGTTCCTTTCGAAAAGATTCTTGTTGAGCATCTGGCAAAATCTGATGAAATGCTGATAAATGATGATTTCAAGGCACAGCTGAGAGTTACTGCATTAAGTACTAGGCACCTTCAAGGTCAACACTTGACAACTCATGCCAAGGTGAATAAAATTCAAGAAACTTTGATATAGCAAGATATGAATGTGAAACTTGAAAAGAACAGATTTTCAAGCCAGCCTTTGACAGAATTGCCTACATTGAGAAAACTCAGGAGAAGCAACAAACTCAAATTGATGAAATTCTAAAGAATCAAGCTTCTCACCAAACTCAACTCAATGAGATCCAATCCTCAGTGGAATTGCTTGTCTCTCTTCTTTTACCTGCTGATGCCAAAAAGGGGGAGAAAGTGATTAAGTCCAAATGCAAATCTATTCAGACACTGAAGGGAAAGGATGATGGAAATGATGACCATGGAAACTCTAACAAGGGTAGAGGTCAAGGCAAAGGATTTTCATCAAGTAAAGCTAGAATTACAAGTCAAGGAACAAGTTTTGATGCTGGGAGAAGAATAAGTTTTGATACTGGTAAAAGGCTAAGTTCTGGTAAACATCTGGAACTTGATGAAGAAATTTCAAAGGAGTTATTTCTTAAAGAAAATCTAGGAATGGACTTTGAGAGTCTAAAGGAAGAAGAAGCTAGACTCAAAGCAGAAGGTGTCAAGACAAAATCTAAAGCTTCTGTTGTCGAAAAGAAGTTTCCAAAACCTAAGGGTATTGTGATAAATGAAAGAACAAATTCTGAGGCAATCAAAGCCAAATCAGAAATGGAAATTGATCCAAGGTCCAAGAGCAAAGAAAAAGTTGATGAACCTGTAAAGGTTTATATGCCAGTCATGGATGAAGAAATAACTGATGATGAAGAAGATGCTAATCTTACTCTGATGTATAAGAAGACTTTTCAAACAACCTCTGACATGGATCATGTTGTTCAGAGTCAAGATGTAGTAAGTTCTGATATGACAGTAAAGCAAGCAACCTCTGACATAGCTCAAGTTGGCTTGATATCAGAAGATAAGGAAATGGAAACTTCTGACATTGCTCATGTTAAACCTTCAAAGATACTCCTACCAGGATTCACCAAAGCTAAACAGGCTCAACCTTTGAAGACTGCAACAAGTGGTTTTGAAGCAAGAGTTGTTACAGGAAAGGAAGCAAGAGATAAATATGGATTGGGTAGTTCTGATGAAAGAAGAGTACATAACACTACCAATGATCCAACTTCCTTAAGTGAACTAGGTGTTGGAGCAACTCCTGAAAGATTGAATCGACTTGAATCTGTACAAATGGTTTACCATACCTTTTTGAAAGAACATATCTTGTTATATTTTATGACAGATAGAAGGGTATACCATATTAGGCAGAATGCTATACCACTGAAGTATTTTGAGGAACTGGAACATGTTCTATTCCTACTTCAAGTGAAAGACAGATTAACAGATAGTGCTGCAGGTTATTTAAAGTCTCAAATTCAAAGACAGAAGAAGCTTTATTCTGTAAAGTCTGACAGCACATACCGTCCCAAGTACAGAGATCACAAAGGTGATATTGTCGAAATGAAGCCTAACTCTGCTAAGATCATAACTACTTTTCTTGGTTATAAGGCTGTGGAATTCAATTCAATGTCGGACAAAGCATATCTGATCAGACTAGATCAGGAGATAAGAAAAGCTAAGATAAATGATCTCAGAGCAGCTATTTTTTAAACTGGTGAAGATACAGCTGAATTGATAAATGCTAAAAGGAGGATGGTTAATGAACTTGAATATGCTGAGAGATGTTTGTTGAAGAACTATCTCAGAACAACTCCTGATATCAAAGAGATCAGAAATTGAAGACAAGTCAAAGATCTACAACTGCTTAAATTCTGAAGTGTATACAGACTAAAGCTGTTATCAGAAGTTAAAGATGGTAAAGCTGAAAGGACTGTAAGTTGTAGTTATCTAGTCAAATTCTCATGCATTTGTACTTAATGTTTTTGACATCATCAAATATCTATTGAACTTGTATATTATGCTAATTTACAAGTTGGGGGAGATTGTTAGATATATTTGATAATGTCATGTGTAATATGATTTGTGTTTAGTTTTTCAGATCTTACCTAACAGGATAAATCAGTACTTAACTGGAAATCAGCACTTATACTGAAGACAGAACTTAAGATATCAGAACTTAAGTTATCAGAAGATATTTATCAAGAGATAATATCAGGACTTAAGATGACTTTCAGATAAGGCAGGCGGCTGATTGAAAGGAAAGAAGATCGAGACTAAGACAGAAAGAAATATGCATGAAGAAGGAATTCTAGGAAGAATAGAATACTTGGAAGAAAAGATAACTAGTTGATATATTTTAGGAAGCAGAATTATATTTCATATCAGTTAGAACTTATCTTGTAACTGTGTAGTATATAAACACAGGCATAGGGTTTACACTATAAGTGTTATCATTATCGAAGTTATTATTCTTTGTAACCCTAGCAGCTCTCGTGATAATTTGTTCATCACTGAGAGAGAACAGTTCCATATTGTAACAGAGTTTATTGTGTTGAATAAAATCTGTTTTCTGTTACTTGAGTTCTTATATTCGATTTGATTATGGTAAATACTGTATTCAACCCCCTTCTACAGTGTGTGTGACCTAACATTCTAAATAGTTAACTTGCGACTACAGTCCCTTTTAAGTAGTCACTTGCGACTACATGTCAATAAAAAGATAACTCAAATATTTGCTAAGTGCTGAGTTCCTTGTGGTCACCAATTATATTTATATAAATTTAACTTGCGACCCCAAGGTCAAGTACTTGTTACTTAGACAAATTTTAAGCTGATCCACAATATTTATTTTGTTACATATATTATTAATATTTTTTATAAATAAAATGGACCAAATAATCCAAAATAAATAATGTGCTGCTTAAACTAATTGTATGAATTCTATAAATATTTTTAATTTAAAATCCATTAAATTGATAATTCATAATTTTATCCATTAATTTGATAATATCATATTTATATGAAATAAAAGTATGTTGCAAACAACAAATTAATTTTAATGAACTTTAAATTATAAAATTATTAACGTTGTGCTCCCGAAATTTTTTGGGAGAGAAGAGAAGAGAAGAGATGGGAGGAGAAGAGAAGAAAAATAGTAGAAGAAAATAAATTTGTCGTGTGCTCCCGAGTTTGTGTAAAAAAAAGGAGAGAATGTGACGAAAAAGAAGAAGATAATGTGAGAGGATCTTTCCAAATCTTCCCATTTTTGGGAAGAAAGTTTTGGGGGAAAAATTATAAGGAATTTTCTCTCCGGATCATTTCTCTTCTCTCGCCAAAAAACTCGGGAGCACGCCTCGAAAGGAAAATTTTAAAATTATCTTTTCTCTTCTCTTCTCTCCATTTTCAAACTCTGGAGCACAACATTAAAGTCCACTAAAATTAATAGATCACAACTTTGATTGTTAAAATTGAAAATTTTATCATTTAATTGATAATATCTCAATCTATTAAATCAAAATTATGCTACATTATTTTACTCATAACTTAACTAATTATGATTAAATTATTTTCAAATAATTTATCAATATAAATGTGCCAAAGTACTTATCACTTAGATACAAGCATATAAATATTTGAATTAAGAGAAGTAAATAATGGCTAATAAAATCACATGTCCTTAAAATATTGAAATTAAATAACAAGTGAATTCATTCAAGGCAAAGTACAGTTACTGACTTCTAATTTAATTAATCATAAAGATTTAACATCCCAAGTTCACTAACCAACTTAGAGAAAGTGTTTTTATCAAGTGGTTTTATGAAGATATCTGCAAACTGATCCTCTGTGGGTACAAAATGTAATTCCACGGTACCATTTGTGACATGCTCTCTGATAAAGTGATAACTTATATCAATATACTTTGTTCTTGAGTGTTCAAACTGGGTTGTTGGATATTGCTATAACATTTGTATTATCACAAAATATTGGAATCTTTGACATCAACAGACCATAATCCCGTAGTTGGTTCCTCATGCATAAGATTTGAGCACAACAGCTTCCAGCAGCTATATATTTAGCCTCACCAATTGATGTGGATACCGAGTGTTGCTTCTTGCTATGTCAGGATACCAACCTTCTTCCAAGAAACTGACAGCTTCCTGAAATACTTTTCCGATCAATCTTACAACCTGCAAAATTTGAATCTGTATAGCCAATTAGGTTAAAATATGTATCTTTAGGGTACCAAATACCAAGATTTGGGGTCCCCTTAAGATACCGAAAAATCCTTTTAACATCTATAAGATGAGACTTTTTAGGATCAACTTGAAATCTAGCACATAATATCTGACCTACTTAATGTAAGATATAGTAATGAGCCTATCATACCTCTGTAGCTTGTGATGTCAACTTTCTTACCAGTTTTGTCCTGATCAAGCTTAGAGGTTGTTGGCACTGTAGTCTTTGCCAGAGTTGAATCTTCCAGATTGTACTTCTTGAGAAGTTCTCTGATGTACTTAGATTGACAAATTAATATACCATATTTCCTTTGGCTCACTTGTAATCCAAGAAAAGTAGTTCAACTCTCCCATCATGCTCATTTAATACATACTCTGCATTAGATTAGAAAATCTCTTGCAAAGATCATCTTTAGTAGAGTTAAATATAATGTCATCAACATATACTTGAACTAATATCATATCAGATTTATGAATTTTATGAAATAGAGTTTTATCTACAACACCTCCAGTAAAACCATTTTCAACTAGAAATTATGCGAGTGTGTCATACCATGTCCTTGGTGCTTTCTTGAGTCCATAGAGGGCTTTGAATAGAACTATTCAAAGTTTGCCATATTTAGATCTTCAAAACCTGGAGGTTGTTTCACAGACACTTCTTCTTTTAGCTCCCCATTTAGGAATGCACTCTTCACATCTATTTGATAAACTTTGAAGTCTGAATGTGTTGTGAATGCCATAAACATCCTGATTGCCTTAAGCCTTGATACTGGGGCATATGTTTCATCATAATCTATCCCCTCTTATTGAGAGTAACCTTTAGCTACCAGTCTGGCCCTATTTCTCGTTACAATGCCATCTTCATCTAGCTTATTTCTGAATACCCACTTGGTGCCAATTATTGACTTATCTTTTGATCGGGGTACCAGCTTTCATACCTTCTGCATTTCAAACTGATTGACTCTTATTGCATAACAATAACCTAATATGGATCTTTAAGTGCCTCGTCCACTTTCTTAGGTTCCATTTCTGAGAGAAACTGTAATAACTCGAATTTTTCAGACTTTGTAAAAACGTTTAATGAATAGTGACCCTGTCAGACGGGGAAAACATTTTAGCCCACACTATGTAGTGCATGAGAAAATGAGTTTCGGAGTTGATATTATGATTATACGTACCAAATGAGTGTATGTAAACGCTATTAGTTTTCGAAGAAAAATGAACTTTGAAAAACGACCATATTTACGAATCGTCGAGGATTACGGGAATCACAATATAATTACGAATTTAAAACCCTACAGATTTATATCCAAGTATGATAATTCAAAACATAATGAATAAATACGAAAGGAATTATGTCGCGAACCGTTTATGAGAAATTATTACGAAAACGTTTAAGCGACCGAGCGAACGCGTAAACGATTAAATAAACGTAACGCACTAACTAACCATGGTAGAAAAGTAACCATGGTTACTTTAGCAAATAGTGAACTAAGGATAGGATGATCAACCAAGGGCTAGCAAATAGTAAGCTAAAGAGCTAAACCAAGTAGCTTAGCTTGTAAACTACCAAGGCTAGCTAGTTTTGTCTCCAAGACTGGCAACAAAGAATAAAATCCTAGGATATATACTAAGGAATAAAAATCAACTACTAGATATCACCACATTATTTCAAGAAGCTCCCAAGAAGCAACACAAAAACTCTCTCTCCCCACTTCATCTTCTTCATTCGGCTTTTTCAAAATAAACAAGGAAATCAAAATTAAATCATCAAGCTCTAGCCATGGATAAATCCTCCCATTAGTTCTCAAGCTTCATACCAACCAAACTAAGGTAAGGTAAATCTTTTAGCTCTTTTTATCAAGATTTGATGTGTGAAATAAATTCAATAAAAATGAGAATGAATTGTGTGAATAGTAACTCTTCTTGATTTTAATGGTTGTTTTAGGTTCCAAAACCTATAC